>NC_138828.1:31541282-32007200 GCF_965183815.1 Platalea leucorodia | reverse complement strand
GGTCTCTCATCAAACAATGCTCTGGTCTGTGTTGTAAGAAGCAGCTTTTCGAGAGAACACCCATCTGCTGGCAACAGAGTCATCCCCAAGCAAGAAGCTGATCAAGAACACGTGCTAACTGGGAGCGCCACAAGCAACACGTCTGCCAACTGCTACCTTCCAGTGCTCGAGAGCTTCATGCGAAGGGAGCTATGCACTTCACAGTCTGTGACACGTGAGTAGAGGCACCAAACTGCCATACCGTACAGCAGCAGAAGAGGAACCTGAGCTGTTAAAGGTGCACCTGGGTCTCAGCCAGGGCACTGTGTCATCACAGCTCAGGCCCGGGTAAAGGGAACATAGGGCAATGAACGTACATTTAAAAGGCAAGTATTTCTTCCCTTCTCTGTGTGTTAGTCACCACATCTTACAAGATTCTCCTCGCTAATTACCTTTGCATCTTCATAGCTTTTAGAGATTATATGCTCACTAGACATCTAATAATTTCATAATTGTCAGCAATTATTACATCCGTAAGCAACATTCTGCAGTATTGGTTACACAGCACTATAAGCATGCATCTGTGAAATATACACTTTCCAGGATTTTCTTCAGATTTCTTAGGCATCCCAGAAAATAATTGCATTAATGTACGATGTGAGGTAGTAAAAGCAAGCAAAAAAGGAAAGAAATACACCCCCTTAGAGACATCTAAAATATGGCTTGTGCATTTTTGTAATTAAAAATGCCCCCCGTCCTGATACAACATAAGGTGTATCCTATGGCCTTTATTTTTCAACTTGAGAAAACACTCTGCCTGTTGATTTCCAGGAGGACATGCAGATGTTCCTGAAAGGATTCAAAATAGCCCTACTTCATCTGAAAAGGTAAGGCTAAAAAAGACACAGCTCTCTGTTTCAGCACTCTCTCTCATTTCTCAACACTGTAAGCTGAACTGACAGTCTCAGCCTGCTAAGGAGGACAGCGCAGAACCAAAGAGAGGGATGTGAGGATCCCATGTGTGGAACACGAGAGCTTGGAAGGGAGACAGTGTCAAGTAGGGTGATAACCAAGCTATAACTGTATCACTTTCAGCTCCATAATGTCACCGTGCTTTGCTAGCAAGAAAAATGGTCAAACTCAATGAAGATGGGAATAAAATTCACTTTGTTTCAAACTGCTGGGGAAAAAAGTCACACCGTACAACAAACGAGCACAGGAAAAAGCCTCCTCCTCTCACAACATTCTTTAGATTACTTACTGCCAACAGTTTTACTTTTGCTGACACTGTTTTGTAGAAGCAGCACGCTGGGGTTTAGATCCAACTTTGCAGCTGTGTTCATAAATTCCAGTAAAAGATTCTTTCTGCAATAACTCTTTAGTCTCAAGCTGCAGGCTATCTAATTACTCGTCTCCTCTGTTGCGACTGTATGAGAGCTGAGGGCTGTGTTAGTATTCCATTACAGACGGTATCACAAGGAGGATTGCACACTCTTGACAAAAAGGGAATGCAAGTGTCGCTGCACTGGTACTGGACAGCAGAGGGCATGACGAAGATGTTTTGCAGTCAAGATGCTAAAAATAAGGACTCACTTTTCGCCCAACTTTTCTATTTTAACTGGGGTGTGGGGGTCTCTCTAAACGTTGCTCTTTGGTTCCTGAGCTGGGTATAGTAAAGACTATGCTTTATTTTTATGGTTCACTTATACATGCAGAACACAGTTCTTCAAACTGTATTTACTGTGGGTTGGCTGCAAAATAACTACATAATGGACAGGTACTGCCATATAGCCACACTCAGTAAACTACTATTTCTTAATAGCTGTTAGCTGCCTTTTGCTTTTCCTCTGCACTTACAAACAGAACCTTCTGCCAATCACATTTTGATTCCTGGGCCTTGAACAGACTGGTGAAGCCTGCGCACAGAGAAATGAAGAGTAGTGGCTCAGCAGCACACTACAAACCCATGATGGAAAAGCAAACAGACCATAGAGGTCCAGATTTAATCCCTTCCTGATCTGATTTCCATCAGTAGTTACCCGGCATCACTTCCATTCTCATCCAATGTTGCACATTATGCCATGGATATCCATTATTATTCTTGGTGACTGTATATTAGAACTGTAACAATTAACCTATAGGTGGTCATATTCAACCAAATAACAGTTCTAGATGTGTCTTCTGCTGCACACCCTTGCTGGGGACTCGTGTTAGCCATATACTTCGCATTGCCTTTAATTGCTGCTTAAATGGAGTCAAACCATTCCTTTACACACTGTTTTCTATTTTGGATAAGCTTTGGAAAAAACAATTCCAAGCCTCTGCACAACCTGCAAATAGACAGGGAATCCACATCGCGCCTCTCACCCAGCCTTCCTCTCCATTTGTCAACTTGCATTACAGTCCTCGCAGCCGGGAGAATGTGAATTCTGACCTGAGCTACCTGGATCAGGAAATAAAGGTAAGCCGTGAGTGCGGCAGTATATGGCTTCCTGTGATGTTACACATTTTCATTTCTCTTGCGGATGGTGTGGGACTTTAGTGGTTAGATCTCCCTTCCCCTGCTGCCCCAGTGTGGAGTCTACTGACTTCTGTATTTAGCATTTACTGTTGAATTGCCTTCACCTAACTGGAAGTTGCTATTGGCAATCACTGGGGGAGCAATGCAGCTGGCACAAGGGCTGAAACTTGTTCTCTAAAAAACAGCCTGTAAATATTAACTGTGGCACGCAAGGGGCTTTATATGTAGTAAACACTGCTTAGGTTTTCCTTCCTGCCTCTCTGAAGTGCTGCGTACATGGCACTTGCTCAACATCACCTTTTGCAGACGGGTGTCCTTAGCTCACACTGTGGCAAAACTGATGGGACATCTCAGGCTAGGCAATTTGCACAGCTGTAAAACTGCACACACACAGCTAGAGCTAGACTAAAACACATGCAAAAACTGTCACGAATCAGCTTCTCTTCCTTCGTGGTAACTATCCTCTACATCTTCCAGGTGCTGGAAAAACTCAGCAAAATTTTGCAGACAGATTCACTTACCGAGATCCAAAAATGGTTTGCAAGGGCAGGTAAAAAAGGTAAGAAACATAGGCATCCCTTTCTGAAAAGTACACGCTCTCGTACATTCGTGTAAAACCCTGAAATTCTCCTAGACCTGAACTGAGTGGGGTTGCTAAGGTAGAAGGAATCGGATCCAGTGCAGTGTGCTTGGCCCGGCTGTGGCGGTGCTGAGCAGTAAGGTGACAATACACAGAAATCGGGCACTCAGACCTCAGCGCACTCAGGGTTGGTGCAAGGTGGAAAAACGTGGGTCTCTGGGCTGCTGTGGGCTGGGGGAAGGCAGAAAGCAACCGAAACGTGTCTCTCATGTCCTTAAGCCCTTTGAAAATGAGGTAAGGGAGCTCCTGAATTCACCCCTAAACATCCAGATCAGCAAATGGGAACTTTAATAAAATTTCTGCTACCTTCACGTTTCAGAGAAAGACTTTGTGTCCAGTCTGATTTATTCAGAACCGACTGACAAAGGTGCGCTGAATTCTAAGGAAGGTGCAGCAGAGAACATGAATAGCCTGAGTTTGCTAAAGCCTCTCCCTACTCTTCAAAGAGGTCCAGAACAGGAAATGAATCAGTCCAGGTAAAATCTCCAGTGAGGCTGCTAGGATTAGGGACAAACTAAACCTCATAACCAGAAATTTTTGTTTTCTCCTCCCGTGGAAAATGCAACTTTGTGATTGAAGTTTACCATGCACAGCCTTAATCAAAAACGCTCCTAACTACAAACAACCCCACACTCCTCGATACAAATTTAGTTATCACAGGAACATCATAAAGTTTTAGGAGCACTTGAAACCCCTTTAAGAAAAATCTCCCATATATTGCAGTGCACAGTTTGTATCAGTTGTATAGGGAGACATTCTTTCTTTTTCACTCAGGTCTTTGTCTACGGAATCAGTGGCAAGTCGAAACCTGAAACAGGGTAAGTAATGGAAATTATAAATGTTAAGACACCATGGTTCTAGGATGCTAGTCACCAAGCAGCGCAGGGATCGTGAATGTGCAGAAGCTCTAACTTTTGTCTTCGCAGCAGGACCCAAATTAGAATCATAGAATCACAGAATTCAGGGACGATATGAGAAATGACATTTAAAACCTGAATTTAACTTCTCTAAGAGCTAGATACCCCAGACCCTCTACTTGCAGCCACTCAGTTGGTTTCTCTTGATACGACACTCATGTAAATCTTCTCCTAACCAGTGCAACTCAGAAATACAGCAAGGTGAGGGACATGTGTACAACTGCATCTGCCTCTTGCTAGAAAGAACATAGCAGCAAGAGGTACTGATTTAATCTCTTCACTAAAATCTGCTCCTGTACGTTATACACAAGCTGAAACTCCTGCCAACAGACTTTGGGATTCGCCCTCATGTAACATATCTCACTCACTCTTTGCAGGCTAAATTAGGCTTTCTCAGACTTTTTCAGCTACCAAAGGCCACTTTTGCAGCCTCTACCCAGTCAGGGCAAGCCAACAATACTGGCACTCCCAAGAAACAGTACCATCACCTCTTTGTGTCCCTTCTGAAGCACACAGAGGCAACAAAAGTCAGTCCCAGAGTACGTTATCATTTTAACAAAGCCATTCATGCCAGCTTTAATGCTACCAGCATTTACTATTGTTTGTATCTCTACTGGAGGAGTCAGTGAAGAGTAATCTTGCATAAGAACAAGAAGGAAAAAGAAGAAACCTCCAAAGCAACAATCTCTGCTTTTCAAAGTGGTGTCCAGGGAGGCTTCTTTGCTAAAGAGTGGATGTGCTTCTATACTCTCAGCTATGTATGGAACAAAGCCAAACCAGTCTAACATAATGCTAAGCCTAGCCTGATAATATACAGCTTTCTTTTTCAAAATGTTTTCCAGAAAGGGAGAAAGAACGTCTTTTGCTCTCAATGCTGAGAAACAGAGGTCCAGCACAAGCAGACACACTGTTCCCATGGAAGAACTGCAACTGAGAAAGTGCTGCGGAAACAAGAGGCCATCCTGCCTGCGTACTCTGTCTCACCTGTGCCACAGCCACCCCCAAACAACAGATATCCCCTTTCCAGTGGAAGGCCCCCTGTTCAGAGCCACTGAAGTGTCTCCCAGTCACCTGCACATACAGAAATATGTAATCTTAGCACTTCTATTATAAAGATATCTGTTCAGACTCTGTTAAAATTTTATGCTCATTATAGTCCTCAAGCGATTCAACTAAACCACGCTGCATAGGTACATGAGAAGTGAGCTAAATGAAAAAAAGGACAGAGGCAACACTTTTTGGCATCAGATTCATCTTTTTTTGTGACTCAGCCAGGCCTGCACAAAGAGCTCTTGTGTGCAGACTTGACTCTACAATCACAGACATACTGGGGTAAGAAGAGGGGCACACACATTATCTGCAGAGATACATGTCAAGCCCTGGGCACCGGGGAAAAAAAAGACCCTGGATTTTCAAAATCTGGCCTGCAGAGTGACTGCAGATGTCTGCCTCACAGCAAGCTAGAATTTGCTTCCATAGCTCTCATTATTAGCGGAGAAGCATCACAAATTGTAGCATCCAGAGGGGGGGTGAGGGGACACGGACGGGACAACACCAAACAAACGTTAAAACCACCAGGCCAACCTCAAGCCATTGAAATAGAGGCCAACAATGACAGAAATGTATCTGGCTCTTGCTCAGGCCTTGTGAGTGAACTGTGAAAGCAGAACAATTGGGGTTTATCTGTTTTAAACATACCCCTGTCAATGTATTTTCACAAAACCAAAGAAAGGTGATAAATCAACCCTACTTCCAGTTATTTTCCAGAGCAAGATTATTCAGTGCAGACAGGCTCATTCAGAACATCTGGCCAAGGGGGAAGGAGAAAAATCCTGTTAGCACAGTGTTAAGGAGAGAGCAGCTTAGCTCAGAGCAGAGCTCAGTGTACTCTTTCCAAGAGCCCCTGCCTTCACTTCAAATCACGTCTACTGTAGTAACAACTACCGCATCCCTTCCCATTTCCCGCTGCAGAAGAGGCGTATGCCAGCACCTGGGGGAACAATCTCAGCTCTGCTTTCTCTTGGTGCTCACTCGCTGCTGCACAGGCCCAGCCGTGGCCGAGCGCCAGAGGAAGCAGGCTGGTGGGCACGAAGTAACCTGTCGCTGCAGATCCATGAACAGAGTATTTGTGAATGGCCGGCAGAAGGCCGGTCACCCAGAGCGGTCATGACACAGGTCCGCTTGCCAACTCAGACCACAGATGCAGAAACTCATTTGTACAAAATGATTTAAGTGGGTATCAGTTTCCCAGAGATGTAATTTCTATACAGCTGTGCAAACGTATGAGCCTGCAGGCCGCGGTAAGTGGGAGCGGAGCTTCGAGCGGGAGAGGAGCTGGCAGTGCTTTGAAACTTCCCCTGTGCCTTAGGTGTAAACACTACAAAGTCAGCTGGAAATCAAACTGGAAACCGAGTAGCAGGGTTGAGTGACCACACACACTGACTAAGCTGTGGTAATGATTTATTGAATGGGCCAGATACTTGACCAAATGCTTTTGGGCCATACTCAGATTGCCTTAATACTATATAAATCTCTGTCCTGAGTGTTTCTTATCAGCTGTCTCTCGGCATCATGCTGCGTTAGCTGAGCCTGAAAAACTTAATTACATGTCAGAGGCTCACTACCGAAGAGAATCAAAATGAAAGCAGCCATGCTAACATGTCTTTCAACAGCATGGTTACACTTCCCCCATGGAGCTGACAGGTTACTGAGCAGACATGTTAGAGCCAGAAGGGTGATAGCTCGCAAGGACAGTTACAATCAACTGCATCTTCTCAGTCATTTCCCTTCCCAAAGCATCTGTTACTGTATTTGCTAGATGTCTGAAAATACAGCTCCCTCGAGGGCAGCTGACCCATCCTAGTAGTAAAGGAAGAACAAAGTTATGTTCAACGTGTGAATATCAAAATCAGAATTAAAGTTGTTTATGTTGGGAAGCGTCTCAGATACATAGTAACCTGTCGATCCAGCCGGAACTTCGCGATTCCCCAATACAAATGTTGCCTGGTCAAGTTTTCATCCTGAGCTTAAATTGCGCGCGTGTCCTCTGACGCCTTCCTTGATCCCACCTGCCTGCTTTATCAGTGACCTGCATTCTCTAGCAGGAGAAGCTGAAGCAGATTCTTAGAATCACATCAGGGTGCAGCAGGGATGGAGAAACTCCTAAGACTGCTCTAGCGAGGCAGCTGCATTTCTATGTATGTCCTCTAATAAAATTAGATGCCCTATCTTCTGAACTATCGCTTGTCCCTACCCCCAACAGCTGGAAGTCTGCAGTCTTTAGGATCTGTCTGCTGTTACTGAGAAGGTTCAGCTAGTACGCCAGTCTAAATCGTCATGCATCCCTGTCAAGTATTTCTGAACGCTTTGTGAAGTGCTCAGGTTGCAAACCAATATTCTTCTGCAAGTATTTATTGCTGTCCTTCTTCAGAGAGGTTATCCTGTCACTGAAGATCTGGCCCATTCAATAAATATGTAAAATCTTTGCATTGTGCAGTGAACGCAGAAATAAGTATGAGTTAGTTACACACTTTATCATGATAACTGAATATGGGCAAGTTTTCAGAGCTTTCAGAAAAAAACAAAGAGCTGAGCTCAGGTAGCTGTGCTGCCATTTAAAACAATTTCATTAAGCAGTTACAAAAAAGAATAAAATGCATTAGAAAAACATTGACAATTATCACTCTATAACTTATTCATTGTAGATAAGTAAAGTAACACTTTAGTTCTATCTGACAACAGCAGGAAGCCAGGAGAAACACACTAACAGCGTCCTCCAGAGAAAATAAATCCTGTCACACACCTGGACTGCACAATTTAATCAGGTGATCTGTCTTCCCCAACCCACCCCCCACCAGTTTTATATTAAACAACAGGAAAAAATACATAACAGATATTCCCTGCATCAAGATAAGAAGATTAAAAATACTGAAAAGCCTAGGATGCCTAGAGGCCCCTCACGAAGTTGAAACGAACATGTAATGAACTTGAAAGCCACACTCAGAGTCACACGATTTCTCACAAATCCCAGGACACAGATTTCTGGTCACTTGACTGTTTTCAAAGAGTTGCCCATTGCTGCAGAGGTAGGAGGTACCACATGGGAAGCCTGTGCCCTTCTTCACAGAGGCAGCCAGGGACACTCGGGCGTTAAAAAAAAAAAGGACACAGCACGTGAAATACATCAGAGTATGTATTTCAGGATGAGAGTGAAATACAGCACAAGACCAAGACCACTTGGGACGCTCTTCCCAGGGATGCCAGCAAATGGCCATCCTACCAGCCTCCATTTTCACACTGCAAAAAGACGCTGGAAAGACAGGAGGACTACCTTCCTCGCCTGTCACGAGGAGTTGTCGCATCATGGCAGGGACTGGAGGTGTCACAAATAGCACAAGCCCTCTTGCTTTTACAAGCTACTCTCTCAGAAGCTCTCACAAACAGGTTTCAGTTTCTCACACTCGATCTGATGCTGGGTGATTTTCATGTGCTCCAATCAATGGAACTGTTTTCATCAATAACTTTACCTTGAACCCACTGCGAGAATGGCCCTTCAGGGCTGCTTGAACCGTCACTTCTCCCTGAGGACTTCTGCATAGCTGCAGCCTCCTGCCTGAAAGTGAATCACCACTTTATCACTAGTGTGATCGTGTCTGGTGCTGGCGATTCCACCAATGAACAGCCAAGCATCTAAAGCATTTAGAAAAGGGTCAGAAGTCTCATCGGTGCGAGTCCAGGTCCACCAAGAACAGCCTTTATTCTAGACGGCTGCAGAAGTGTAGGGTACTGAAAGGCTGAGGACGGCAGCAGTAGTCAGAGGTCTGTGCCCATCAAAACCCCAGTCTACTCCCGCTTACCGCTCCATCTCACCAGTTAATACATCCGGAGGACAGCATCCTGTAGGAACAGCTCACGACAAGAGGCATGGACTTCAAGCCTAGCATGACCTGATTAAGTTAGCACAAACAGAGAAAAGGTGAACGGCAGAAATGGCAATTACTGGCTAAGGCACCAGTGAGGGCAGGAAGACCAGGTGATGGAGACGAGCAACGCACATGAACAGGCAACAGCTGGTCACCAAGCTGCTGGGACGTTGTGGAGTTAGCACCGGGAGCCTTCCAAGAGCAGCATGCCAGACCATCTTTTTCTTCTATTTGTCCATAGACAGGTAAGCTTCAGATTTGCAACCCCTTGATTTAAAAACATACGCATGTGAATAGCTGTGTGTGTTTATCTAATTTCACTGGTGAAGATGTAAGACAGGCTGTGTTTTAAGCCGCAACACACTTTCTTCACACCACAAAAATGCTTTGTCAGCAAAACAATGCCGTAAGACGCTTTTGAACCCTTTCCAAATGTCTCCAAAGTCCCCGGTTTGTCTATGTGACCTGCTCTTGCACTCTCAAGCCTGAGTAAATGAGGCACATGTATGAAATGGTCTTAACAAAACCTTAGAGAGACTGAAGAGTCTTAGATCAGGTTTAATAGGTGCTATGTGCATTAACACATGGAACCTCAGCTGTAAAGACATAACTCCTTGTAATTTTACTGCTTTACACACTTATATCGGAGAATCAGTGCAATACATGGTCGGTATACTTCTGCTGCACTTTTTGTTACAGAAATAAAAACAGCAATGCTTTTATGAAAAAGCTGATGTGGTTTCTGGAACAAAAGCAATCACATTTTTGTAAAGCCTGACAAAAAATCCCACATTACTTGAGCAACAGACCACAATCCATACTTTTAACAGAAGAAACTTTTCTACGGTTATTTAAAAAGTATAGAGAGAAGTGCACTGAGTTTGTAAAGTCACGACCAGTTGGCTGCCAACCCTTCACAGACCATAGGGACTAGTCGCCATTTGAAAGCCATAAGAACAGAGGGAGGAATACCAATGGATACAAGCTAAGTCATACTTGGATCAGGCCTCTGACTCCAGCTCAGCAAAGATGAACAGTTACGATGACGTATTCTTATGCTCTTCACTTGACCTATGTGAAAGCTGCACTTGGTCAGAAGCTGCAGCTACCTGGCTAGTGCCTACAGAAGAAAGGGACAGGGCAGGCTCACAGGGGTGAAGCCACAGTTCCAAGGTCTCCGTTTCAGTACTCTGCAAAAGCACTTAAGTCAGTTAGAAATAAGGTGAATCAGAACTTCCAGCCAAGACTGAGAGTATGACTCTATTTTTTTTAACAGAAAACTATTTGACAGACAATACAATACACAGGACCCTGTGATAAAACAGGTATACTGAAACTGAGTGACTTGCAAGAAAGAGTTCCTATCTCCTGCTATTGTCCTGATACCGAGTGATAAATTTTCCTAAGAGGATCAAGAAGTAATCAAAAGTGATTGTGTCACCTCAACGTGCACCATGTACCAACCAAGGCACACAATTTGCCCTTGTGCAGACATCCATCCCACTCAAACTGAAGTATAAAGCGCTGGCTTAACCCAACGCTCGTACTTCACCTACTGACCCCAGCTAACTAAACATGGTATATAAATCAGCGTGGCTCAGCTGATAAAGGCAGTTCAGTTGCTTGTGATTGTCTGTTGGGATGCTCAGGAAAATTAGAATTTTCATTTGTTTGTTTTGAGTGTTCTTGCACACTTTGCAACAGGCACTAGTGGTACAGGTTTTGAGGTCACAGGAACGCTTGTCATTCACTGCTTTTAAGAAAACTTAGAGCAGAAATGGAGAAGAATGCATACATTAAAATAGTAACTACTAATGCTCTTGGGTAATACACCCAACTTGGTATGTATAAAAATAATATTTAAAAAAAAAAATTAAATAGCTTCCTTGGGAAACAAAATAAATTCTGCATTTGCCATTAATTTATTTTTTTAAAAAAGCTATTAATATGGAAATTTATCTTTACGCTTCATGTCCAGAAACAGCTCCGGGCCAACTATGGAACTACTGAGCATTGAGACAGTTCAGTATCACAAGGGCAGCAGATGTCTTTGGAGTGTAACTGCTTCATGTCCCAGTTTTATCCCACAAATTGCATGCCTCATCTTTCCCATCATCATCATCATCATCTCATTCTGAAGCCTAGTTGCCATCCGAGTCATCATCTTCATCTTCTTTTCCAGACAGAGTGTGTTTGGACGGATCATTGGCTTCTCCCAAAGGAACAGCCCCTTTCCGCTGTGGCAAGACACTGAAAAAGGCCTCCTTCCAGTCTCTCTTCTCCAGGTATGCAAGGATGATCTCAAACACTGCAATGTCAAGAAAGACCATCAGCTCTCTTACAGGGAGGTAAGTGAACTGCTGATAGGAACACCCCCTCAAATCCATCTTTACAGGGGTTTACATGCATTTGGTTGTGGTGAAGTACAGGCAGAAGCAGATAAGGCAATTCTGCTACTGCTGCAGTCTGAAGCCAAGCACACTCTGAGTCTCCGGTTGTAAGACAGTTACTACAGCAGTGCTTTTATACAGCAGCTCCAGTTTGAACCAATTTTTCTCAGGGACAGGGAGAAATGTCGCCCCAGTACTTCAGGTCTCCCCTGTGCCTTCCATACAGGCACTAATGCTTTCCCATGTTTGACAGGAATACTGCTGCGGATGCACGTTAACAGTGACTTTGTCCCCTCTCCCTAACATATGGACAGTCCAAAGTCTTCCTAAAACCTGCTATAATTAGCTTTCTCTTTCATTTCCATCTGAGCTTATGGCAAAAATCCTTATTAGTCTCCAATTCGGTGATTCTTTCTTGCTGTTTCTATTACGTTAACCATAGAGTCACCCCACTCCTCCTGCTTCAGCTCCCCAAACTTTCCCTGATGGACAACAGCTCCAAATTGCCTTATATGCAGAATTCATAGGCAAACTCTTATTTAGAAAAATCCCAGGCTATCCAAAAAACCTCTCAACACAGACCGGGGCTCGGCAGCAGCAGGGAGGGCAGGAGGAGGCCCTATGGCTGCTGAGTAAGCCAGACTTGGATGACAAATCTGGGACAGAGGGGTGGCTCCTCAAGCTTGGGGCTACAGGAATAGTGCTAACACCACTGGAGAATGCTGACTTCAAAGAATGCACCCAGCACAAGCGTTCTCGATGCCAAGCAACAGCATATGAGAAAGGATCAAAGGAGCTGTGGAGGGAAAAAAACCCTTAGAGAGAGTTAGGCAGGCGTTCAGAAAAGGAGGAGCAGCATGGATCTCATACTCACTGAGAGTCAAGTTACAGAAAAGTGTCACGTTTACTAGAGGTTTCCTGGATCCAGGTTTACTGGACAGCCAGCTGCTCTCCGTGACACTGATATTGAAGAGTTGGCCATTTTACTAAGCAGGTTATTCACCTGAAACGTGCTGTGAAGGTATGAGCTCTCAAAGGACTATATTAATATCACTGTAAGTTACTGCAGAAAGCATCTGTGGCAAAAATGCTGGCTAAGAGACAAGAAGAGGACAAGGAGCGTGTTTCTTCTCCTTTGTTTTGGAACTTCCTTTATCTGCATAGTAAAACAATGGAAAAAGAGTGGCTTCCACAGGAGAACAGGGGCTTCTATGATGGGCTGCAATAGCAACAAAAACATTATGAAAGGACAGAAAAAGGCAGTGGGAACAGTTGGTAGACATCATAGTAGACTGGAATGGAGCAATATGGTCCCTGTAATATACACTACAAAATATTAGCCTTGGGATACAAACCTGAACAGAAGGGAACAAACTCTCTCAGCTACACTTGCAGTTCTGTTTTGCAATACAGTGTTTTACACAGATCGCAAATCTTCCAAGTTTTAAAATTCTAGATCGAGTTAAAAAAAAAAAAGCCCCATCTTACACCTTGTCAGTTTTCTAGCATCAAATATTTTGCACATATGTGTGTTCCTCATGCTGCTTTAACATGGCAATGCAGGCACTGAACTGCCTGTGGGAATATATGGAGACTCAATCCCAAGAGAGAAGGATTATAAATAAATACATAAATAAAGTAAAAAGCAACAAGCAAATTCCACTCTTTACAATGCCCTCAATCTCCTACCACCAGAGGGCCCATTTAATTAAAGTGCTTCAAAGACTGACAACACAGTTCAGAGAGTTTCTTCTTCTACAGGACTTTCCAAATTCACACCTATCACAAGTAGTTCCACAGGGACCAGACAGGTCCCACGGTCTCATCTGGCGAGCCCCATACTGTACTCTGCTAGCTTCAGCTTCTGCACCGAGGGCGGGAACCCAAAGGCCAGAACAACCAAATGAAAACAGAAAGGGTGAGCAATTACAGTTACACAAAGCAGTGAAGTGGATGTATTCTCAGCAAAATACAAAATCCTCAGTGCAAATATCCTTCTCACCTACACAAAAGAGATTTGAGAGGCAGCTTGATTCTGTCCACCTTACTCATGCCAAGCATCTCCTGTGAAAGATGTCTTTTTGGATTTAGGTTGTAAGCCATTAGGGTTCGAATATACACCAGAACCTTAATTACAACTGTTAAAGGTACCTCTGCTTTTGGTGATGGTAGGGTTGTGTTTATTTTCATGCCCAAATCCTTAAGCAAAATACTGCTATAGTATAAGCTTTACCTTAAAAAGGATCTATGTGTTAAGAGCCTTTCAGCTGCAATTTGAAAATGCTTTAGAAGGGCAAAGAAAGACAAGCTCACACAAAATGAAAGCTCGGCAACTAAATTGCAGTAGAATCAGTGCCTAAAAGTCTGGCACAAGAAACATGCACAAGACCATAAAGCAGATAAATGAAAGCCTCAATGTAAGCGATCCAATTTATACCCAGTGCTCAAACATGTAGAAGACAGCCTCCAGAAATGCTGACACTAGAGGTCAGTATAAGATTATTGCAGAAAAACTCCAGTAGAAAGCTACAGCTATCATAACTTTTGATGACTAACACATAAAGTCCTATTCTTGCCTATATAAAGCAACATTTAAAGATCACGTTTTAGAAACATGTAAAATCTTACAAATACATGGGGTTTGATAATTTTTAATTCCGGTGATATATTATATTCTCCTCCACGTTTAAATAATCTTTACTATCGTGCAAATACACACCTCATCAATCAATGGCATTTTAGGAAAATAAAGTTATCATCAAACAATGTGTTACATAATAAAATAAACTTGAAAGAAAACAAGGTAAGATAAAAGAACCTGAAGTGGGGCAAAATAAAGACTTGGACACCACATCACAAATTTCCATAAAGGTCTGAGTAGGCTCCGTTTTGCATATATTTTTGTTTAATGACACTGAAAGATAACCTAGTAATAAAACTGAAAGTTTAAAAGGAGTGGGATTCAAAACTTGGTGAAGCAATTGTATACTTCAGTCAGAACCAGGAAAACAGGTAAAAATACCGTTAAGAAAGCTCAGCAGATGGAGTACTGCTGATAGCAAATGAGACAAGTCTACAGGTACCTAAGCAGTTACTGCTGAACAAAGCCATCTGAAGAGGTGAACACATCACATGCATTTATTTTCCCCTGGGATAAAATATATGGGATAGTTTCCAAGATTTTACTCACGTAAACATGAAGCCTGGAAACAAGACCAGGATGGTAAGAATGCCAAAATTACTCATGGGGACAAGTCAACAGAATAGGAAGTGCACTTTTAAGTTGCTAAGACACCATCCTTTACATTTAACTATTTAACTAAAATATTTAAAGGTCAGGGCAGTCACTGTATCCCAAAGGCAACCAGATTCAAGAAATATCAATAAAATAAGAACTGGGTATCTGCACTGCAGTGCACATTTTGAGGGTTCAAATTGTGAATATCACAGGTATATTCTATAATAATGTCACTATTTTGTGATTTAAAACTTACCATGATTGACAGCTAACACTTTCCGACTGTTCATCTTGACAAAGTTTCCAAGTGGGAGCTGTGCATGACCAATTCCCTGCTCTACAGCTTTTTTGTAAGTAATTCCCTGTGGGAAAGACACCAAAACAACTGGACTGAGAATCACCATTTCAGATCAGATTACTACAAGTATCAATTTCTAGCAAGAGTTTTGCCAGTGCTGCCATGATCTTGCTTTAGAAGATATTTACAAAAATAAACTTATCCCAGTTTAACAGTACCTGCTTCGAGGGATACCTTTGGAAAACTTATTACTTTGAATATATGTCATGCTGTGATGTATGGTCAAAAGGATCATAAATAAAACTTGTTCATGCAGCTGCAGCTCTAAAACGTGTCATCAGCCATAGGTTGTTTTAAAGGCGAGTTTATGCTTAAGTACAAAGTTACTCAGATTGCAGTAACTGGGTATTTTTTGAGAGGAAGAATAAAGGATAAAGAAATTTTATTTGCTTTTTTAAACCTGGCAACTCCTGTGCCCAAGATGGGCAAAAAAAAAACCAACTTTAAAATTGTGTAAACACTTTATACCATAATGACTATATAAAGAATCTGCTTTAGCTCCCTCCTAGCCTTTAACTGTGGATTGACTGCTGAAGTATCATTTGGTAAGGCTTAAGATCCATCCCTTTTTTAGCATCACATTGAAATATTAAACATGTCACCAGAAATTACAGAGGAGTGTCTTCGAAGAAAAGCAGTAACAGTGCTTTAATTTCCCAGCTGAATTCTCTATAACATTCCAGGTCCACACAGCACGATCCCATGTACAGGTATGGAACCAGATCCCTGAGGCATGTGTGTTACTTAGCCAAGCTGTCCTGACAAGCAAACTTATTAAAAAAGGGCATCCAAGATTCAAGTGCTGTTCTTCATCTATATTTGGGCACGTGCACATACAAGCGCGTGCACATACACACAAGTGCATGAACAGAAACCAAACCCTTCTGTCTGAAAATACGTCCCTCAGTAAGCTGAGCAGTGTTATTAATTCCATTCCTATATTTAAAATGAAAAGATAAAATCCTAAAAAGCTCAGCATGTCTGCACTCTGGAACACAAGCCACTGCTACCACCGCAAGGTTTTTTTTTTTTGCATTTCTTCAAATTTTTTTTTAAGTTAGTTTTTTTTGAAGAAATTTTCTTGTTATTTATTTTTGTTAGTTTACACGTGAACAGCATTAATGTCAAATAAGGTGCCAAAAAAAAAAAAAGCTGTAAAGAAACGGACCCACAGTTTACCTTGTGGTGATTGTGATCCACCAGTCCTCCAATCACGTAGGCTTTCTTCTCATCAAGCTCACTGAGAACGTCTGGGGAATCTGAGGTAAGATATACTAGGTCTTCTTTCTTTATTAGCTCACTATAGTGCTCTGTTCTAATTTGGATATCCTCAAAAAAAAGTAGTTAAAAGAAGTTACATTCAACCGATGAATTGCTGGGCAAGCTTTACAGACCCAAGATGGAACCAGCAAGAATAAATCCAATAGTATGCAGTCATTCCACATCCCTCATTCATGTTCAATTATGTAGCACAGTGCAGACTGACTGCTGCATAAATAATGCACAGTCCCTACGCTGACTTGTAAAAATGATCAGGGAATTTTCTGAAACCCCAGAAGAACTTTACGAATCCTTAAGTTCTTGTGATTCCCTTCAAATGTTACCGTATTTCTCCTAGCTATGCAAATAATTTTCAAGTCCACCTTTCTAAAAGAAGCAAAATGAGAAGTAAATGCTTAGTTAACATTACTTGTTTGATAAGAGAGGTTTATGCTTTGCTTTTGCAAAGCAGCTATCGCACAAGACGTGCTGAAAGTAGAACTGTTTTTATTTACGCTAAGTGCTCTTCATTTGAAATTGTTGGAATATTGGTTTAACAGGGAGTCGCAAGGAAAACCACGTGAGATCGACCATAAGACAAGCTACTTCTCTAAGGAACACTTCAGTGTTGAGAGGCAACATAATGGAAGTGCAGGTGCACACAAGAGAATCACATCAGGACTTCAAAAGTGTCTTTTTCGCCAAGAAACAAAGAGCGCTGTCAAGAGAGACGACTGTCAGAACTGCCTAAATCAAGTAGTCTTGCTTAGTCTGTCAGGCAATGGAATCTGTTCAATAAAACCAGGTGAAAACGGATATGTGTGGAGTTTTTCAAGCAAAAATCAAATCTAGATTCAAGACAAGCAGTCTTTGGCTTATGTAAGTTAAATTAATTATAAGCACAAAGAGCCACGCTATTTCTAATAAGCTATTGCTCTGATGTCTGAGAAAAACTCATGTGGAAAAAGCACAGGTCCTTCACAACTAACAACCTAGTTAGCCACTATAATCAAGATTTCTTTTTCTTTTTTTAACAGAAATAATCAATTATTCACCTTCCAGTTCACCCATCCTTTGTCATTTTCATTCATGTTGCTCTTCAACTGTCCCCCATGGCTGGTCAAGTAAAACTTCAAAAAGAACAAACAAGAGGTACAAAATACTGAAAAGTTAATATGCCTCTCTGTTTCCTCTCTGTACAAGACTTTTTCTACCCTTAACTATTAGCTAAAACTCTTGATTATTTTTGAGCTGAAAGTGGTACCAAGACCATATTCATACAGTCAGTGACACATTTAAAAGACAAATACGCACTGACAGTCACTTTTTTTTTTTTTTTTTAATTTGTCAGATAAAACCGAGTATCAACAGTATTTTCGTTGCACACCAGTATCTGGCACTCTTCATCTGCATGCACATACTTTTTCACATATACGGGGATTTTTATAACATGTGGGTTGAAAATTAATCTATTACAATAGAAGTAATTTTCATCTTAAAAAGAGGCAGCTTAAGTGTTTTTTTTCTACTACAGTTCTCACCACTTGGGTCACAGCTGCCCTTCTCATATGCTTTGCACATGGCAACATGGTCAGTGCTCAGGTTGTTTAAACGTACCTGCACGGGATGAAATGCTTTGCGGTTTTCTGCATAACATCTCTGAATTTGCTTGTGAAGCTTCTTAACATCCTGTATACAACACAATTTGTTTTTACATAGTCCTTCAGAGAGACCACCACAAAATGCTTTACCATGAGCCAGTCGAAGTTAAAGAGAGAAAAAAGGAAGCTTTTAACTGGCCAAAGGGACCACTGAGAGAGTGTGGACATCAGACCCCGAGAGAAAAAACAGCCACTGTGAAGGGATTATGCTGACAAGGAAACACATGCGTCTTCCACAAAAGTGAATTTAGACACCTCTATGCATGTGCTTGATTTGCATTATTCTAGGAAACAAACAAAACAAACAACAATCACTGAGATTTAATTATATGCAATAACCTACTCCAAATTAATCTGAGGAATCTAGCAGATTTATCACTGTGACAATACTCAGTCTTTCACCCATGGGAAAACCCTGAGAGTATACAGTTTATATTTAAGAAAATTAAATAAGCATAATTAACCTAAAGAACCTCAGAACAATGCAAATAATTTAGAGGCTGGCATTTTGACCTGACAATTTGGTTAACTAGTTTGGTTAACTAGTTAACTAGTATTACTTAAAATGCAGCAGACTTAATTTTTAGTCAATTACGTTTTTTGTAAGGTATATTACATATTATTACATACTATTCTCAGTGCCCCAAAAGCAGTGTTTCGTAAATACAACTGATTCCCATTTTAAAATGAAACATCATTATATTGCTTTGATTCATGTAGTGCTTTGAGAATGTTTTGATATTTCCAAAGGATTTCAAGTAAACTACACTTTACCACTGCAGTATTGCGATGCAAGTTTTTAGACACGAGAGAAAGTGTCTAATTAATCCCGTTGCTAAAGGTCATAACCATCTTCACTTACAACACTTCACCCTTCCTAAACACCTGCAGAAGTGCCAGGTTTTGTATCAGGCCTAACAGGGGCTCTGCCTGACCGAGGAAGGAAACGCTTTACGAAGGACGAAGCTCAGCAGGAAATGCCCAGCCAGCATCTCTGAAACTATCAAGGAGGTCCTCTGGTCTCTTCTGGGGCACTGCTGAAGGGCTCCTCAGGGAACCAAGCTCCAAAACACCAACTGGAGCTTCCCCAGAGTTTTGCGGTGAGCAGCACTAGCCTCTATTAGTGCTATACATGCTTTGCATTACATTCAAGGAGCAGCCAGACAGGCTTTGCGAAAGCTTGAATTCAAGCAGTCTTGCTGGGCAGTGAAGTCCCTGGCAGAGCAGAACAGCTCAGGGTACCAGGGAAGGGAGAGGCCTGCCTGAGAAACCAAAGGCCACAGTCTTCCAGGAGGCTGCAGATTAACATACTTTCCTTGTAGAGTTAAAGCTGTTTTGATCTCAAAACACCACACCAAGCATCTTGACCAGTGGTTGGGTAGCATGCTGATCTTTCTCATATTTCCCCATCCTGCTAAGATCTTGCCCGTTCTTTCATCCATTCTAAAATTTTAGAGATGGGCTGGACAGGGTCCTCCTGTCCCAACTGCCTCTCGTGTGACTGAGAGAAAAAGCTCAGTATCCGCATAATGCTCAAAATTCTCATTTCCACAAATACACTAACACGGCTGGAAGCCTCAGGTCCACTTTGAAAGAGAAAGTAACGGGATGTGGCATTTGCAGCCCCTCTAGCAAAACTATTTTGAGGCAGAACTGCACCTAGCTTCATGGTGAACACGAGGCACAAACTGTTTCTATATTCCTGGTTTTGGAATCAAACCAACTTACCACATCTTCATGAAGGTGAACAAAATCTTTGGCAAGCTTATATAAAGGTACATTCCAAACCCTAAAAAATTCAGCAACTGACGTAAGGAGGTCTGGAAGTCATCACAATCTTAAATACGCTAACTGTCCTCTGAAAGCTGCTCTCCGGTTTTTGTGCTCTGACATTGCATCAATGCTGTCACTGGAGAACCTTTCAACATTTGTATGTGATGGGTAAGTTTTCTTTTACCTTTAGCACCATCAAGTCATCAAAGCTGCAGTCCACAATGAGGCGAAGCGTACTAGGAACAACTTCCCTTCGCATACGCTTTCTGTCATTCCCTTCGTTATTGGAGTCCAATTTTGACTGACGTTCTAGTTTTCTCTTCTGGCGTTTTTCTTTTCGTTTTTGCCTAAACAAACAAACAAACAAATAAATCCTCAAAAGGCGCTGCCAAATCTGCTGAGGTAGGTGTTATGCACATAAATGCACACCTCTACGATCAAGGTGGTTGCCCCATGACTGTGGTAGTTTAAACTTTTCCTGTTGCCTGCGTTTGTGCTAGGCTGATACCAGCACGAAACACATACCCCATCTTCGTGGAGTTCTATGTGTACCTACAAAGACAGACAGCTGACACAAATTCAGTGCAGTCAATAGTGGGAGTCTCATGGATTTAAGGGTGCTCCAAATCAGGTCTCATAACAGAAACAACCAAAAAGATTGCCAAAATTGCAGTACCAGAATCAGAATGTGGCAGGCAATTTGCCTCCCGTTCCACTGAACAGTTTTTCAAAAGGCTTCTGAAGGAATTGTTTCTTCCCCCTGCTCCCCCGATGGCAGCAGGCAGTTGGGAGATCAGATTTCAGAGACAGCAAATTTAACAGCCACTGTCTGGGGAAGGAACACTTCGCATTCAGCAGGACAAAGATAAAGCACAATCAGCCCATTTGCAGATACGCTTTCTCTCAACAGCAGAATAATACAGAAGCTCATCATCTTCCAAAACTATTTTAACAGATTACAAGTCAACATAACTTATAGCACAGCATTTCATGTGTCAAAAGAAATTTTTTTTATTCACTGTCGTAAGATTCACCAAGTCTGACAGCACCAGGGAAAGAGGGCACAGCCTATTCAGAAAGGAACAAGGCCACACGTTACTTCTCCCTTCTGACAAACCAAAACCATGCAAGTTTGAATCCCTCCTGATATCCTCTTCAAGCTGAGGAACACTTCTAGTATGAAGAGAGGATGCTTACCTTTATAGCTTCTTCATATGCAAATGGAGTGGCCTGCGACTACTGCTTTAAACCTGGTGTGGGAGAAAACTGGTTCAACTGCCTTGATTTGCTAAAGCAACCTACACTCAAACTCTGCTGACGCATCGTTGTTATTAGCACTAAATACTACACGTGATCCCAGGAAAGCTATTTTGCAAGCCATACCTCCGTAGGTCTTTCTGTTCTTCCCACTGTTTCTGCTTCAATAGCTTCTTCCTTTGCCTCTTGGACATGGGCTCAAGGCATTCTTCCTTGTCGGAGCCTGCCTCCCGTCTCTCTACTGGGTTGTCACTGGACTGCACCTTTCCTTCCACATCAGGAATTTCCGGAGACATGGTATTTTCCGTTGGCACCGCTGGACTTTCTGTTGGTGTTTCTGATGACATCAGCTTTTGGCCGGTTTACTGACTTGTTTCTCAACACATTCATTAAAAGCAAGCTTTTTCCTCACCAGTTCTGTAAGAAACAAAACAATAGTATGAGTATTATTAACAAGAAGCACAAATATCACTCTACACCTACCATAAACCTGAATAAAGAAACAATAAGTAAGAGATGGTCTTTTTCTCTGTAAAGCCAGGTTAGTGCCTCTGCAAACAGTAACATGTAAAATACTAAAGAGATTATAACCTGTATTCAGATCATGTCTAAAATGCTGCCTGCTACATCTGCAGCTATTCAGTTTCCAGTTAATAACTTTGTGAAAACACAACTGCATAAAAGTAGGGAATCACACTGGATTAAATGTAAAAGAAAAAGCATTAGCAGTACTATTATGCGTACACAAACTATTCTCAAATACACAAACAGAAAAAATTAAAGAGGTATCTTGCGATATAACTATGGCAGCATGTTAGAGAAATATAATTTTAAAGAGCCTAAAGCCATTTTGGGAGCAAAAAAAAAAAGCACGAACACGATGCACCCCTTCAAAATTAATTTTTATTTCTTCTGAGAACCAGAGACACTGGCCAACCACTGACACTGGCCACTGTCAGTGGACAAAACACAGCAAGTAAGGGGATGAACAGACTAAACTGTTACTCAGCAAAATGTTCTGCGTTCAAGTAAATTACAATTATATCCTCTCCTTTTCAATGGCAAGTATTAGGTTTTCATACTAGTAGCTCCCCTGTGCTCAAAAGCCGCATAGTTTTCCAAAGATAACTACTTCACCGGAGGACACTGCATCTACAGAGCGAACATGCAGAAAAAAAACAATCCCCGGGCTTCTGAGTCAGAAAACACACGAAACACCAGAAAACCAGAGGTGTTTCAGCTAACGCACCCCGATTTCCCTGTCTGGGGGCGTTAAGACACAAGGCCCAGGGAGCCGAGATGCTCATGGGCGCCAAAGGGCCGGGCCGCGCCTGGCACAGGTGCGCCTGCAGCCACCACAGGCACTCAGTTCTATACATACATCTGTGTGCCTATATATAGACACGTATACATATACACACGTACAGCTATATATACGCATCCATCTATGTATACACACATTATATATATAGAAACACACGCGTTATTTCTGCTCACGCGCCGAAGTACCTCATAGCTCAAGAGGACCGGCCACCGCCGCCCACCAGGGCCCGGGGGAGGCCGCGACACACACACCCCCCGCACACCCCCCCAAGGCGGCAGCGACAGCCGGGCGTTACGGGCGGCGGCGTGGAGAGGGGGTCACGCTCCCCAGGCCGCTGGGAGGCGGCCATTTTCCCCTCCTTCCCTCTGAGGAACCCCCAGCCCGAACCCCAGCTCCCCCACCCCCCTACACCAACGGGTAACGGACGCCGCGCGGGGTGGGGGCCGCAACGTACCCGCGAGCCGCCCCACGCGCAAGGGCCGGGCTGGGGAGGGGGCGGGTGATGGAGGAGGAGGAGGAGCAACCGTCCGTCCCCCTCCGCCCCCCCCGGCGCACGCGCGCGCGCCTCCTCGCCCTCCGTGACTTCAAGTCCCGGCGAGCAACGGGCGGCGGTGACGTCCCGCTGACGGGCGCGGCCCCGGCGCTGAGGGACAACGGAAGTGTTGAGTGACGGCATGACGGCGCGGGGCCCCGCGCCTGCCCGAGGAGCGGCCTGTAGCCGGTGCGGGCCGCGGGGGAGCCGCCCTCGCCCCGGTCCGGCTCGGCAGCGGGGGTTGGCCCTGACCGCTGCGGCCTGGGCCCGCTCTGGCTTCAGCTGGAACGGCTTCCAGTCAAATAAAAAAAGGAAAAGCTTCAGCCGTGACAGATGCACTCGAAGATCAGCCGTGGTTTGGGCGGGCTTCTCCTTTTTGCATCCTCGCTTACAACAGAGGCTGAGAAGCAGAGGCTGGCTGCCGGTGGGCACTGCCGCCCGCCCTGCCGTGGCCCTGCCGTGGCGGCAGAGCGAGCGCGGGTGGACGTGGGTGCCGCGGCCGGGCTTTAGGGGCCTTTAGGGCCCGGCTTTGCAGGCAGGTACGCAGATGGGCTGGTGGCTTTGACGCCGGCCGGAGTACGCGCTGGCAGGCTACCCTGGTGGCGGCGGTGGCTCGATGGGATTAAGAGGAGCGAAAAGCAAGAAAACCTTATTTTTATCTGATGGTTTTGATGACACCACTGAGTTCACGCAGGGGCCAGTGAAGTATTTTTAAGTGGTGACATTCCTCAGGGCAGATTTCTAGCCCAGCAATGCTGTGTTCCCTCTGCCCCCTAAGAAGGGGTGTGTGCCTTCAAGCTTCATATTTTTAAAGGCTGCCACCAATTAGCTTTTTAAACTCTAGTGTCAATACTCAATGAAGGGCGACGTTCTTTTGCCTTCAGATAACTTCATGAAAGAATGTTGCCCTGGTACAGGAGTCAGTTCTGGATACTGGGATTATAATATATGAGAAAAATCTATTTTGAGCAGCCTAAATATGTAGATATCTGTTCGCCCCTGGTTAATGAGGCACACAAAGCTAGCAAACATACAAGTGCTACCATAATACCCTTTTCATGTGCATCAGTGTTTATCTCAGGTTTCATTGGTTCCAGATATACACACTCTCTCAGTTTTAGTGCTGGTTTCAGGTTTACTACAGCTATGCTAAAGTCACAAAACTGCATGGTGTCACTATAGTAAGACACTGACCTTTAACTGCTCTTTGTATTTAATATTTGCTTTAATATTTGATCTCATTTGTGATTCCTATTCCCTGCCTTACCTTAAAAATAGCTAGATTTGCATTTGCTTTTGGTAGCATCTATTTAAAACCTCCCTTGTGTTACTATTAATATCTAGCTTTACACACCAGCATCACACAAGTCCAAATGTGCCACTGTCCCTATGAAGAATCCTTCATTTTCCTTTGGTCATTAAAAGGCTGCAGATCAGTTACTGTTAGAAGCCCATTTGCTTCCTTGCTTTTTCAAAAAAGCAAAAAGGCATCTAACAAATTCACATAATATTCAGATGTGGTTTTTCTTAGAATGAAGAAACTGCTTACGCGTTTCGATTTATAAATCTGTTTTTCTCATATTGCACTTTCCAAAGCCTCAGTATTGCTAATCCATACCGCTACGTCCTCCAACACCGATACAGGGTCATGCAGTCTTTTCTGAAGTCTGCCAAGTGGTGACAAAGCAAAATGAAGACCCGAGCAGTTGCGGATATTGAGAAAGAGCTGTCTAACTGAATTTCATCATTTTGATAGAGCCATAACATGACTTTTCAAGATGCTCATTCAAATGGCGAGTTCCCCCCAGCAACAGAACAAACTAAACACTCCATAGTTTAAAACTGCTTCTCGGAGCATTGTGTACAAACAGCACTGCACGTCGAGAGGAGAAAAGGTACTCCGTGGAGGCTCAGGTGTGGACGCAGTCATCGCTCGCTGTGGGCCAGGTCTGATTGCAGGGCCCTTGAGGCGAGGCTTAGGATGCGAGTGACGCGCAGAATTCACCTTTAGCCAGTGGCTTGGCTCTGCATCCCCCTGCCCCCCCGTGGCAGAAACGGGGGGGTGTTATTCACCGAAACAGCAGGAGCTGGGGCACGCAGGCACCAGCTGAAGGGCAAAGAGGGACTTGGGTACTTCGATGTGCATAGCTGGAAGTTTGAGTTGAAAACCAAGATCTTCACGCTGTCGCTTGTGAAGAGAAGACAAACACATTTCGTTGACCTCAGAAGATGTGAGGAAATCTCATTAGTTTTATTAGGTCGTATAAAGATATGAGACTTATAGTTTGGACTCTGGAAAATGTGCAGCAACAGTAATACTTTGACCCTAGCACATGTGCCAGCATGGCACGAAGCGTACATTAGGGGCTGATCCGGCAACCTCTGCATGTAATGGACTTTGGTGGGCGCAACGCTTCTTTCATTGGTGTAATTTGACTTCAAGGAAATCGCTGCTGATTTACTCTGGGCATAACTGAGGTGAGGCTCAGGCCTCCTGTTTTTAAGATGTTTGAAGAGTATACCAAGTATACATTATAGGTATGTATATAGGTGTATGTATGTATATGCACGTGGAAATATTTGTACACTATTTCTCTACATCATGGCTACATCCTTAGTTCTATAATTGGCACTACTATACTGGTGTCCAAAGAGATACACTGATTTAACTCAGCAGGGGATCTGGCCTCTGATACTCTAGTGTCTAAGAGAGGCCTTTTTAAAAATAATTTTATTTCAAGGAAGAAATGCACTTCCTGTGTCCCAAGAGCATAAGAAGAGGACAATTGCTCTTCTCCAGATTTCAGACCAGCATCAACTCCTCCCCGTGAGTGAAGTGTGAAGGTTGCATTTCCAAAGCAGGATCCATGCCTCTGGTCTCTCTCTAGCCAGAGATGGTTTTGCACACAGATAGTGTCCTTATTTTTTTCAAAAAAGCACAGAAATCCTGGCGAGGTCCTTGCTTACCAAACGCAGCAAAAGGATCAGCTGGAGTCCTCTGCCTCAGTCCCTTGAATTCAGGAGCATGTCACAGCCTGCACTGGGGAAGCAGCATAAATAACAACAAACGGGGGAGAAGAAGTAGCAGTCCCCAGGGTTTCCTACTGATCTCCTCCCTCCCACGTCCACACACTCACACACACACACACACACGCCCCCCGCACGAAGAGCTCCAGGGGGACTTCCACAAGGTGCAGGGAGATGAGCGTGAGTGTGGGGCGTTGGCGTGGACCTGTTGTTTCCCACTGCTGGGCGATGTTTGACATCCACAGCGCTCGGCCTCTCTTTTACCACAAGGCAACGAAGGAGGCATTTATACCACCCAAGGCGAAGGCTGTTCTCACCTTACAATCCCTTACTAATACAGAGAAGCTGGTGGCAGAAATGGCCTGTTGGGAGCAGCTAAACACAGCCTGTGGCGGCGTTGGTTCGGTCAGGGTGTTTGTGGCTCGCAGTCTTGTTAAAGCAGGTACTCTTCACTGAGGTGGGACGGAATGGCTGATTTATCTCATCTTTTCAGTCTCTAACCTCTGCCGCTGCAACGATGTGATACATAGGCTGGGGCTGCTGAAAGAAAGAGAATTTATTTGGCATGATACAATACAATATAGCAGGAACTGACATTGCATCTGAGTCTCCGTAACAAAGTAGCATCACTTTTGGGGATGGCATTGATAAATCCTATATACTTCTGCTTCCAGGAAGACCATTAAAAAGCATCTGCCTCTGGGGCTGCTCACGGAGTTGATACAAGACAGTGGAGGCAGTGGTCAGGATCTGCCCTTTCCTTCAGACAGAGGAGGACTGGCAGGAACTCCTGGTTCTGCCGGGGCTGGAGGTGGGCTCCCCCGCTCAGAAACGTGGCTGTGTGGGCTCGGTATTCAGAAATGAAAGCTGAGGCAATCGATAGAGTGGGGTAGAAACCACCAGTTACCTTAGTTCTTAATAATTAACTGGAAGTCCTTTGATGAACTTAGTACCTGAGTGTGGAATTTGGAATCTGACCTTTACTACATGTAGATAAACAGTGTGGCCGACCCGGCAGCTCCCTCCGCAAGTGCCCCTCCACTCTCAGCAGCTCACTTCTCGGAGGCTCTCACCCTTCATGCTGCAGTCAGGAGCTCGGGGGAGTCCAGCATGATTCTTCTCACCGTGCTGTTCCTTTGCATCATTTCCACCTACTCGGCCTCTGTTAAAGGTAGGTCTGTACTGGGCTTGGTTCAGCTTGTGGCTCAGCAAAGGCATAACCAGTGCGTGTATGCAGATCTGTTTTGCATCAAAAATGACCATCTTTACTCATCCGTCCTTGAGTAATGCAAAATGCATTTAGTAATTACAAAGCTCAAGTGCTTGTCGCATGCATGTCAGCAGAGGGGATGGAGGAGACGATGCTTTCAGGTGCACGGGGCCAGCGGTGTGAGCCGGGAGACCGGGGATCTTGACCTTGCTTAGTCAGGACATGCTGTGGGGGCACAGACTTGAGAGGGACTATTCACACGCTCAGAAGCTAAACACACAGCAGTGCTCTGGTGGAGCAGAGCCAGGAAGTGCTCGGGGCTCTCCAGGTTCCAGCTTCTGAGCAGTTGACTCAGCTACCACTGAAGTCGGTACCAAGCATCCCATTAATTTCATGGGGAGCTTGCTCTGCAATAAGTCATGGAAACCTGGATGTCTGCACAAGCCCTGGGAGCAGGGCTTGACTCAGGTGTCCTGACAAAGGTCAAGGGTATGAAATCTGGGGACTGCCTGCTTCAGCAGTGCCAGTGTATGAAGCAAGGAAATGTGTCTTTAGTAGTGGCCCTTCATGTACAACTTGACATTAAATTTAGAGGAGCAGCAACCTTAAAACATAAGCCAACACCTAGTTTTTAGTTTAATGAGGATGTCCTCATCGTGATGATGAGCCGGGCTGGCGGGGGGGGGGTGGGGGGTGGGGCACGCCATGCTAGGGTAAACTATTAGAAAGGCTGTAGAGGTGCTCTCATGCGTGCCTCCTCCTGCTCCCTGCAGGGGATCCAGGACACTGTATCTGTATAAGCACAGAGCAGCAGCCTTCCTCCCTACCTCCATACCCCCTTACAACAGGAGTTACAAAGCAGAGCAGTTTGCAGGCAGTTCCTCTACCCATGAGTGTATTTCACAAGACTGCCAAGTAACGTTTAGGGCTAGATACCGGCGTGCCACATCTCTGATGTCTGCTCTTCCCAGCTTCTCCTTAATATCAATTAAGCAGAGCTCCTTCTTGATGTGAAGTAATATTTGCATGTCACTTTACATCCCCTGGGTGCTGAGCAAGCATTTTCTCATTAATTAGTCCTCCCTTCAGCACTGCCAGGTCTCATCTCACTCTTATGCAGAGAGATTGAGATCTAAATTACTGGCCCAAAGGCCACTTAGTGCCTCAGTGACAGAGCTGGGATTAGGATGAGAGTTTTACCTTTCCACCAGGCCATGCTGCCTTTTGGAAATATTGAAGGAATATTCTTTTCTTTTAAGCCAGCTAGATCAGCACACGTGAAAGTTTCCTACTGCAGTTCCACTTGAAAAATGTTTTCAAAGAAGCGGATAGGTTTTGCTTTTTAAAGCTATCCGGTATCAGAAACAGTGGCAAATATAATTTATGAAGGTAGAGCCAGCAAGTAGTTAGAGGCGCACATGCTGTGCATGCCATATGTATTAATAAAAGGCACAGGACTTGACAGCTGTCTCTACTCATGCAGTGTAACCTTCTGTATTATACAGTATCATGATTTAATTATAGACTTGGCATGTTACCCTTAATGACAGACACTTAACATTACTAGTCAAACTATGTGTTATGCACTCCACCTTGAAAGCAGGCACTTCTGACCCCAAGAGAGCATGGCCGATTGCAGTCTTTATGTCCATCTCTCCCCCCTTCTCAGTCAGTGGGACATTTGCCATCAGCTGAAATGGCAATGGCTATACAGGCAGCAAGGATCCCAGTGCTGTGCCGAATACAAAGGAAAGAGCTTCTAAAGGCAGGGGGGGGGGTTAAGAAAAGTTTCTAACAGAAAGGTGTAGGAATATTCCTTTTAAAATAGTACTGGCGTTTTCTTCATGAAAGATGGCTTGAAAATTTAGTTATGCTGTTTTGAATACTGGTTCTGGGCAGTGACACTGTGTCCCTCGGCCACCAATATCCCCTTTGCCTCTCAAACTGACCGCGCTATCCAATTGTCTCTCTTGGCTTCCCCATTTCCACCGGGGTAAGTGCTAACTCCTTGGGACTGCCTTCAATACTGCCTCATTCCTGCTGCTTCACTTATCTTGATCCACCACTGGCTTACCCTTTTCCATCAGTGACGCCAGTCTTGCAACTAAAGGCGTCTTCTGCCCTGGCTCCTGCAGTGTTTTCCATGTATGAAATGGTGAAAGCTTTTGGAACCCAATATTCCTCTAGCTCCCAGAAATACTTTGCAATTCATCTCTTCCATGACACTTGCAAGAAGCTGCTGCGTCATTTGCCCATCTGTTTCCTTCAGGGGGGAACAGCTCTTTTGTATGTTGGGACAAACAAATGCTAAAAGGGAGGAAGAGGGAAGGAACTCTTGCAAAAGGAAAAAAAAATCTGTGGGTTGAGCTGTGGGAAAAGGAAGAGGACAGGTGAAAGGTGCTTTTAACTGAAAAGAGAGAGGGAGCAAAACCACAAACATCCACCTTAACTAATGAGACACATGTCTCTCAGCACCCAGATAATTTTTATTGGACCTGCTTTTTCCCCACCTTGCATCTTTAGATGAGACTGTGTTACCTGCTGTGTTTAGAAAGCACCTAGTGGGTGGCATTCGTAAAATCTCAGCTGATACGAAATCATTAGCACTGCCGTTTCTGCTGCAAATGAAGGACATTTTGAAGCCAGAAGCAACCAGCTCCAAGGTACTGCAAGGAAGCAGGGGTGTCCCTGAAAGGCGCAGCCATCTCTGGGCAGGCACTGAGCACCCTCTGCTCCCAAGGGCAATGTAGCTTGAAAGCTGATAGGAGTGAGGGCAATTGGGGAACTGGCTGGGAAATTCACAGTAAACCTGAAGGAAGGGTTGTACGCCTCTTGGTGACTTCGTTTTGAAGCAGACACACAAGACATGCAAAACCAGAAGAGCCCTGTCGTGCCAACATTAATGCTTCGGCCTCCCTGCAAAAAAATCAATAGTCACAGCTTTGAGCTCTCACATGCAAACAGGCTGCTCCCCCGGGATTACCAAACTTGCTGCACCACATCTGCAGCTGGCATAAAGCATAAGTCAGTTTAGTTCTCTGTAGGTTTGCCAATTTATGCAACTTGCAGACGGAACTTGGTGGGGTCGCTGTTTTCCTCAGGGAAGGCTCTTTGAAGCTGGCCTTAACCTACTGCTACGACATTTGAGTGAACAGGGGAAGGAAGCAAGCAAAACCTTAAAAAAGGGAGTTTTGGACTCTTTGAGCACTACAGAATATATTCGTACAGCTGTATTGGAACTACACTGTGCACCTACCTAATTGGGATTTAAAATCTGAGAATGAAATAAGAAAATACTTTGGGTTTCCTTTTTACCAATGCAGTGATTTGAAATTTATGTAGCAGACTCAAATAAAACCCTGAGGGACATGACATAGATCAAGGTAGCCTGTTGATTCTCTGCAAGGGACTTTGAACACGCTGATTACATTATAACATGCTTAAGAATTTGTCTGAGATGTTTTGATAGATTTTTCTTCTTCCCCATGCCCCCCCGCATTTGTCATAAGACTGAGATGCATCTCCCTGAGGACATCACTTTGCTTTTCTTAGATTAACTCTGAAGTTTTTTGTTTCTGCTCTGCACCTCCTGAACTCCATGAAGAAATTCCCAATGGATTCAGTGGTGCAGCATTCAGGTCCGAGAGGCTAGTGCTGTGCTGCTTACAGATAGCACTTAAGGTCACTGTATGTGTATTTACTTTGCAGATGTAACAGCACTTTGTGTACAGCCAGCTTCTCCTCCCTTCCCTTCCCTCTACAAACTGACTTCATCAGTTTTTCTTGTGTGGAAGAGACCTTTGTAGCCATCCACACCAGAGAGGGAAGCCCCTGAAAGCAGTGAAAAGGGATATTATGTATACCCTTCATGACAAAATATTTAAAGGGTATTCGAAGAAACTGATTTTCCTTAGCCACAGATTTTAGGGGCTCGGTCTTAATTTCTGTGCCTGAGGCTGGGTAAAGAGTTGTGACACTAGTGCTACACATTCGCCACATGGCTGTGCACAACAGAAGAGAAAAAGAAGATAGGAAGGGATGTGGCAGTAAGTAGTTTTATAAAGGAAAAATAAAAGTCATTTGTATACTACAGATTTCATTTACACTAACAAGAATGCAATTGAATCCCTAGGGAACAGTCTACCTGAGTTATTGTTAATGCTGATGGAAATGGCACCATAAATTGGGTATGCAAGTTGCATTTATGATAGCATTTGGCTTTTATATCTCTTAAAGATAGGTCAGTTAACAGCAGATGCACAGCTACGAGGATAATTATTTAGTTTAAAGAATGAGGGCTTAATTATATAATCTAAAAAATATTTTCCCAATGTCTTCATTACATTCATGTCACCCCTGGGCAAAGCTCTCAACGGAAAGCTTCCTAATAAACGTGCAAGAGATGCAGAGAACAATTTCTGTTGGCTCCAACAAATTACGTCAGTCCATTTCAAGTTGTTAAACACACAAATTGCATGATTAATTACAGTAATTTGAGTTGCAAATAATTTTGGATTAATTTCTAATGCTAACATATCCAAAGTAAAGAATTGGACTCTCTTTTATTTATTTAAGTGTAGAGCTAGAAGAAAGGATTTTGTGGGCATTCTTATCTTAAATATATCAGATTAGTGTCAACTTAATCACAAAAAAACCCATCTGCTCCAGTGGGACAGCCTCTAATCAAGAGTAGCAGGATCAGTCCCATAAATCTTTTCTTGGCAGTTACATTTTTAATTTTTCTAAGGGCATTTTTTAGAGAAAATGACAGATTATGTCAGTCAGTCAATTCTAAAACACTGTTTGTTTTTGCTTTCCAAACAGGGCACACTACTGGACCAAGCTTAAATAATGACAAGCTATATAAATTTGCTTACTCAGCTGAAGTGTATGTTGATCGGGTGAAAGCGTCACTGCAGAAAAGTGCAGGCTACCGGATTTCTTCTGGTGTGGATGTCAACCTCTTATGGAGAAATCCTGACAATGATGATGACCAGTTGATCAAAATTACGGTAATTAATGCCATCAGACAATTTAAAACATGTCCAATCTTTTCTGCATTTATCTAACTGCTAATCTAATCTTGAAGAACTCATTTTCAGAAGATGAGCTAAGTCTTTTATTCTTCTCTAGTCTCATCAACTAAAGCCAGCTTCTTCAATAAGCTGATTCCTACAGAATAAGACTTCACAAGAATATATCTAACATCATAAGCCAGAACTTCCGAATGTCTCCTATATTTTGAAATTGCTTCATACAGCTTCTATAGCTTCAAACAACTGGTGTGCAAGCACATACCTGAGGGGCAGTATGTTGTCTGAAGTCCTCGGTTCTAGCTGCAAATCATGACATTTGCTAAATACAAACTGGGTTTAGTACTTAGCTTTGTGGTGAGTTTTTCTGCCACATATTTCCCCAGTGGTGAGTGCTGGTTTCTTTTGAATACATAGACATAGTAATCATGGAAGACTAATGATCAGAACCAAAAATTAAGAAATAAAAAAGATGCATTAGGTGATTTAGTCTATCCAGCCTGCCCCAGGCCAATGCTAGACTTCTCTCTACATGAATTTTCTCTGCTTTTACTTTGCTAGATAAGAGATGTTCAAGTTGAAAATGTGAATGAACGTCCAGCTGCTAAAAACATCTTCAAAGGAAAGAGCACAGAGAAGATCATCGGGAAAGAATATCTGGAAGCTTTACAGAGGCCCATAGTTCTTGAGCTAGTCCGTGGAAAAGTAAGACCCTGTCTTTTAAAATTCAATCCCTGAGGAAACTTGAGACAAATCTTTTCTTACAGGCTTGGAGAATTTACCAATTCGCTATCCTCTCAGTGTTATTAACATGCCATCATGTTCTATCTTTCTGTATGAAACACAATAATTTAGAACAGACTGTAATTTACCTGTACAAGGGGCCCTTCCAGCCCAAGCTTCTTGTGCACTGAGAACACCATACAGTATGAAACTAAACAGCAGATTGGCCACAAATATACGGGTACATATGTATCATAGAATCATAGAATCGTTTATAGAATCATAGAATCTAAGATCATCAAGTCCAACTGTTAACCTAGCACTGCCAAGTCCACCACTAAACCACGTCCCTAAGCACCACATCTACCCGTCTTTTAAATACCACCAGGGATGGGGGCTCAACCACTTCCCTGGGCAGCCTGTTCCAATGCCTGACTACGCTTTTGGTGAAGAAGTTTTTCCTAATATCCAACCTAAACCTCCCCTGGCGCAACTTGAGGCCATTTCCTCTTGTCCTGTGGCTTGTTACTTGGGAGAAGAGACCAACCCCCACCTCGCTACAGCCTCCTTTCAGGTAGCTGTAGGGAGCAATAAGGTCTCCTGTGAACCTCCTTCTCTCCAGGCTAAACAACCCCAGTTCCCTCAGCCGCTCCTCATAAGACTCATGCTCTAGACCCACTACCAGCTTTGTTGCCGTTCTCTGGACACGCTCCAGCACCTCAATGTCCTTCTTGTAGTGAGGGGCCCAAAACTGAACACAGGATTCGAGGTGTGGTCTCACCAGTGCCGAGTACACAGGGATGATCGTTTCCCTAGTTCTGCTGGCCACACTATTTCTGATACAAGCCAGGATGCCATTGGCCTTCTTGGCCACCTGGGCACACTGCTGGCTCACATTCAGCCGGCTGTCGACCAGCACCCCCAGGTCCTTTTCCGCCAGGCAGCTCTCCAGCCACTCTTCCCCAAGCCTGTAGCGCTGCATGGGGTTGTTGTGACCCAAGTGCAGGACCCGGCACTTGGCCTTGTTGAACCTCATACAATTGGCCTCAGCCCATCGATCCAGCCTGTCCAGGCCCCTCTGTAGGGCCTTCCTACCCTCCAGCAGATCAACACTCCCGCCCAACTTGGTGTCATCTGCAAACTTACTGAGGGTGCACTCGATCCCCTCATCCAGATCATTGATAAAGATATTAAACAGGACTGGCCCCAATACTGAGCCCTGGGGAACACCACTTGTGACCGGCCACCAACTGGATTTGACTCCATTCACCACAACTCTTTGGGCCCGGCCATCCAGGCAGTTTTTTACCCAGTGAAGCGTACACCGTCCCAAGCCATGAGCAGCCAGTTTCTCCAGGAGAATGCTGTGGGAAACGGTGTCAAAGGCTTTACTAAAGTCCAGCTAGACAACATCCACAGCCTTTCCCTTATCCACTAAGTGGGTCACCTTGTCCTAGAAGGATATCAGGTTAGTCAAGCAGGACCTGCCTTTCATAAACCTGTGCTGACGGGACCTGATGCCCTGGTTGTGCCATACATGCCACGTGATGGCACTCAGGATGATCTGCTCCATAACCTTCCCTGGCACTGAGGTCAGGCTGACAGGCCTGTAGTTCCCCGGATCCTCCTTCTGGCCCTTCTTGTAGATGGGCATCACATTTGCTAACCTCCAGTCAACTGGGACCTCCCTGGTTAGCCAGGATTGCTGATAGATGATGGGAAGTGGCTTGGTCAGCACCTCCTCCAGCTCCCTCAGTACCCTTGGGTGGATCCTATCTGGCCCCATAGACTTGTGTGTGTCTGTGTGGTGTAGCAGGTCACTAACCATTTCCCCTTGGATTATGGGGGCTTCATTCTGCTCCCCATCCCTGTCTTCAGCTCAGGGGGCTGGGTACCCCGAGAACAACTGGTCTGACTATTAAAGACCGACACAAAGAAGGCATTGAATACCTCAGCCTTTTTCTCAGCCTTTGTTGCTATGTTGTCCCCTGCATCCAATAAAGGATGGAGATTCTCCTTAGCCCTCCTTTTTTTGGTAATGTATTTACAGAAACACTTTTATTGTCTTTTACGACAGTAGCCAGATTAAGTCCTAGTTGGGCTTTGGCCCTTCTAATTTTCTCCCTGCATAACCTCACCACATCCTTGTAGTCTTCCTGAGTAGATGTAGATATATGCACAATTGCTGTGTAAGATTTCTGCTGTTGACTTCAGTGAGGCCAGGATTTTATCCAAGGTCTGAAGGCAGAAAAGGAGATAGGGTTTGTCATGAGGGAGGTTATACGAAGTCTGTGAGGAGCAGTGTTAATCACTTTAAACCCTTAGCAAATACTTTAGCTTGACTGCCTTTCCCACCTCTCTGGCTTGCTGATTTACTTCAGTGTCACCTGCAGTTTCAGTGGTCCCAAGTTAATGAGCTTGATACTAAAGAGCCTTTCATGTTGTTCAGTTACTGGGAACTGTCTCCAAAAATCAGAAGAGAAAGGATAATGAGCAGATGTGTCTTGGTGTGTGCCTGGGTTTTATAGCTTGCCCTGAGAGATCAACAAAGCACTGTCCCACTGCAGGAGCACCCATGTCCAATTGTAGCTCTCAGAGTCCCAGTCGTGCTTAGGAAGGGAATCAAGTAAATCCATCTCCTCCTCTTTTTTGCTGAGGAGCTGCTCACTTGTCCGCTTGTACTCGGCCTACTGCTCTGGCCAGGGAGTGGCAAGGCTTGAGCCATGGCTGCTCCTGCCTCCTCTCCACGCTTCTTCACCCTCTCATTGCTTGTGGCCGGGAGCATTAGGCCAAGAGCCTCGCTCTCCCCTCCACAGCCCAAGCAAGTGGGCAGGTGGGACGCGGGCAGAGGGGCAGTGAGAAAGGAGGAAGGTTGAAGGTCACACTCCCTTTTCTCTTCTGCAGAGCGGAGTGAGGGCTCTGACACCCTATCCCAGCAGGATCTTTACCTCCTGCTGTAAATAGGCACTGAGCACATACCCTGGCTGCCAGCTCAGCCTGCTGAATTGCAGCTGCTATCAGGACTGCTCAGTAACTTTCAGACTCAGCCTTGTCATCAGTTTTACACAACATAAAAAGAAACAGGACAGCACTAGCTCCCAACTGTACACATCCCTAAATGAGGACAGAGGTATCGGAAGAACACAGTCAAAATACATCTGCTCCCAGTACATTAAGCAGTTCACAGGCTAAGATTGAGATGTAGTATTAAAAACTTGGGCTTTTTCTCGGGTAATAGGGTCTGTACACTCTTTTTATGATTTCTCTGTGGTGTGATACTTTCATCCCTGGCACAGTGATTTCACTTTCCAGGGTTGCCCCGAGATAACACGCTGATTGTACCTACAGTTCCTGAAAAAAGTGCACTTTTAAAGCACCTTGAATGCAAAGTGGAGGTGCAAAGTCTTGTTACCAGAGGAGAGGCTCAAGCACCACAGTTGGCCCATGAAGTGCAAAGGTTGTGATGTGTTTGACACGTCATTTAAGTCGTTCTAACTGTGATTTATCTATGATTCATTCTGGGTTTTTATAATCTGTGATTAAAGTGCAACAGATATTATGTGCGTGTGGGGAGGGATTCTCTGAGGATTATGCAGAAAAATGAGTGACTTGTGAATTATGTAGTTTCCCATTTCCCTTCTAAATTCTGTCTGATTAACAGGTAGGAAAGATGCTCACTGCACTGAAACAGTATTTAGGTACAGCTAAAGCCTGAAACATGTTTGTAATGTTATTAGCAGGCCCTGCAGGCTCTGAAGTTTGCTTAAATAAGGACAACAGGTCCAAATTCAGCTTCCCAATCAGGAAAAAATAAAGGGAGTTTTTCTAGAGGGGATCCTCACTATTCCTTTCTCACTTAACCAGATTTATTATATACGTGGTTTTTATTCCTGCAGGTCAAAAACTTCTATTCGTATCAAAATGAACCTGGTTTTACTCAGAACATTAAGAGAGGTCTGGCTAGCCTTTTCCAGCTACAGCTGCACTCTGGTGCTACCCATGAGGTATGGTGCTCTACTGGCAAGATCATCATCATCAGAGAAACACGCAGAGCCTGGTCTGCCCTGAAAGGTAGACCTGTGGCTCCTGCTGACTTCAGAAGGAATGAAGTGTGGCAGAAATCAGCCCTTTAATCACATTTGACATTGGGAACGTAAAGACAGCCTTCTGAATATTTGGGGACACAAGTCAAGTTGCTGCAATTAATGTAAAGAGTTGGTGAAGTCCATTTGATTTAAAATGCTTTTAGCAATTTAGCAGAATTTGGTAATATACCAACTTAAACCTGGCCACTGTAAGAGAGATTATACTGATGTTTAAAATAGGTTGATTCCTAAACTCAATTCAATGGATTAGGGCATTTTAAATCAGAGTATCCACAGAAAGCTAGCAATGGTTTAGCTGCATCCATTTAACCTGTGTTACATTGTTAAATTTTTACATCTGTCCGCATAAACAAAGCTGGCGTTTAACTCCAATTCATAAGTATAGTGCCAACTGCTAGGTGTTTCCTAACTTTTTTTGTTTAAACAAACACTTTCCTTCATAGCCAGCTAATGGAAAGTACCCCCACCTATCCAAAGCAGGTAGTTAGAAACACTGATACCTTCAAAACTGGTAAATAAACCCAAACACTGCAGCATCTCATGTAAAAGATTCCAACAGTGGAGAAAATGGTTCATCTTTGGAAGGTGTTGAGGGTCACAAAGATAAATACAAGCAATTGTCCTAATCTAACTCTTTTTTCCAAGGTGGACATATCTGGCAAATGCAATACTACTTACCATGTGCGGCAAGATCAAGTGACTAAAATAAAAGCCCTGGACTCCTGTGAAATAGAAAAACAAGGATTTACCAGCCATAACCAGGTATGATTTCTTTAACGAAATAAAATCTGTTCTGCCTATTTAAAAATATATCCTTAATAGCTATTACTCATCTTCTCAAAAGTCCTTTCTTGCATTACAGAAAGCAAATTCTACATGTACATTTTGTAGTATTACTAGCAGAAATTTCATATGTAGTACCCATAGGGAGAACAGGGAATGAATTCTCCTCTTGTGCAAACCACCTTGGCTCAGCTGACATTAAGTGCAGCACACCAGTTCTCAATTTTTGAATCTCATCCATAATACATTTTAGTTTCTATGCAGATTTACAGCACTTTAGTCCTGGCTGTACTGAATTTTTAATCAATGTGAGGCTTCTTTTTCTTTGGAGGAAAACACTATATACAATCACAGTCATAGTGACAATTGTAACCTTTTCCCCGGCTGCTAAGTCACAGTATTTAGTGTACACAATAAATGCTGGGCAAGATGCTGACTCCTGGATAGAGCCCTGTCAGGCTTGCCTGAAAGGTCACAGGCTTCCCTAATGCAGAGGTGTAATGTAGGAGATGTGCTGTAGAGGTAACTGAAGCCCTTAGTGCTCCCTCACTGCTAGTAAATGCTCTTCTAAGTGGTTACTGCTGAGTGCAGCCTGGACACGTGCTGAAAGCACTGGGATTCTCTGCATCAGAAACGGACCTTTTCTCAGCTCAGAGAAGTACAAAGGTAGCACACGCTCTGTTAATTAACCACCTTAACACTATGACCGAGTTCCTGATTTTCACGCTTGCCACAAAGACTTCCATCTTGTTTACAAACAGATCAAGCAAGGTGGCTGGCTTTGCTTCCCAGGTGTGAACATGACAATCTTATTTACAAGCATTTCCCTGGAAAAGCTTCTCGTCTTATTTAAAGTGTGTTTTTAACTAAGTGTAGTACTGGGCATTTTCTCAGTTACAGCTTGCTCATAACTTTGTCCCATCTTCCCTCCTCTTTTTTTTCTGGTATGTATTGAATTTGAAACACATGGTGCAGAAATCAGTGACTTCTTGTTGCAGAAGGAATTCTTGAGAACCTGGAAGATCCTGGTTTGTAGGCTTAGCTTGAGATGTTGTCAAGCCACATGCATCGTTGTCATTTTGCTCATATGAGTTTTGCCCTGATGTGGAACTGTAAGCTCTTTTCCTATTCTGTTATTTATTGATCAGCCCTTTTTCTGGTTTATTTTTTAATTATTTCCAGATTTTAGATGCCAGTACAAAAGCCACATCTGCCACAATTTATGTGCTGGAAGATGGTTTCATTAAATCCATTAAGGCAGAGGAAAATTATGTTTTGCTTCTGAATTCCCGACGAAAAACAGGTGCCAAAATAGTTTCAAAGTAAGTTGGGCAATTTGACTGTCATTGATAGTAGCAGGACTAGTGGTTCAAGACAGGTTATACGTGTATGTCTTATAGCATCAAGATCTAAGGCTCTAAACTCCAAAGGTAAGGATTTAGGTCTCTTTTGTATCCGTATGGTATGTAGTCCAACTTTGATTAAGGGCTCTACCATACTGCAAATAATAAATAATGACATTCATAAGAAATGAAATGGAAACAGCTGGAATTGGCCAAAACATTTTAAGCAACACATTACTTCTGTAGGTGTTCCGTTTCTGTGTCCTCTCATTTCTTAAGAAATACTTCAAATGGGTCTCCATTTCTAGTATGTGAAAGTTCAGAAGTATGGAAAACAAAATCTGCTGCATAGAAAGGAAACAACAGTGAAACCTAGATCTGTGTTAGACTCCAGACTCCAAAACACTGAAAGTTTGGAGATACTCATACAAGATAAATGATTCAGGCATCTCCTTAGTATTATGATATTAAAAAAATGTACATTCCAAAAATCTGACTTTCCAGATCTTCTTATGAACGAATATATGAAACATTTGAGAATGTATATGGTTACTGAAGGCTGTTTACCAGGTGCTATAAATCCATACTTTAGAAAGTCTATTATTTAGGTATTTTATGCCACATACCTCTAGCAGTAATCCTGCTGCTATCAGATACTTCCGTTACTTTAAAAAACCCATAGACTTTCCATTTTCTGAACATTTTAAAATGAGACTTCAGTAAGTCTGTGTTCTATATTTTTGGTCTGTGGAGGGGTTTTTTGTTTCCTCTTGCTGTGATTTCTGCATTTCTGCTCTAACCATTGAGCTCTAACGGTGTCTTCACTGTATGGATGCACAGGCAGAGGCTGGAACTGAAGTCAGTACAAGCTGGCCCTGGACTGATCGCTGAGAAGCAAGTCGCCAGTGTTATCAAGAAGTTGGACTCCAGTTACGTTGCCGTGTCACTAGTAGCAGAGACAGTCAAATCCGAATGCAAAAAGTGTCCTTCAGTAAGTAAGCCCAGGCTCATTGGACATCAGGTCGTTTAGCTGAGCAGAACAAGTGTGAAAGAAGTTTCTGCCCAAGCAGCCCACTAGGAGAGGTCTAACGTAGCAATATAAAATACACCCTGGAGTGGGGAGCACAGTAGTGATGCAATGGTGCTCCACCACACAAGAGTGTTTTAAGATCTACCTCTAAAAGTACCAACCTTTTTGCTCTCTTTCAAAAACTAAGTGCAGCATTTCTCAAGACCACTAGAAAATACAACACCCTTTTGTTTTATCTCATCTTTGCCAACCTTGAGTTGGCAGGAGCTTATTTCCTCTGGGTAATGGAGTGGGAAAGGACTTTTAAGATGGCTGGACAGTGTTTATAAACAATTCTGTCATGGAGGAGCTGAACTGCTCCTAGATATTAAAGGTAGTTTAGCCATTCCTTAGGTAGGCTAAACATTTGTTGGTAATATATCTAGCCTCTTCTTATGGCCTGACCCTGAAGGAAGTCTATTATTTAAAAGACTTTGTAGGTATTTTATAAGTATAAAATGGGGCTTTAGTATTCTTAGCAAGTCCAATACTGTCCTCATTTTTCCCCTGGGAAAAAAATTATCTTGGTTTTTTTATATTTAAGACATCTAAAGACTACCAAGAGCTTGCTACTGTAAATGCATCATCTTTTGTTTTACTGATGCTATTCATCATAAACGAATATAAATTGCTACAGTGATTGTTAGCAAACAGTTTTAATGCTATTACCATCGTGAAATGAATTTAGCAGTGAATGGGAACATTAATTTAAAGGTTATTATTCTCTGTCAGTTTTGGATAAGCAAGATAAGGCTTCTATTCAGCACACATAATTTTAATCCTCCAGAGATGCTCCTTATGAGCACAAATACCTTACTACATTGGAACTTGTGCTAGTTATTTGGAAGTAGCGTTGCACTGTAATACTTCATCTTGTCTAATGCTTGTTGAGCTGCGGAGAAGATAAAAAAATATGTTGGGGGAAATGAAATAGAAATGATGCTGCATGCGTGCTGGAGCAGGTCTGAGCAGGGGACATCAAGGGATCTTAAACAGAGCAGGGACAGGTGCTTTTTCCCTGACTCTGCCCATCGGGGTTTGTGCTGACCAGTTCGTCACTTGGAACCGAGTTTGTAATAATGGTTATAGAGATAATTTCCAGACCAAGATAACAAACATAGGGTATAATTCCAGAGCACTGCCTGGGGACTGAGCTATGTCATTATAAACCTAATGGCACGATGAGAATGAAGTCCTGCTTTCTCACTGTATTTTACAGTAACTGCTCTGAAAAGATGGGGTCTATAAACAGAACACTGTATCCAAAGCAGCAACATAACATTTGGTACTTATATATCATAGTATACATTAATGCCATGCTGACATGGTATGCCCTACAGTTTTATGTTTTCAAAACCCTTTTTATTAATTTGGTAAAATAACCATTACTATCCCCACTTCACAGATAGCAGCACTACCTTCTGTGAGGTTATGGCCGACACTTACATTTAAATTTAGGCCTAGATTTCTGTATTTAGACATCAAAAAGCATGGTTTTTTTCAGAAGAGCTCATGGTTCTTACATTTTTTTTATGCTCCTCGCTCCTATGGGAATGAATGCTTGCCCCTTCTGAAATTGAGGTGATTTTGTTCTGTCTGGTACAGCCAACCTTTGTAGGTTGGTAAAGTGGCTGTCAGGCACTGACATTCAAAACCAACTCCTGCTCAGTTTAGGACCTCTTAGTTTAGCTTGAGTTCTCCTAGAGTGCCCACAAGAGCTCTGGTCTGATCTCTCTGTCAGAGAGACAGAGATTCATGTCCAAGCTCAGCTGAGTTGCCATGTGGAAGTGCATGCATCTGCGCCTGAATCCTTGGGGTGTTCAATCCAAACTGCCTGACATTCACATCGGGAGAACAAGGCCCCTCACAAAAGTCAACTGTGAATGCTGTTTTTTAAAGTGATGGTCACTGCAGGAGGTGGCAGCTGCTCCTTGTGGCAGTTGAATGGTTAGAGCACCCCCCCAAAGAGGAAGACTTGGTCGCCACTATCTTTTGCTTGAGATGGCTCCAGCCTGCGTCTCCCACCTTGCTCGTCTATAGGGTATGGGCTAAGCTGACTAAGAGCAGCTCATACAGCTGGGCTCTGCACAGGAGAAAATACAGGATTAATGAGGTTAGAGAGTTTTTGCCTGGCTATTGTGCAACTTCAACAGGGGGAATAGAAAGTGCCCCATATGTTTATCCAATTTCAGCTTATAATAGCCATACTGACCTTGGTGCTAAGCACTAATCACCAGTTGAGGTTAACAGACCCATCTGTGCCTCAGAACATGAGCTCCTCCCAGCTGGTCATTAATCCCCAGGAAATATCCTATGTCTCAATCATTGTTGCCTAATTATTGTTTGTTACAGTTGATGGAAGTTGCACTCTGTACTGCTGGATGACACTTCTATTTGCCGGCAGGTTCAAGTGTTATTGCCTAATACAAAACCCATGAACAGGGGAAGTATATTAGTAAAGGTCAAATGGGTGCTAGTGTTATTTCCCACTCAGGAAAACTGCAGTAAATGCTGCTGTGAAGAACAGCTGAGTTTTCACCAAGGAATGTTCTCGATAATTTGAGATAACAGAGGCAAAGGCAAATGAGAGAGGAAAGGTCAAAATACCTGCACCAGTTTTTTATGGGAGCATATCTGGAAGGACAGATATAGGTGCTTTGGTACCATGTTGGCTCATTCAGGTCAAAAACGTGGTGTGTGGAATAAATACAACAACATATGAAGAAGCCGATACCTGTTCTAATACATTCTTACCTATCATTTTGTACAATAACCACAAATCCCTCCCCATCTTATGCAGGTTTATGAATAAGAAATGGGAATTACTTATGGGACATTTACTCCTGTTCTACACAAGCCACTTTTATTAACTTGTGAACTGGGGATTGTGCACTTTCCACTTAAAAAAAAAAAAATTACTTTGGAGAAAATGTGAACAGAAGGCAAATACTGCATTCACCTGAAAGTGCAATAAATTTGCAAGAGAGAGAATTCGCCTTATTCCAGTTACAGTCTAAATAATCATGTTTTATTCCAAAATATATTGCATTTAAGGCAATGTATATTATTAGGAAAGTACTAAAGTGCTGGAAGAGAGACAGCTATAGAAAGGTTTCAAAGATATTTGTGCTAGGGTATCATAAATTAAATAATACTTAACTAAAGAATCGGCAATCTATTGGATTTCAGCTAATTTGAGCAATAACTGACCCACATATCTGCATTTAGTAAGCCTGATTTTGAGAACCGAAACTACAATCTGAGAGATTTGACATAATGTGAATTATTTTACAGCTTTCTGAACACTGGCAGAGCATCAAAGAACATATGTATCCTGAAAAACTTTCCAAAGCTGAAGCAGCAAGAAGCTTTTTGTCCTTCATTCAGAACATCAGAAAAGCTACGAAGGAGGAGATACTGCAGATTATTAGACGTGAAAATAAAGAACTTCTGTAAGTCACCATGAACAAGCTTTCAAAAGGTTTAAGTTACTTAAAACTGGAGAAGGGTAAATTGCACGCAAACAGATTCAGTTCTACTGGTGATGTCCTAGCAATGCAAAACCAGTATTCAGTACTATCTACAGGAAAAGGATTTTTTTTTGTAAAGCTGTGTTTGTTTTTGTAGTATAATATATTTGCAGCACACTGTTCAGCCACCAAGATTATATCTACAATGCCAGGCAAACATGCCTTGTAGCTTACCCAAAGGTTTGCATCCCGATTGCTTGTTTTGAAACACTCTGTAACTTGTTCTTGGCTTGCCCATTTTCCTTCAAATGGAAATACGGCAAAGAAAGGGGATGGTTCATCCCTGAATATTGTCCTAATATTAGATTTTGGGCATGAACAGCATGTCCACCTAGACCTGGGAGCTGGAAAGCATTTCCAAGTCCCACCATACAGTCAGGATCTTTCAAACAAATTATAGCAGTTGTTAATAGAGATAAACCTGAGAGTAACTCAGGTAGCGTAGAAGCCTGTTGTCTAGTTGCCATTGTGTATGTAGAAATAAAATACTTTTTTCCATTTACAACCTTGTCCTGTAAACTTTAAGACAGTCTGGATAGTTCTGTTTTTTTAATACTTTTTTCATCCTGTATTTGCATAAATTCAAATACTATTATCCATGGATGTGAATAATTTCTAGAGTTCATCTACCATTTTGAGGCAGAAGAATTCAGTTTTTTCCAACAAAAGTAAAAAATTCTGTCTCTTACCTGCAATGAAGAGATCTTTCATCTCCTTAGCTTCTTTCTTTCTATATGCAGCAAAGTCTTTTCTGTATTTTCTAGCTGATTACAACGATATGTTAATTTCCACTTCTTTGTAGTCCGCAGGTAGTGGATGCGGTAACCTCTGCTCAGACCCCAGCATCGCTGGAGGCCCTACTGGAGTTTCTTGACTTTAAGGATGCAAGCACTTCTACCCTGCAGGAGCGATTCCTGTATGCCTGTGGATTTGCTTCTCACCCCAGTGAAACGCTCCTGAAATCTTTAACTGTAAGTCAAAGGACAAAACAAATACAATGGAGTTAATACTCTTGAGCCTCATTCCTGTCAAAGGGGAAGGGAAGAAGAAACGACTGTTGCTGTTTCCAATCTTCCTTTCTTTGTCCCTTCCAGGGATTCCTTTAAGTGCACCAGTAGCATTTAATACTCTTTTTTTTTTTTTGAATGTAGCTTCAGAATGAATCTACTATTTGAGACACTGAATGTAACGTAAGGGGAAAATGGCAGTCAGTTATCATATGTAATGATAGAGCAACGCTCTGCTTAGCCTCAGCTCAGGCCGTTGTGGTCATCACTGCCTTTGCATTGCACTAATGTTCACAGGAAATGAGGGAGGGCATTCAGCCCACTACAGACTGTGGTTCGTCGTATTTAGACAGAGAGACTAACAGCATTGCTTTTGCATAACAGGCTACGTTCAAGGGTGATATCGCAAATGAAGAAATCAGAGAAACTCTTGTCATTGTCATGGGAGCGCTCATCAGAAAGCTGTGTGACAGAGAAGGCTGCAAGCTTCCAGTAAGTACCTGCTGTTCACTGCTGGCCACATTCTGGTCTGCAACACATGTGAATGATCCCTGCTGATGTCACTGGGAGAGCATGAGAGACACGGGAAGCATATTCCCCCCTGTTTTAAAATAAGCCCATCAACTCCTATGTTTGATAGAGAGAGGATTTTTTTTTAATAATGACATCTACTTTGTCAGCTTTAGGCTTTAATCTGGTCTCTTCCCATTTCTGTGGATTTCTCCCAGTTTGTCCTTGCTTGACAGAACTTTTTCTCACTGCCTGGTCTGCCAGCAGAAGCAGTACTTTTGCTCGCTTGTCCAAAAGCTTTGCATGTCCTCAGAGAAACACTGGCGAACTCAGGATCCATTTAGTATCTGCAATCACCTTAAGTTATTTCAGCTCTGTGAAGAAAATTCATTGGTTCAAGTACTCAACCCTGCCCCAAACATGCATAGAACAACCCAGGAGGAAGGCTATCACCTTGACCATGGACTGAGTACGTGCTGGTGATAGAGGATGAGGATGATCAGAGGATGAGGATGATCCTGCAGCCTGCTGGATCTGTGCTGTTTGGGATTGCAGCACACTGCTGAAAAGACAGAGAGCACCTGAATGGCCCTTAGGAATCCTTTTTTCCTTCCCCTGTTAATTGCCAAGCACTTGTACAACATTATGTTATGAAGCACTAAAGAACACTTCCCTTGCCTTTTTTTGCGGGGACATGTTGGCCCCACAGGTAAGACCTGGGAAGTCCCTGAAGCAGGGCAGGAGCAGCTAGCAAATGCTAAATCTGTGGAGCAGGTGTCCCTGTGGCTGTAGCCGCTTTGGTTATGCTTGAAGGAAGCCATCAACATACAGTTTAAAAATGACACCTTTGCTAACCCTGTGCAATGAGGTTTTGAAACAAAAACATGCTAGAACCCAGACCTGCCCCTCCTACTTCTGCAAGGGAAAAAGGTAGGTTTATGATCACCATTTAAACATGCTACTGATTTTCTTTAGGGTGTTGTGGAAGCCAAAAGGCTGATTTTAAGTAGACTGGAGAAGGCTAAGAAAGATGACAATGTGAAGATGTACCTGCTGGCACTGAAGAATGCACTCCTTCCCGAAGCAATTCCCCTGCTTCTGAAGTATGCCGAGTCAGAAGAAGGGCCCGTCAGCAATGTTGCTGCCACTGTCTTACAGAGATATGATCCTTCTTTTCTCACCAAAGAGGTAAGAAAATGCACTGCCCAAGAAAAGAAGTGCAAGAGACTGTATTAAACATAAAGTATAAGTCAACAGAGTTCATTTCTCAGTCCTGCTCTTTTTAAAGATGGCCCACGTATGTTTTTTTACCTCCAGGAAATTATTATACACACTTCAGTTCCAGCCAGAAAACTCTATACATTCTTGCTTGCCAAATCCCAGCTCCCAGTCTGCCAGTGCTAGTCAGCCTTTGGCTCCAGAGTCACACAGAGCCATCAAAGGTGGCAGGCAGTCTGCTGGGAAAACTGGGCTCCCTTCACGAGAGCATTGCCTTCTCTGTGATGTACAGGGGACGTTAGGAACACTCGGGCACCTGCGTAACCCCTGATCTTTCTTGTGCTTTCACACAGCCAGGGAGAATGCATGAAGTAAGAGAAAGGTAAAATAGCTGCATCTTACCTTGCAGCTTCCAAGCGTAAGAGAAGACATACAAAATGGCGGAACATGAGGTCCTGCCTCTGCTGCATTACCCTGCATCCCATTTTGTACCTGCTGCTGGCAGCTGTGACTGAGGTTGTCAGGGTGCTGCTCTGCAACGAACATGGCGGAGGCCGTTCTGTCAGTGGGGTTACATGGCTCTCCATGGACTGATCTGTAACAAAGATGTGTCACAACCTTCTCAGGGATATGAGGCCACCACAGGCACTATCTAGAAAATTAAAATCGCAAGATTCTTGATTTTTTTGAAGGACATATTCCCTTAAGAGCCAAGGAAATTTCTCTCTTGATCTTACCACTGCCACAGTATTTTGATCTTAGTGCTCCTGCTTATTTACAGCCCCGCTGTGAAAATCAGTGTGGAAGGCTGTATTTGGACTGTGGCTGAGAGAACATAACAGATGCCCCACTTGCCCATGTGGTCACTGAGCTATACATGTCTCATACATTCCAAAAGGACCATGAAAAACAGGGTGCTGAAAATATATCCTTATGTATTAGCCTTAGCTATGGAGCTAGCTTAAGCTGATATTATAAACGAGATTCCAATCTGTACTTTGCCCAGTCATCTGTGTGAGCACTGACTGAATAATCTGTTTCCTGACCAGGTGAAGGCAACAATGAACAGGATATACCACCAGAATCGTAAAGTCCACGAAAAGACACTGCGAACCACTGCAGCTGCTATCATCTTAAACAGTAACCCATCCTACATGGAAGTGAAAAACATCCTGCTCTCCATTGGTGAACTGCCTCTGGAAATGAACAAGTACATGCTCTCCATGATCCAAGATATACTTCACTTTGAAATGCCTTCAAGGTACATTAAGTTCAGTATAAAGAAATACAGCTCATCCTTGCTGCTTTGCAGAAACCCAAAGAACACACAGGTTCTCATGACTTACTACTGTAAAATTTAAGGACAGTATAAAAGGAGGCCTGATTTTTGTGCCACTTTTAAGTGTTGATATTTCAGAATAAACCTCTACATTTCAGTGACATTCATTTAATACCTATTCACATTTTCAGAGGTACAAATAAGAATTAGGCATCTAACTTGCATTACTGTAAGAAATGTCATCTGTTGGTCTTAATTGTCTCAGTGGGGCCCTTGCTTTTATATTTTAAGAACTAACGAACCAGAAAAATTTTAAACACCACAGCAATAGAATGAAAATAATCAAAATATCTCTTCTTCTCAACACCATTAATTTTCAAGCAAGACCTTTGCTTGCCCTTCTGCCTATGACTGCAGGGAGTAGCTGAAATTGGAAAAGAGACTCTGGGTTAGGGCAGATTTTTAATGGGAAAATGTGAGGGTTTTGAAGACCTTCTTTCCTATCGAGAAATTCACCCTGTCTCAAATTTGATATTTCTACAGAACAGTAATACATTTGGTACAGTAACATTTTTGTGTCTCTATGTTTTTGTTTGTTTGTTTGTTTGGATATACCACAGCAAAACAGTTCGGCAAGTTCTGAAGGACATGCGTGCTCATAACTATGATCGCTTCTCCAAGACGGGCTCTTCCTCTGCCTACTCTGGCTATGTTACACGTATGTAATAATGAAACTGCCTTTTAACCCTGTTTGTATTCCCAAACATTTGGTTAATCCACTAGTTTAGTCACAGGTACCTTCTTTCTTTTTTAATTAAGGTGGTCCTGATATATCATCTACATACAGCCTTGACATCCTCTATTCAGGCTCTGGCATTTTAAGGAGAAGTAACATGAATATCCGTATATTTGATAGAAATGCTGAACTTCATGCCAGCCAGGTAACTGCCATACTGTACATAAAAACTAAGCCAGTATGTGGTCCTCTTCTTATAGCTTCTAAACCAATTCAGCTAATGCTTAAGACCATAAGGTTTGCTGCACTGGGCAGAGAACAAGCCAGTAACACGGGAAAAAGAAACCCACCACAGCCAATGAGGCACATGTTTGCCCTAACCAAAAGATAGGTGTTTTGTTCTGTGTCATATATCAGGTTCTGTCTCTGGTTAAAGCCTATACTGTTTATCTGATGCAATCAGTAAAAGCTTTGCGAGTTTGTAAAATCAAGTCCCGTGTTTCAGGTATAACACAGAATGGAAATATAAGGAGTAGATCAAATGTACGAACCAAAGAGATTTAAATGAGATGCCTCTGTTTTGGCCTTTTCTTAATGTTGGCAACTACCTTCAATATTACAATGCTCCTAAATTTCTGCAGGACAAAAATTGTGCAGTGGAACATCTTTGGGTTTTCTTCCCGAATGTCTGTGGAAAATAGTCATATAAATAAAGGAAAATTTGTTTGAAAGAAAAGTAGGCTCGGGATTGTGAGCTGCAAGTGGGCAAATTCTGCCTGCATCTGAAGGGAAAAAACATGCTGTGAGATTATTTTATTTTCCATTTTTCAAGCTGCTCTACCTAGTTCCCTTAAGTGTTAACCTCATACTTTTTCATCTACAACTACATAAATCAGTTAGGCTCTTAGACATTAAGAAAATGTGTAGGGTTGTTAACAGCCTCGGTCAGGCAGAGTTTTTTCATTGATTCTGTATCACTGTTGCTTCTAGGTGGTGATTGAAGCTCAAGGTCTAGAGTCCATAATAGCTGCAACTCCTGATGAAGGCGAGGAAAACCTGGACTCCTTTGCTGGCATGTCAGCCATTCTGTTCGATGTCCAACTCAGGCCAGTTACATTTTTCCAAGGGTACAGTGATTTAATGTCTAAAATGTTCTCAGCAACTGGAGATCCCATTAGTGTGGTGAAAGGACTGATCCTCTTGACAGATTACTCACAGGTACTAATAGCACACTGTTTGCTTCTTTTTCTGTCTCTTAAGCACAGATGCTCCCTCCCCCATGCCGTTATTGTAGGACATCTTATTTTCTCTCTTTTCAATGCTGATAAACCTGGTCAATGTTACATAGGCTTCTTTTGCTATGGGAGCAACAGAAAAGTCACAGGTATTAAACCACAGAATGAAATTACATGAAAAGCAATCTAGAACAAAGGCGAGAGTACGTATCATTCTAGAAAACAAAGTAACACTGAATAAAGGCAAATCCAACTGAGTTTCCTGCAGTAAACTCATATTGCTGTCAGCTATGGCCTCCCCTCCCACAGTCTCTTGTAATACAGTATTGTCCCATTTGACCACCTATGTTTTCCTCCTCACAAGCTGTCCAGAGACCTTACGTCCAATTAGGCAATAACTGTCAGGTACTGGATGAATGAGTCACTGGTACTCAAACTTTCCCAGAAAACTAGCCTTCAAAGAACAATGCTAAGACATCCAAATTTCAAATGCTTATTGCTAGGCAAAACCAGGGGTTAAAACGAGGGTTACACAGTTTTTATGCAACTGTCACCCCAAATGGTCTGTTAATTTTATGCTTAAATATAGACTTATATACAAATATAACCAGCTACATAATGTGTTATTGGAGGACTAAAAATCTCGACATCGCTCTGAAAGTGGAGGGCCAGCATTTGGTTTGGTATTTTTGTTCTTCCCAAGCAGGGATCTCCTTAGAACTTGTGGATTTAACAGCAGCACTCAGCTTATGAAACATCTGCAGGCTTGAACTTTACTTTTTACTTTTCCCCTTTAATTCTTGGCAAAAGAAAATGCCAAAAGCAGATGATGAGAAAATCCACTCTGATCAAAATTACACAGAAACACCCTCTGCATATGACAGCTGTCCCCATCCTGAACCCAGCTCAGCCCCTTTATAATGGTATTATAAATCTAGAGGGCTTCCCATGTAGTGCACAAATTGGCAAACTAAAGCTCATTCCAGCAATGCTTTACAGTTCACACGCAGATTATGGGCAAAAACTTTACCATGACCTATTTAACAAACAGACTGCAGAGGTGAGAAAGATAATCATGTCCAGTCCTGAGCATACGAGCATGGTGTTTACAGAACTAAATATTTCCAACTGCTCTGCATGCACCAAGCTCCATACATACCCTGGCTGAATCAGCTGGCTGGGCACCCTGAGATCCCTGCCAGCCAGCAGATTCTCCACTCCTCATCTTTGGAGAACCTCACAAAAGTCTGGGGCACACCAGGGCTGGGACTGTGTGCCATTTTTAACAATATCAGGGCGTAACATTTTTGGTCAGTCACTGACTCTCTGTAAGCCTGGGCAGCAGTGTGATGAGATGGGATCCCACCCTGCTTTCTCTCTTAGGTTGCCAGTGTCGTGGTTTAACCCCAGCTGGCAACTAAGCCCCACACAGCCGCTTGCTCACTCCCCCCACCCCAGTGGGATGGGGGAGAGAATTGCAAGGGTGAAAGTCAGAAAAACTCGTGGGTTGAGATAAGAACAGTTTAATAATTGAAGTAAAATGAAATAGAATAGTAGTAGTAGTAATAATAATAATAATAATACACAAAGCAAGTGATACACGATACAATTGCTCACCACCCGCTGACTGATGCCCAGCACGTCCCCGAGCAGCGATCACTGCCCCCCAGCCAACTCCCCCCAGTTTATGTACTGAGCATGACACCATATGGTATGGAATAGCCCCTTTGGCCAGTCTGGGGCAGCTGCCCTGGCTGTGCCCCCTCCCAGCCTCTTGTGCACTGGGCAGAGCATGGGAAGCTGAAAAGTCCTTGACTGGTGTAAGCACTACTTAGCAACAACTAAAACATCAGTGTGTTATCAACATTATTCTCATACTAAATCCAAAACACAGCACTATACCAGCTACTAGGAAGAAAAAAATCAACTCTATCCCATCTGAAACCAGGACAGCCAGTAGCACAGTTGCTGCCTAAGCTCTTTGCGACTCAGGTAGTGGACACAACCAAAAATGTGTGTTCACAACGAGAAAAGCACTTGTGCTTGCCTCTACACCTCGCAAAGACAAAAATTCTTTAAAGCGCTGTTGAACACAGCTTCAGGCTGAGCTGTGTTTTAAACACAACACATCTTTCTAAGAATGGTTGTACAGCTATGTTCCAGATCAACAGCAACACCAACATGGTTTGGGGACTTCCACATAACCCAGTTAAGTTTCATTAGAAATGCTTTCACCTGTCAAGTTCTTGAACTGCAATTACGACTGTACCAGAAAACACTGTCAGAATGGAAGTGTGAATGGCGTAACTCTGCAACTGGGGAAAAACAGTGCAAGAGAGCCATAATTAATCTAGCTGCCTGATAGTTGAGTACTACCCTCCACTTTCCCTGGCCAGCAAGGACAGAGCTTGCCCCGAACATAAGCCCCTTTACAAAGTCATACTGTAGACAACCAAGACAAACGTGGATTTATCTTCTTTCAAAGAAGAAAGCCAGGCATGGGAAACAGTGCTCACTCTATGACACCAAAGCTCCGTGTGCCACAGCTGGTCACAGTGTGATTTGAGAACAGGCGAAAACCAAACATAAGATACAGACAGCACAGTTGAGATCAAACATGAACAGGATGGCTTGGAAGCCAAGACTGAAACTTCAAAAGGGGGCATGGGAATTGTCAGAAAAGAACTTATCTAATATTTGGGTTGCAATTTTTGCATTGGTGCAGACTGATAGTGAGAAAAGTGATTTTTAAATATTAGAAAAGCTCCGCTCCCTATTGCTGTTTATAAGGATCATTTTGCACAGAAAGACCAAAACTGAGTTGTACTCAAAGTGCTGTCAAACTGAAATCAGAGTGTATTTTACAGCCATTGCCAGTTCTCACAGTGTTGTCTGAGGGCTAAGAATAACCGTCCAGAAGTTATAATTCCCTCTGTAACATAAACAGCTCTCATAAAACTGTTTTTGAGACTCCAAAGTCACCTGCATTAAAGTTCAGTAGTGTTAATATTTCTCCTAGGCAACGCACCTGCCAGAAGCACAGATAAATTAAATACTGTATTAATAGTTCAGAGAAACTGTATGAAAGCCAGACCCTAGTGGAAGATAGCCAGTTCCCAAAGAAGTGCCTGCTTCAGCCGTCTCTACATTGCATTACAGTAGCACTGTCAGTGCAGTACATAAAGAAACTTTTTTTTAATTGAAACATAGCAAGTTTCAGCATTTTAAGCAGTAACAAACTATTCTGATCTTTTGGATCACATTTTCCACTGCAAAGCTTAAAATAGAAAAGGAAAGGAAAATACTGCTCCTGAGGAGGCTGGGTCCCTGTGATTTACACCTCCCATCAGCCTGGATTGGATTTGCACATGAGGCGAAGGACAGGACTGAGCTCTAAATAAGGAAATAGATGAGCTAGGAAAACACAAGACAAGTGCTCCTTAGCTTCTCCGCTGGTTTCAGTGACAAACCTGACTTAATTCTAGGTAGCCTTTAAAGCCTTAAACTGTGCAGCCATTGCAATCCAAGCCTACTCTAATATTATTAGGTGCAATTTCACAATGCATCTAAAAATATCTGCTCCTCTGGTTGTGTGTACACGTCTCTGCCAGAATGTATACTGTTACCTCCTCGCTCATTAACAGCTACCCACCAATTCAGTCCCAATTAAAAGCAAAGTAAAATAAAGTAAAACAAGCTTTATCTCCAGACCTAAACAGACTGACAAGGGAGGTATTCCTTGCCCCATTGCAGCTAGTAGAAAAACTCCCTTTGATTTCAGAAAGACCACAATTCCAACCCATGATTTTTACTTGGGTGAAAATATGAAATCAGAGCACAATATGACCACACTTGCTGGGGGCGTGCTGGATTTATAAGCTACAGCCAGCCCACTGCATTCTTACATTAAATCTCAAGCCCACTTCAGCAGCAACTGACTGCCAAGTTGGTTCTGCCAAGGAGATTGTTTCAGGGATTGTTTATTTATCCAAAAAAGTGAAGTAACGATATACAGCCACTATCCAAGTCCTCGATTATGGCAGGAAAATTTTAATGCTCTGAATAAAAACCTCCCCAAATGTAGCTCCTTGCTATAGGGATTAGGAAGCCAAACTCTCTCTGCTTGCTTCTTTCTTAAACCTTGGGACAGCACTAGCTGGAACCACTGGGCTACCGAATAGCTAAGAGGAGAAGAGAGACTTTTAAGGTGCCTGGACATCAAAAAGGGGGAGGAAATTGGGTATTCACACATCCTACAAATGCCTCAGCATTACAGGTGCTGAGAATACCACAGGCACAGAAACCCGGGAGGAGGGAGAAAACCAGCTGTGAGAGAGGAGGAAGTGTCCTGTATGCAAGGGACATGAGCAAAATAAACTTTTCCCAAATTAATGGTTCTTTTAAAACAGTGAATTAATCCACTAGTTCTTAGGGAAGCAAGACAACTATATAAAGTGAGTTAGATTGCCAAGCTGAGTGAACCTTAAAATCTTGGCTGTGTATCAAAACTTAAAAGTAATGAGCTGCCATGACCCTGAGCTATATTATCACTTCCGAAATGGACTCCATGTGATGCGTTTCCAGTCCAGCCGTAGAGGTTTCAAGAAGCCATGAGCACACTTGATGGAAAATGCATTGAAAGCAAATTCACAGTGGCAATTAAGGCGCATTAGCTTATGGGTTTGGCCACCCAGCCACTGAAGACTCAATTCCTGCCATACGGCGGGTTCGGAGCCACTACGCACTGCACAACTGCTTGCAGCACTTTGCACCCTACTGCCAGTATGGGGCTGCCTTCGGGTGTGCTGAAGAAGTCACGCTGCACTCACCATTGCTGGGGCTCCAGCGAGGAGTTTAATTTGACTTAGCTGGACCGCCAGCAGAGCCTCCGTGAGGCTTGCGTGGCAGCTCTTGGAGACAGAGACCATAATATTCCTTGCAGTGATACTCCGTGCAGAAATTATGCCAGCTGGCACATTGGGGAGAGGGGAAGGATGCAAGGCATTAGCTTCATCCCGTTTTCTAGGGAGCGAGGTACATCAGGGGTGTTCTGCCCACCCTTTCAGAAAAGCCCTCTATTCCTTTTTGTTCCTGCAAAATGACAAGTGGCGTGATCGCAGTGCAAAAGGGAGGAAGGAAACCACTGAGGTCTGCAGTCAGTAACGGGGGTTTACCTGTGCTTTCTGATGGCTCTAGGAGATTCAGCTGCAGTCCGGGCCGAGGGCCAGCACGGAGTTCCTAGGCGGCCTGGCCATCGACATCTCGGGAGGGATGGAGTTCAGCCTGTGGTACAGGGAATCCAAAACCAGCATCAAGAACCGGTGAGATACTCCCAGCGCGCGCTATAGCTGTAGAGAGCTCAGGTTCCTCAGCCCTGGTAGTCCAAATCAGAAGAATTTAAATACAAAAGACCTTGCAGATAAGTTAAAATTAAATAACAGTTATGTTTATGGAAAAACATTTGTACTTTTCTTTTCCTTTCCATCTAGGTAATACCAGTTCCCACTGGTTTCATCTGAATTTATATACCTTTACCTGAAGAACAGGCTCCTCTGAGGGCAGTTTTTATGTATGGATTTATGTAGGACTGTTTCCAATTTAATTTCTTCTTTCTTAATGCGTTTTGAATTAATTGTAATACTTGAATTTATTTGCAGGGTAGCCATGTTTATAGCTGGTAACACCGAGGTGGATTCCTTCTTTGTAAAAACTGGTATGGAAACCACTTTGGAAGTAGAAACAACATTAGACTTCATCTCCACGGTGCAGTTTTCACAGTACCCATTTTTAGTCTGTATGCAGATGGACAAAGCCGAGTCTCCATTCAGGTAAGAACTAAGAGCACGCAATTTCTGAGGCGTCTTTCCAGCCAGCTCCTGAATCTGGAACTTTTGGTGTTCACAGCCACGAGAGATTAACAACAGAGGCCAAATTTCAGCCTAACACAATCAGGTGCAGCATGGGCTGTTACACACACCAGCCTCTCTGCTAACCCATTCTTCCCTGTCCCTCACCCCTGAGGACCTTTTTGAAGGTGAAGGGCCTAGAGCACAAGTCTTATGAGGAGCAGCTGAGGGAACTGGGGTTGTTTAGCCTGGAGAGGAGGAGGCTGAGGGGAGACCCTAATTGCTCTCTACAACTACCTGAAAGGAGGTTGTAGCAAGGTGGGGGTTGGTCTCTTCTGCCAAGTAACAAGCGATAGGATGAGAGGAAACGGCCTCAAGCTGCGCCAGGGGAGGTTTAGGTTAGATATTAGGAAAAACTTCTTCACCAAAAGGGTGGTCAAGCATTGGAACAGGCTGCGCAGGGAAGTGGTTGAGTCTCCATCCCTGGAGGTATTTAAAGAACGGATAGACGTGGTGCTCGAGGACATGGTATAGTGATGGACTCGGCAGTGATAGGTTAACGGTTGGACTCAGTGATCTTAAGGGTCTTTTCCAACCTTAATGATTCTATGATTCTATGATTCTATGATTCTATGAAGATCACAACTTGCTCTGAATGTGCACTTTACTCCAATTTTCTAATTTGGTTTTGCAAGTAAACTAACTGAAGCGGCAGGACACTGGTCCCCTCGTGTATGATCCGTTCTGATGGTGACCTGAAACTTTGCTAGCAGTAGTTCTCTGTTACGCTGTTGAGAGAGGAAGTGCATAGCCAGAAACCAGCTGGAGTGGCAAGTTTTCTTCATCATTTGCTATTTACTAGTGTCAACAAAAGCACCTGGTGTGTTAAGCTCTTGCAACCGTCATGTTCTATCGTATTTTATTAAGGCACCAACTTACCTGAAAGCTAAACAACTGCGCAAAAAAGATGCTTTCCAGTAGCCAGAGAGTAGTAGTTGCATTGCCATGTGAGAAGCTGGTTTAACTACTCCCTCCTAATCCCTATTTGCTAAGACCTAAGGGCCATAACATTTGCAGAGCCTGTGCCAGATTTCCATTCAGGCTTTTCTGATCCAAAAGATGGTAAGCCTGAGAGGAATTAAAGAACTCGAGGATCTCCAGGAAATCCTAAGAAAACAGTATCTGTTATTCTGTAGATACTAAAACATCTTCTGATTATACCTACACACTGTGGAAGTGTAATCTGGTCTGTATGTAAAGTGTTTATCTCTAGCCTCACCTACAGGGCACAGATTTTGCATAAATTTGCTAACACCAGACCACCATGTTGTGTCTTTACAGGCGTTACGTGACTAAGTATGAGAGTCTACCATCTGGCAGACGCTACACTGCAAGGAGAGGGAAAGCAGAACTGTTGGCGGGTAATGAATACCCTCTCCATCAAGAAAACTCCAACATGTGCAGGAAGGTTTTCGGCACAAAGTCTGAGTCCTCTAGCAACTGGTTTTGAAACGAGCACCTAAGCTTTTGCTTTCCTGAATCCATGGCTCCCTCGATGACTTAGGCTTGTACGTACCGTACGAACGTGGGGCTTGATCTTGCACTACTGCAGTCAGTGGGAAATTTGCCATTGATTTCAACAGGCCAGGATCAAACTCCCAGTGCGTGCACAGTGTTTACATATTAACCTATATTTAAGACTTTTGTAAAAAAAGAAAAGCTAAGGCAAATAAAGACCAATTTGGTAGTATTCCATGCACTCCCTTAAGGGTGGTGCTAGTTCTTTATTTTTACTTTTTTGTGCCAAAAGCAAAAATAATCCCTCATTTTTCTTTCTTGGGGAATACAGAAGTCCATGTTTTTGATATGCAGTAAGAACAATTATGATGTATAAAGAATGATTATTTATGAATGTATCTTAAAGTATTTAGGTGTTTTAGGCCTATGACCAATCCTCATTCAAATATTCAAGTACGATTAACATCTAAATGGGACCATGAATTCCTGCTTACTCAGTATTGCCTGTTTACAAAAAAGCAGGTTTTATTTTACATGATTTTAAAGGATTTTCCCTTTTTTTAAGCAGTCAGAGTTTGATTATTATTATTATTTATCTTTTTGGTTTTTTATTAACTGCTATAGTTAAATACAGCTGATTAAAAATGTGAGGTAACATTTCCAGAATTACTTACCGTTGCCTTAATTCTGTTCCCATTGAAATCAATGGTATAATTTCTGTAGTTATCACCAGGAGCAGAGTTAAGCCAACGCTGGTTGCTCTTCAAGGTTGCCTCCTGAAAATTTGCGTCCCTGTGTGTAATTAAGGCAGGTGTGTTTCAAAAAATGAGCACCCACTAAGGCAATTCTGAACTATGATGAAGGAAAAGGTCCTGAAAGAAATCCATTTTGAATGCACAGTCTAGCAAAGCCTGTGCAGAGCCAGAGCATTTTCTTCTAGGTAAGTTAGGCTCATATTTCAATGCAAAAAAGTAATCACTACTCATACAAGTCCTCAGACTAAAATGACTTACACCTTTTTGCTCTTTCAAGCAGTGTCTTCATAGGAACTGTGTAAAAAAAAAAAAAAAAAAAATTTTACATTTATACCAGCATTGCAGATTAAGAAAGAATATACCTCATCCCAGCTCAGCTGATCTCTGACATGATCCATCTGATTTAATTTTTATAGGACAAGGTGGGTGAGTGCTGGTCACAAAAAAGTAAAATAAAAAGCCAGGAACAATTGTTTTTCAAAAAAACCAAAACCAGGCAGGAAAACCTCATAGATTATAATGTAAAAAAATATATTACAAGAATAAAAAAAATTTCCAAATTCTTTTGTGTTGTAAAAAACCAAGAGTGCAGAAATCTGCAAAAATCAAACTGTCAATGGGATGAAACAGTCTGCTTGTTGTCTTTCCTGAAAATGCTGACACACTTCTAGTCAAAGCACAAATAAAACAGGTAAAAATACAGTGTGAAAAAATTGTTTTGTTTTGAGTCTTGGTTTTTGTCCGTTACCTCCTGGGCTGGGAAAGCCTCTTACTGGGGAAGGAACGATGTTGACAGGGGCAAGAGGAATCATTTAATTCACCACCACATAGGAACCAATAAAGTAAGTTGGACACCCACTTGTCCTGGGCTCCCCCTCTAGTCAGGGGGTGGTGTAGGCCCCAGGCAAGATGCGCCAGGTGCTGGAGGTGCCTGCCCAAATCCTCTGCCCAGGGGAGAGCTAAGACCTAGGTGCTCCTCTTCGCTGCCGACGCTTACCAGAAATGAGTTAAGGCCAAAGCAACACCACCACTGCTGGCAGTGACACCACCCTGTAAAGTAACATGGCCAGCACTGCCAGCAAACCTGCTCCTGCTCCTCAGCCTTAAACGCCCTCCTTCACTCCTCTGCGGAAGATTTTCTGCAACACCCCATCCCCAGGCATTCCTCCCTCGTCAACAAGGGGCAGTTCCTCCTTCCTCCCTTTGAAACCTCCCCTCCTTCTCCCCAAACACAGTCCTCCTTCTTTCAGCAAGGCTCCCACAAAGCTGTCTCCTCCCCTCAATATCCACGCTCAAAGTCTGCATCCTCGATTTTGTAGACACTGTTTGATACCTCCACTGCTGTTTTAGGAACTGAAACTGAAGGCAAGCTTTCACATTTGTTGTTACTACTTGCTATTTGTGTCATATAAAACAAAAATAAGATCAGAGCTAAGTATTCACACACCTAGAAAGAGGCAGTCTCCTCCTGCAGTGATCTGACACCCTAAATATAGAAGGTGGACAAAGAGTGGCACAAAGAAATAGCTATCGTCACTATTTCACTTTTAGAGAATTGAGATATCAACAGATGACGACCTCAACCCCACATCCTAATTTGCATCAACAGTCTGCCAGGCTCGCCCATGACATCACAGCCCAAAATCAGAATAAAAAGGTTCTAGATAACGCAATTCATATCTGTATGATCTGTGTCTGATATCAGCAATCCCACTGGAAGGCTTACCCCCTCTCAAATTTATCAAATCTAAGAACCTTCTGAATGCGTGCCTGTAAAACGGGGCCCTTTGGCACGTAAAAATAATGTAACATCAGTACTCACTTCTAAAATAGCGTAACATAAAGTATTTTCCAATTATGAAAGATAATCCTGCTATTGCCAAGTATCTGGCCAACGACACCAGGTTTGCTTCTCTTTGACATGAAATGCACAGGCCTGTTTAACATAAATACATCAAGTCTCCCAGAGATACTGACCTGTGGGCTTTTTTATTTACTCATCAAGCCCTGGCACAGCTTGTTGAAGAAAATCATCTGCCCATCTGCTCTACTGAAAACCGGTCTTTCAGAATGGGACAACCAGCCTCTAAGGGCAATTCTGGGGCTTCCACAGCTTTGACAACATCCCTTGAAACTAAATCAGAGCCTCTGAGGCCCACGTTGCTCCTTCAGAAGTGATATGTGTCCTCATGGACACCCCCTGGTATCGCAGCGATACACCTGCTTTTGAAGCTATCTGACCCTAACAGCTGGACATAATGGGGATTCCAGAAGGGGTTTAGTCCAACAGCTGGGTAAGGGAAGGCCACGGCTTCCCTACGTGGGCTCCATAGCTACGGAAACAACAAAACTGACAATCTTCTAAAAATAAGGTGAAATTAATACATTGCTTAAGCCTGCATTTGAAGTGAAAACACACTTCAGGTTACAACCAAAGCAAACACTATGAGCGTTTATCAAATCAGTGAGGGTTAATCACAAAAACACAACACACTTCTTTAATAACGGCTATTACACGTCCTTAAAATAATCAGCAATGGTAGCAACTAAATGATATTTCATATGAGAAGTTTAGAGAAGCAAACAAATACTCGGTCCTTTCTAACCGGAAGCCACAGAAAGAACAGTGCAACGATAATCCAGCTAAGTCCAAAAAGCAACCCACTTGCAAAAGAGATTTTGAAACCTTCCCCTTAAACTTCCAAGGAGTGCTAATTTTTAAAGAGTATTTTTCATATACTCTTCAAATTCCAGGATTCAGTTTCTCACTCGACTCCTAAGCATATTCTGGTGCAGAAAGCACAGGGAATATAAAGATCAATGGTTTGGAAGGCAGACCTCCTCATGAGGTTATGAATTAAGCCATCAGTGCGGTACAGGTTAACAAATATGGGGACTAAACATCATTATTTTTGTAACACCTGACCACAGATAACTACTGGTAAAATACATTCTTTCCTACCAATAATGGATACCAACCAGAGCTGCATGGGTGTGAACCAGCATGATCTCAGAACAGCCTGCAATCATGCTGACAGCATCTTCCTTTCCTTTTGCTAGTGGGAACAAGATCATAATTTTAATTATTTTACTTTTAGTGAAATTAATTGATACTTGGTGAAAGGTGCTAGGGTTAACACACGTGCAACAACTTGTAAAATACTTATCCCAGATTTCCAATGAATACGCATTACTTAAAAAGTCAACTCTAACTTACAGAGAGCATCTGGTAGAGAATTTGTCTGGTTACATAGCACAGAAGAAACTGCAGTCCTTAAGTACGGATATGTTTTAGGAGTTACCAGCCCATATAATGCATGCTGCAATTGTACCTTAGAACACAGGAGGATTTGTTAAAAATAGCAAAATAAACAGAAGTCCTGGTTGAGCAAGGTTTTTAACCACATTTTCAACTTGAACTGTGTGCCTTGTCCAGCAGAGGTCAATGGAAAGCAGGGCAGTGGCAGAGCTGGGCTGGCAGGCACTATTCTGCAGCATCAGGTTCGAATTTGGTAACTAGATAACAGGTACCTCAAAAACAAAACAGCTGGATAGACAACGGACACAGATTGGGTTTGGCAAGCAAATTACTTGTTCTCAATACTGACAATCCAAGATGATAGCAATTGTAAAATAGGTGCTTTAAAAATAAAAATACTTTAATAATAATAATAATAATAATAATAATAATAATAATAATAATAATAATAATAATAAATAATTTATCTATATTATTAATTATATTGTGATTAAGAATATATATTATTAATTATAGTAATAATAAGAATTAAGTGCCTTGTTTTATCCTGGATAGATTGCTTAGATCTGACATCAGGGAATTATCTGCTGCTCATTTTGCCTCGTTCTTGCTCCTCCTGGCAAAAAGTGTTGCGTTTCTACCTTTTGGTCTCATCATTCCTACCAGTGATGTTTTAAAGACTATTTAGAAACTCTTACAATTTTATCCACCAATCCTTGAGAATCCCAGAAATAGTTCACTTGACTTTTCAGATTACTTTAAGGTATCATAAGAAACTCTCTCACTTTAGTTTCAGTGGAGTTTTATAGCGTAAGGCACATTGCTGTTGGACAAACGCTAGCTGCAAGACTGGGCCCCTGAGGGAAAGGTTAGAGTTCATGTCTCTCAGCATATCTACTTTTGACCTCTCTTTTTTAGAGGTTTCGACTTAAAATGCCCATCTATCGTGAGAAGCCAGCAGTGCTGTGAAGAGCTCGTTACAGAGGCCCGCTGAAATCAGACCCCAGCAGCTCTTCTCGGAGAAAAGTAAAGGGGCAGTTCCCAAATTTTCCTGTTGACGACCCCAGGTCCCTTTGCAATTTCAGACTCCTCTAGTTTGAACAAAGTGATCTAAGGCCTTTCTCTCCACTCCACACACCCACTATTAATTTGGTTCTGTTTTGGTCATCCTTCAATCTCCTGCAGTCACCCAGCTTGCTGCTGTTGAGCTAAGCCTGCGTGGCTGCGCTCTCCCCAGTTCATTCCCCCCTCTTCCCAATTCTTCTTTTCAACATCTATTCTCATTCCTCTCAAGTCTTGTGGGTCTGCCAATTAATCCAGCTGTATCTCTGTATAGGAATCACTAACTATACATTAGCAGTGAAATCACTGATGACATCTACCCTAAATGCAACGCTAACGTACAAATTTGAAAGAATCCAGAAAGAGAGAGAGAGAGAATGAGACAAACACCAAACCACTGTTTTACCAGTAAACCTGTGCTTCCCGCAAGGTAGGAAGACCATGTAGCCATGCCTTGGAATGATAAGGCAAATTCACAGTAGGTATCTTCATACGATATTACTTGCAAATAAATAATGAGGTGGGAATCTCTTTTCCTTTAAGCATCTAGGGCGCGTGATTAAAAGGAAGATCATTATAATGTGCCCCTTACATACTGAAAACTGAGAAGTGAAAGTGTTCTTCTAAACCGTAGAACTAAGCTTTTAGTTTTCAAGTCCATTTTGTGATTTTTTCAGTATTTGACTTGTGCTTTTTTAAACATTTGGACTTAACATCAGAAAGCTACTCAATCTCCATTAGGGTAGAAGGAACGCATGAAAGCGGCGAAAGGTTTTTCCTAGCAATAATTCAAGCAATACTGCTATCCACTAATAAAGTGATCCCATTTTTTTATCATATCACAATATCAGACAATGAAAATAACATAGGGAATGAGCAGAAAAAAGTTATTCCCCCCACCAATTGCTCTCTCTGAACACATTACAACAGACAAAAATGCAGTTCTTTAGATACCCAAACCCATATACCAGTCAAAGTTGGTCCATGGAAACTGGGGAGTTCTTTTTTCATTTAAGTTGTATCTGGGGAAAAAAAATAATCAAAGAGAGTCAAACGAAGCAATGCCCCCAACTTCCCTTTGTCCTAAGAGGGCAGAATGAACAGTGAGATCAGGTCAGAAAGAGACTTACAACGCTGGGACAAACTTGGGGAGACTCTGAGTGCAGGGTTTTGGATCTGCTCTCGGTGATATCTTTTCTTCTGTTACTGTTTACACGTTGAACCAAGTAATGCCTCTGTTATGACTTGTTCTGCACAACAGCAAAGGTAGCCTCACAAAAATACGACCAAGCAGGGAACTGCAGGCTTACTTGCAGTGTGTCTTTTACTGAAAAATACATTTTATTTATCGTAACATCCAAAAAAACCCCAACATAATACAAATGCTAACTCATTCAGTTACAAACTTTGGTACTCGGCCGTTTCAGACAGTCCGTTCTCACATGGACGTGACGTACCGAAGCGTTCCTGATGTGCAACACGCTGCTAGTGCAATTCTCAGAGCGACTCCGCTGTCCTTCAATCCCAGGCTCACGGCATCCTGCAGCGGGATCACTTCAGGCTTCGGCTACGCACTTGCCACAGTGTCATCTATGTTGAGAGCAGCTCAAAGAGTCCATTTTTCTCCAGTAATATATCTTCTTTTATTTATTTTTCTCCCCCATAGGCAACAATCATCAACACAATGTGTTCACGGCATTTTCCCCTTTGCCTTATAGCCCACCGCTCTCTCATCAGACATGTCACCCACATCCTCTTAACAATCATTATCCTTACTTCACATTTGCACTTTTAAATATCTTTACACTGATAACCCACCCCCTTAAAAGAGGGGGGGGGGAAAGAAAAGAGGGAAAAAAAGAAGGAAAAAAAAAACAGAAAAAGGGGAAAAAAACACAAGCATTTTTAAAGTAGTGTATGTGTTCTCAGGTAGCCACAAGTTAATGGTAATTTATAAGCAGAAGGAATGACACTTTGGCCATCAACACTACAGAGTAAAGGCAGCTTTGAATGCAGACAAGAAAAAAAAAAAAAAAAAAAAACAAACAACCACACAACCCATAAATACATTTTAAATCATTCATCAAGTGATTCATCAAGGATTGAATTTAACCGAGGGAAACTGACCCTGCTGCAAAAGACCAGAACGACATTCGTGCATCACTCCAGGCCCGCTCAAACTTTTAATCGGACCCTGACCTAAAACGCGCAGAAGCGGCTGGCCGGCTGTTGCAGAGCCCGAACCCCGAGGGCAGGGCTGGGGGGCAACTCGAGTGGTGCACAGGATTTTGCCCTGCTTTGCAGACGGGGTGAATTTCAGCTGTAATGTACTATGACTGCACTGTGAAACATATAATACTAGCAGCTTGTGAACCCTGACACAGAGGGCTTGACTCTAATCCAAGATATGTGGTTACACATCACCCCATCAGCTGGAGAAATCCACCACTGGGTATACATGGAGGAGCACCATATTACCGGATTTTTTTTCTGGCAGCCTCTCATGGCACTATCTGCTGGGTCCGGCTATACTCAAGCCCAGAGCTCCGGTTTTATACGTATAAAGTGAAAAACCTGAGACTCGGGTCTGCAAGGCACTCAGCGCTCTGGGCCAAGTTAAGCAAAGCGCTGTGTTGATGGGCAAAAAAAAAAAAAAAAAAAGAGACTGCACTTCCACTGAAGTCCCCAGGAATCTGCTTAGATATTTAAAGTTAGAGATGCATGTGAAGGCTTTGCTGGACTGGGTCTGTGAAGCTCAGCTCCTTGCAAAAGTGACCCCTTGATGCAAACATGGAGTCTCTTTAGTAGTAGACAAAATTAAGCAAACACTGTTTGACATTGGAATTGACACGTTCCACTGAAGAAATCTCCCCTGAGAAAATAAATAGCTGTTGGTTTTGCCTCATTTCATTGCTTTCGTCTCCACAGGCAGTTAAAAAAAAAAAAATTGCAAAATTTTTCTCCAACAAATACATGTTGAAACCCTGGGCACTTTGTTTTCTTTTCATTTTTTTCCTTTCAAGTACACCGGGTGAAACTGTAAACCCTGAGTTTGTGTGTGCAAACCTGTATCTTGTAAACTGCAACGTGAAACTTCGCTCTGAGCACCGATATAGGAAAAGATAGGACAAAACATTTTTAAACACGGATGCTAGTATTATAATGTACGTACCATACGCGTGTATGTCACAGTGGACGATCTACTCTGGTACCTGCACTGTCCTGCAGTCCGAAGTACTGTTTCATTTAACACCGATACTCTAGTCGTAATGTCTACGGACTTACCAGTCCTGAAAACGGTGAAGAAGCATTCATTTTCTTTAAGAGGCATTCAGCCCGAATCCCAGTAGGAAGTTAAAGCTTGTAACTGTAGACTGTACAACCGAAGAGCACAGGGATTAAGCTTACACGCTATATGCCTTAGCTGGGCATGCCAAGCTCTTTAAAAAGGGTTAGAATAGTATATTTTCATTGGATTTCCACAACGATGAAGATAAATGAGGAGATATATGTTAAATCACTCACTATGTGTATACTTGCAGTGCATTTCATCCTGAGGGCAATTTCAATTTGTGCCTGTAAACAAATAAATTGCATTGAAATACAATCTCACATGTATGGTTAAAGACAGTTGTAGCTGACTTTTCCCTATCTTGAGAGTTACTCATGGAAATGAAAACCTGGGGCTTTCTTTAAGAATGGGCAACCCTGAAACTTCCTTAGCAGCAGGAAACCTTGAGAACAGGTGCAGGAAAATCCTGCCTGTGGGTAAGTGCTTAAGTACAGACTTCTGGGTTTTGCGTTTAGATTTTAGATTTCCAACCTTTTACCTTGAGAAAGCTTTGTGCTAAATAATTTAGGCTTGATCTTACATTTATTGGCTTCCCAAAGGTCTTCACTGAAGTGAAATTTTGGGCAGGGAACACACTATTGTAGTTTAGTTTTACTGTCACGATAACAATTCTCTTTTACTGAGACAAACTGGTTGCTGGCAACAAAATCATCAGTTTAAGCAAAGTTTGACATACGTATCACTGTATTTTGAGTGATCTTATTTTATATTTTCTTGTTCAAAGGAGAAATATTTTTTTTTTTTTAGCAAATACAGATAGCGTGGATGCAGCCCTCGGATAAACCTGTCAAACTAAGGAAATGACTACATATTATTGGGACTGTAACGTTAAAAAACTCCTCTCACAGGGGAATCACTAGGACTGTGTTTTCAGTAATGTTGCAATTTAAGGAAGAAAAGACTGCAGTCTTAAAGAAAAATAAATGCTGTCCTCTCCTTTAGAACTGGGGTCTAAAAATATTACATTCAGTTTCTGGCATTCCAGTATTTAAACACTGTCATAATTAAGGCAACTTGTGATGTTTAAGGCAACTTGTGATGTGTAACTCAGTACAGAGGAGCAAATGAAAAACGAAAGCAATCAAATGTGTTTTCTGAAATTTACACAATCCATTTTGAACCATGCCAAAAAAAAACCACTAAAGAGAATCTAAATACTACAGATCTCTCCATTTGCAATTCCGAGTGCAGAAGTAAAGAGTACGAAATAGACATCTGATCACAAATCGTCACCAAAACCTATGGGGAAGACCCTCATTTACTGCAATGGGAGAGAGCTGAGGGCTTTCATTTTTTTGCAGAGTTGCAGGGCTGCACTGGATCATCACACCACCTTCCAGGGACCTGGACGAAGCTGTGCATTGATCCACACTGGAACACTGCTGCATTTATACCCTGCGTTTTACAAACAGCTGTAGTGGCACTACTACCGCTAGCCACCAGCACAGAGGCAACGCCTAAAGCCTGCACAGTGGCTTCAATATAAAAACAACTTTGCAGAAAATAATGCAGTAATTTAGTGTTACTCGCATAATTAGATGTACGCATACTCCAAAACTGGGGGGTATTGAGGAGAAAACAAGAAACTTACATACTTGTTTTGTATGATGAAGCAAAAAAATGAGAAAACTGTAGAAGCAGTTTTTAGGATGTATGTTTAGAGTTACCAAGTGTATTTCAGATTAAAGGAACGTGATTCTTCTTCCTTATCCCTGTAAAAAAAAACCAAACATAAAAGCATCATTAATAAAAAGTAGATTCTTAGAGACCTGCCACAACCAATTCTTAGAGAGCAATCTTTACTACTCCAGGGAAGTGCATAGTATCTCCTTCATTGTCACACTATTCTTGCTACTAATTTCGTAAGCTACCGCCAAGAATCAGACAATAGCACCCGACTTTTTAAACCAAGTCAGTGGTCGGGCAGCCTTATTTTTTGAGCAGAACCGACCCTTGCTGCTCGAGGTGTGAAACGTGCGCTGCCTTACAACCCCATGGTTCCCCGCAGACTGGTCCTGGGGAACCCCATGCACACAGGTAGAAAGAGGGCAAAGTGATCCATCCGGGATTTAAGCGATCCATCCGCTACGTTAAAGACCTGAGCACTTTAGTTACAAACACAGCATCCAGCATGGCATACGTAAGCAAAAGGGAAACAACCTGTAATCATGTGCTCCAAGATTTGTGGAGGTAAGACTTACATACTGGCCCGGGAAAGCATCCCGGGCAAGAAGAGTCATTAAGCTCACGCTTACCTGTCATTGGTATCAAAGTTAAGCACTATTTAAATGTTTCCTCGGTAGCTGCGGATTTGAACACAAGCTCACGCTTATTTCCATTTGTAGACTGATTTACTAGATCAAATGCTGAAGCCCTTTTAGTTCTTGGAATATTCCTGTATTTCCCACTAAAATTGGACTGGTGCTTTACTAAATTCTCAGCGAAGGCATCAGCATAAGTAAATCCTACGTGCTGTGTATTTCACTGTAAGCTGACTTTTTGACTTAATCGTGTAGAGTATACATTTTGCTGAATAGGGCACAACTAAAAGAGAGTTTACAAATATCAGTTTATGAGCCTTTAAAAAATAATTCGTATATGCTATCCACACAAAAATACTTTTTAAAGGCAGACATAGATTGTCTGATGGGAGGTAGGAAAAAACACGACTGGTAAGTATATTTGCATACTTTGCTGACAGAACTGCTCACATTTGACTTAGCCTACTTTTACCACAAAAATAAATGTCCCATGTATTCCTGTAACTATGAGGCAGCTTCAGTTTAGGCACATGTTTGAGCAGAGCTGATATTCATCCTCTGATATTAGCAGTACAATTTACTACAGTTACTTTCTACTTGGCTACATGTTATTTTCTTTTATTTACCTAACACAAGGCAGAAACTCGCCAGAGCATAATGTGGGAATAGATACAAAAGTTAAAAACACATTTTCAGTCATTCAGGCTGGGAATGAGCTCCCTTCAGGCAGTGCGCTCACTACAGGTCAGCACTGTCTAGGTTCGGATGCAGGCAGATACGGCGAGTTTACTAGAACTGAAAATTAGCATCATTTTTTTTCTGTTTGAAGGAAGAAGTGCAGCAGGCAAGAATTCCGTTGCTAAAAGCTCACCAACTACTGTGAACGAAGAAGAGGAGGGAGAAAAATGACCTTGTGGTACCTCTCAGAAACATGTACGTATTCTCTAATATTTGCTGTATATGAAAAATTTAAGAATTGTTCAGAATTTCATCTTGGATTTTGCCAGAATCCAAATCGATAGCATCCACTTTATTGCACTGATTATGCAGAAAAGAGGACCAGCCACAGAAAGAAGTGCTGGAAAAGCAGCAGATGTGCGGAGGATCTGGTGCCAGCAGCAACACAGGCATCGCACCACCACCAAAGCTTCAAGTCAGCTCCATCACGCTGATCTCCAACAGGCTGACACGGTGACACAGTTTGTGAATGAAGATGTGAAAAAAAGAGAGTAAAGAAGGGAGGAAGATGCTACGTGCAGTGCAGAAATACAGGAGTGGAAAGAAAGAGCATTCATTCAGCTGATTTTGCTTAGTGAAAAAGGACCTGAAGGGACAGTATTTTATTCAAACCCCATGCTCACGTGATGAAATCTGGCTGGTTTAAAATCCATTTTAGGATCTACACAGCATTGCTGCAATGAAAAAACCCTGATCTGATATGAAAGCAATTGGAATGAAAAAATGATCAACAGTCCACCCTCTGATTCATATGAAATTACACTCCTGTTCTTGTTAAAGGGAAAAAACTACCCCAAGCAAATGAATGAATTTAATTAGGAAGAGAAAGACAAAAGAGATAGAGGAAAAGAGGGAAAACAAAAAAAAGCAGATAATAAAAGAGAGAAGAGGAGAAAAGATTATCCACAGGGACGTTAAAGTTATGTAGGTAAATGAAAATGCTGAGTAGGTACAAGGACAGAACAGAATAACAGGAAAGAAGAAGAGGACTATAGGTGCAATTCCCCTCTAGCATATACCTTATATTCCACTGAGAGCTATATGAATAACCAAAGTCTGATGACGAGCTAAACGCATCCCGCAGCATACAGTCAAAATGATTTGTTTTACTGACTTTCAGAACAGGTAAAGAAAAAAAAAAACCACGCTGCATCCATTACACGCCAGCAGGACATCGCAGCAGGTCTGAGAGGGCAGGGACGAGGCACCCCTGTCTGTATTAGGCAACACGCATCTTGGTATCGTCAATGGTAAACGATGAAATGAGGTCTTCAAACTGCTGAATGACCTCCTGTAATGAGTACAAAAGTTGCTGCATCACCAGCCTTTTGCGGCAGCTTGCACACCTGCCTCGCAACAGTAGAGCTCCAACATAATGCAAAAAAGCAGACCATCGATGCAGTTATTAATGTCACCAGTAAGAAAGAGCAATTTGCCGAGAGCGTCATCCACGGCAGTGACACGCCAGGCACTGTAGGCAAGCTAGCTGCGTGACCTGGCAGGATAACCCCCCGCAAAACGAGGGGCGAATCACACCAGGACTTACGATGGGTTTCACTTTTAAAGAGTGAAATAAGATCGAGAAGCTGGGGCTTTTCACGTAAATAGTTGCTCTAAGATAGAAATACCCTTTCAAAAAACAGCGAGTGTCTAAACTGAAGTCTCACAAATAACTGATTCCTTGTGCTAGCAGGCTGAATCTGGCCTATAGACCAAATGGGAAAATGAAATAGCTTTTGCCATTTTATCTAGATACTCTATCAAGACTTTACTGACAAGATCAACTCAAGTAGCATGGCAGAGCTCAACTTAAATTGGTACTTTGCCTGTCCTGAGTGACCCCAAAAAGGCAACGAAAACAACTTAATTTATATCCAGGATAAAAGAATGGTATTTCAGAGACAAAATATTTACAAGCAGATAAGAAGTAAACGTATAAAGCATTTCAGTCAGCTTTCATTCAACAAATAATCTACTATATTGTAGTAGATTATGCAAATTAAAAGAACTACGGAAGCAAAAAAAGATAACGCAAACACTGGAAGAAAAAATTTACCCTCTAGCACGTGGCCAAACAAAACTCAGTGCAAACTGATGAAAAACCCAAACCTCCAACTGCCGCCGCCGTTTCTCTTCGCCTCCTGATATACACCAAGAACAAACTCTGTGAGTCTTCGGTAAGCCATGAAAAAACTTTGGTAGCTCTGCCCAATGCTGCGCTTGATAAAGATGAGCCGTGTGTTTTAATGCAAGAGGCAAAAGGAAGAGCGACACCCATCCTGAAGGCACTTTCTTAACGTTTCAGGTATTTTAAAAGGAAACGGCATCGTTCCTTGGTTATTTTGCGCAAGACATCCTGCACCCTGGTTTCGACGCATGCTGTACGCGCAGTCCCGTGCCCTCCTCCTTGCTCCAGACCAGACACTCAGCGCTCCCACATGCGCATCCCCGAATTTGGAGGCCGGCCCTGGGTTACAGCCCTAGGTAACCAGACACTGGTGGGACTGTGGTGGGCCAAGCTTGGAGTAGCCGTGTGAAATCGTGATTTGTAGCGGTGCCCGCGGGCTCCGCCGGAGCCCTCCTGCAGCGCAGGCAGCTGCGGGCGCGCCTGCCCCTGCCGGCAGCCCCATGGCACCGGGGGAGCACAGCATGGTCTACCCCACGTATCCCGCTCCCTCGTCACGCTAACAAGAAGGACCCGAAATAAGGGTTTGCCTCCATCAGACCCCTCTCCTGCTCTTCCCGAGGATGGGGAGAAGCAGGGGGGCAGGGCAGAGAGACGGGCGCTCTCCTCCGCTTGGGAGGAAGAGGCGAGAGGTGAGGAATTGGGGATGCGCTGCCGAGGCAGAGGGGTCGTTTCATGGCTTGCAAGGTGGGTCCAGAGGAGGTGCCCAGCAGCACTCCCCTCACCGGGAGCAAGGGGACCCCACTGAGACGGGGCCCCCCAGGCACGGGGCTGCGCAAATACGGGCAGCGTGACGAGCAGCTATGGTGTGCTTCTACAGAAACTGCCTCCGGGCCAAAAAAAAGGGGGTATTGACCTGCTCCGAGGGATACCGAACTGCACTGACGGGCATACGTAACCTTTGCGCTTCTATCTTATGCCTGTATTTTAAGCCCTGGTGAGGGCCCACCTGCAGACCCCAGGCCCATTACCTGCCTCGAGGAGAAGCTGTGGCACAGCTCTCATTTGGCAGGTAACCCGGTCAGCCCTTAACCATCACTGGGGACCGCCATGCCTAACGGCCTGCACCCACTCACCCGCGCTCTTCACCGGTGCTCCACCACGAAGCGCATGGTGGTGCCATCGAAGGAAGGCGGCGCGACGATCCGCGGGCCGGTGGCTGGCGCTGTGATGCTGATGACCGGCTTCGCCTCGGCTGCCCCGCGCCGCGGCGGTGGCAGGCCCTTGCCGGTAGCCACGTAGTAGGGGCTCTCGGTGAAAGCCGCCTCTGCCGCCGCCGGGCTGCCGGGCTCGGCCGGGGCGCTGGCATCGCTGCCCGGGTGGGACAGCGGGCGCGGCAGGGCGCCGGCAGGCAGCATGGCGGCGGCGGGCAGGAGGCCGGGGTAGAGCATGTACGTGGTGCCATAGGCCCCGGCGTTGAGGGCCAGAGGCGAGAGGGGCAGCGGGACGGGGGCGACGGCCGGCTGCTGGGGCACCGGCACCTCCACGTACTGCCCGGTCTCGGGGTCGAAGAGGCGCCGCTTGAGGGGCTGCTGCACCGGCGTGTCCACCAGGTAGTACTGCCCGGTGCTCACGTCCAGCAGCACCTTGCGCTGCGTCTGCGGGAAGGGCTCGGCCGCCGTCGCCGCGGCGGGCACGGAGGGCGAGAAGCAGAGCAGCGGCGGCGGCGCGGCGCCGGGCAGGGCGGCGAAGGGCAGCGGCGGGCGGTAGAGGGCGGCGGGCGGCGGCTCGGCGGGCGGCGCGGCGGCGGCGGGGGGCTCCTCGGCGGGCGGGGGCGCGGGCGGGGGCCCGGGGCTGCCGGGGCGCTTGGCGGTGCCGAAGGGCTGCAGGCTGCAGAGCGCCGCCGCCGCCGCCGCCGCCGACACCGGGCTGGGGCGGACGCCGCCGCCCGCCCCCGACACCGGCACCGGGGAGGGCGGGGAGCCGGGCTCGGCGGCCGCCTTCAGCGGCAGGGCCAGGTAGTTCCCGCAGTCCGGGCCGCGCTCCGCCTCGCCGCCGCCCGCGGGCAGCCGCGGGGAGCGCGGCGCCGCCTGGCCCCGCAGGCCGCCCTCGGCGGGGGGCTTGCCCGGCGCGGGGGCTGCGGCTCCGGCCCCTCCGGCTCCCCGGAGGGTGAGGAGGGCGCGGGGGGCGGCGGGGGGCTCGGCGCGGGGGGGCGGCGGGCCGCGCTGCCGCTGCCGGGCCAGGCTCTCGAAGGCGGCCGCCTTGGCCGAGACCTTGTCGGCGGCGTTGTTGGAGGGGCGGCGGGGCAGCCGCTCGCCGCCCGGCCCCTTGCCCGACGGCTCCTCCGCCTTATCCGCCGGCGGCGGGGGGGGAGCGGCGGCGGCGGGGGTCGGCCGGGGCCCGGCGCCCCGCTCCTGGCTGGCGATGAGGGAGAGGACGTGGCTGTCGGTGATGGGCAGCGGGTCGCTCTTGCGCTTCCACTCGCGCTTGTTGAAGCTGTACAGCTCCTCCATGCTCCGCACCGCCGCCGTCAGCTTCTCCAGCGCGTTTTGCACCGGCGCCGCTTTGCCCTCCTCCCGCGGGTCCTCCTCCGGCCCCCGGCCCCTCTCGGCGGCGGGCGGCGGCGGGGGCTGGTGCCGCCAGGGCGCGGCGGACTTGGAGACGATCTTCAGCACGGCCGGCTGGCGGGGGTCGCTCTTGTTGGGGGCGATGGTGGCCACCGGCAGCCTCCCCGAGGTGCGGTGCACCAGGACGGTGCCCTCCGGGGGGCAGGCCGGCGCCCTGCCCGCCGCCTTGGCCCCCGCCTCGGTGGGCTTGGCGCTGGCCTGGCCGACCGTCTGGCAGGTGATGACCACGGGGGAGAGGGACCTGGGGACGCCGGCGATGACCAGCTGCTGCCGGGGTTTCTGCTCCGGGCCGCCCTGGTCGGAGGCGACGCTGCCCTTGTCGCTGCTGTTGTCCCCGGAGTCGCAGCTGTAGGAGCTTTTGATGAGCTTCCGCACGTCCCGCACCTGGTGGAGGGGCCCCTGGGCTCGGTGCTTGCCCTCCCTCACGTCGCGCACCAGGAACTGCGGCACCTTGTCGGGGCCGTCGCCGGCCTTGGGCGGCTTGGGCTGCTGGCCCCTGCCCTCCTCCGGCGGCCGGCCCGCGATCTGCGGCGTCAGCAGCTGGGCGATGCTGAAGGCGGCGTCCCGGGGCTGCTGCAGGCTGCCCAGGCTGATCTTGATCTCGGGGGCTTTGGGCTTGGCAGCGAGGGGCGAGGAGGCGGCGGCGGCGGCGGAGCACTTGGTCGCCCGCTTGCCGGGCTCCTTCTCCCGGGGCGTGTGCTGGATGGCGGGGACAAACAGGCGGGACATCTTGGTGGACTTGCCGGCGGAGATCTCGCCCAGGTCGGCCCGCCAGTCGTGCCTGGGGGAGAGCTTCAGCTTGCCGACGGGCGCCCTCTCCTCCTTCCTCTCCGCCTCCCGCTCCTTCCAGGACCTGAAGGCGCTGTTCTGGCTGCGGAGGAAGGTGGCCTTGATGGCCTCCGAGGCGCTGCGCTTCACCTCGCACAGCTCCTCGGGCAGCGCTCGGTCCAGGCTGCGGCTCCCCTCGCGGGGCGTCGACGCCTTGGAGGCCGGCGACCGGCCGCCGCCGCCGCCGCCCTCGCCCGCCTCCTCCGCCGCGGCCGCGGCGCAGTCCGAGCCGCCCTCCGAGTGCCGGGAGCTCTGCCGCTGCACGCCGCCCTCCCGCTGCCGCTCCCGGCCGCCGCCGGCGGGCTCGGGCTCCCGGCCGGCGCTCAGCCCGGTGTAGGAGGTGTCGGTGATCTCGCCCCGCTCCATCTTGAACTCGTGCTCCAGCTGCATCTTCTTGGAGATGACGTTTTTCAGGAGGCTGGAGGCGAACTTGGACTTCTTGCTGGACGCCCCCCCGCCGCCCTCCGCCGCCGCCGCCGGCGGCTCCCCGCCGCCCGCCTCGGGGGGCGGCCCGGCCTCGGGGCCATCGCCGAGGTCCAGCAGGGTCACCACCCGCGGGCCCGCCCGCAGCCGCCGCGGCGCCTCGACGTGGGCGATCTCCCCGTCGAGCTTGCTGACCACGAACTCGAGGGCTTTGGTCTGCGACCGGCCGGAGCGCAGCAGGCTGGGCTCGGCTCTCGGCCCCAGGCTGCCGCACTTGAGGTCCAGGTAGGTGGACCAGCGGTTGATGCCCAGGGCATTGTCGGGCAGGGAGGCGGAGGAGGCGCGGGAGCCGGGGCGCAGGGTGTCGAAGTAGGGGTACGCCAGGCTGCGGAACGCCCTGGCCGTCAGGTTTCGCACTTCTTTGTCGGCATCGTCCAGCTCGCTGACGGCGCTGGAGGCGCCGCTGGAGTGCTCCCCGGCCCGCCCGGCCCCGCACCGCGTCTGCAGCCGCGCCGGGACGGCGATGAATTTTTTCGCGTGGTCGCGGACCGCGTCCGCTTTTAAACTCGCGTTGCGTTCAGGAGCCGCGGGGACGCGGAGGCTCATGTCGCTTTCATGCTTGGCAGCGTAAATACTGTTTTGCTTTCCGCGCACGTTGCTAGACTCATTTATAGCCCGGGAAGCGGCTTTGATTGATAGGAGAAGCTGGGCGGCCGGGCTCCCGGCGGGGCGGCCGGGCTGCTTGGACCGGCTCTCCCCCGAGCTGGCGCGCTTCTCCCCGCCGGGGGTGTCGTGTTCGGAGGTAAGGCTGACGATCTCGGTGCTGCTGGTGTTGTCGATGCTGTCCGTCTGGTTGTTGGGGTCGCTGGTGGTCGTGCTGAGGTAGCAGCTATTCTCCTCCTCCTCCTCCTCCGTCGGCGTGTCCCCCGGGGTCTCGTCGCTGCCGAAGGAGGCGTAGTCCACGAAGGAGTAGATCACGTTGTTGTCCTCGAAGTCCCAGCGGGCGGCCAGCCCCGCGTCGAAGTCCATGTCGTGGTCCACCTCGCTCAGCTGGATCTCCTGCGTGCTGATATAGTGCGCCTCGTCGCGGCTGCCGCCGGGGGGGATGCCCGGGGGGGCGCCGGGGGGGGCCGCCTTGCGCCCCGCGCCCTCGTCTTCCTCGCTTTCGTAGCCGAAGGAGGACGAGGAGGTTTTGCCCTCCGCCGACACCGGGTCGCCCATTGCGGGAAAGCCGCCCGCCTTGGTCACCGGCGAAGGGCAGGAGGAGGAGGAGGACTCCGGGCAGCCCCCCGCCTCCGGCCGCCCGCCGCTCCCCGCCGCCCCCCCGGAGCCGGGGCCGGAGTCAGCGCCGCATCCCGCCGCGCCCGGGGAAGGCGGGCGATCTCGCCCGCGGTCCGAGGATGCTGGCCCTGCCGCCCCGCCGCTCGCCGAGCAGCCAGCATCCCCGGTCCGGCCGGCTCCGCTTGCCGGGGCGGCACCGGCCGCTCGCTCCGCGCCGCCGGCCGGGCCCAGCTCGGGGGGCTGGCGGCTTTCCTCCGGCCCCCGCGGCGAGCCGCGGATCTCCACGTACGACGCCGCCGCCGCCTCCTCCTCCTCGGTGGCCGCCTCCGGGCTGGGGCCCCGTCCCGCCGCCGCGCCCTCGGGGCCGGCCGTGGGGCCGGCGGGCGGCTGCCCGGGCGCGTCCATGCCGGGGCCGTCGGGGCGCGGCAGTGGCCCGAGGGGGCGGGCAGGCACGTGCCGGCGGGGACGGGGGGGCAGCGCGCGGGCCGCCCACCCCCTGCCCTCCCCTCCCCTCCTCCGCCCGGCTCCTGGCCCGGCCGGGCATCACCGCCGGGGGGCGGAGGGGTCGGGCCGGGCCCGGCTCCCCCCGCGCCGGGCCCGGCTCCCCCCGCGCCGCGCCGCAGGCAGCCGCCGGGCAGCGGGGGCCCGCTTGGTCGCCCGGGGTGGGGGTGGCCGGTCGCCCGGCGGGGGGGACCCCGGGACGGGCTCGGGTCGCTCCGGGTTTTTCCGAGATGGGCGTCACTTGGCCGCTCCCCGGCGCCGACTATACATAGAGCCGGCGTCACTTACGCCGGTTGAACAAAATCCTATTTTAAACGTCTGCGTTTGCCGGGATAAAAGCGCCCGGCCGCCCCGCGGGCGGGGGGAGCCGGCCCTGCCTGCAGGGATGCTGCGGCCGCCCGGGCGGCTCCCAGGGCACCGGCTGAGCGCACAGGCTCGCCTGCACCAAACGCACCCTCGTCCCGCACGCAGCAGCGGCTGAACAGCTTTTTTCTTCCTTAAACTTCCCCCCTGAACCCCGTCTCCCCACTCGCAGGAGGTGCGTTGCAGAGGGGCAGCCCGTGGATGCCGGCCCAGCCCTGCACCTTCGCAGCGGCCCGGAGAGCCACCGACCAGGGGACCTGAGCTGCCTTTTTCCAGGAAACACCGTTCTAGACATAACCAGCACCTAGGACCTATTACCAGGTATTTCTATGGCACGCCTGACCTTTGGTGGCTGAGGGCTTTACTGAGCAGTCCCCAAGATGACACGCCAAAAATCACTCCAGAGCCATGGAAGGAAAAGGCAAGCTGAAGAGGAGAAATGGAGGAAAGTGAGCAACGTTGAGGAGCAGCCCTCGGGTATACAATCCAGATAACAGCCTAAATTCACAGCTTAACACTTAAAACAAATAAGCCCCTGCGTGCTTGGGTGAGCAAGCTGGCGTTGGGCTGGTAACATCGGACACGAGGGTTGTGGAAAGCGCCAAAGCAAGTACCAGGATCCATGCCCCTACAGCTGCGCGCACAGGCATGGGGGGCACGGTGTGTGCCACTCCCAGGGATGCCACAGGGATGCAGGGGCCCGAGAGGTGAAGCGGAGGCCATCCCAGACCTCTCTCCAGCACTGTCCACGTTAAAACAAGGGTTTCCCAGTGCTCCCAGCTCCGAGGTGGCCCCCGCTCCTCACCATACCCCATAGCTCTGCTGCCATCTGCCCCACGAGGTTACAGTGTTCCCACTGCCTCTGGGAAAAGTGGCCTCCCTCCCTTACTGAGCCCGAGCAGCAGCTTGTGAGGGTCCCTGCAGCAATGGCAGGTTTCATATCCCAGTTCAGCTAAGAGTTTCTTTTCTTCCTGGGGGAGAACAAGTGAGATGGCTCCAGCTCTTAGTACCCTACATAGGTTTGCAGTAGTTTCTTTGGCTGCAGAGTGACAGTGTGAAAACTGTTGCTAAAGCACCAGGTGATATTTGAACAGAAAGACACATCATTTGAACAGAAAGACACATCCTCCAAAACTTGGAGGGTTTGGAGCAAGTCCGGTCATGCGTGGTGAGGCTCTCCCCATGCAGCAGGGATAACGGGTTCCCACCCCTGCTGAGGCTGTCCTACCCCCAGCGTGCTTTTAATGAGAGGCTGGGCACCAGCTCTCAGGAGTACTAGGGCTACCCAGCCTTAATCTTTTCTTAGCCCAGGTTCGCGTAGCTTCATCTCCCCGTGTACACACGACGACTGTGCAGTCCTCCATGGAGCTATGGTAAATGGTATCAGCATTCCCTAAACACAACTTCACCAGGCTTTGTGTCATCTTTCCCCCCCCCCCCATTTTAGACTTGCCCCTCTGTCCCAAGCATCCATAACAAAAACATGACATTACTAGAGAAAGACGATATTTTTAGCACCTTATTAAAGAGAGCTTCGTTTCAACTGGCAGTGGGACAAGACTAGATCCTCAAATACAGTCCTTTCCAAATGCTTGGGGTGCGGAGGGATGTTAGGTTTTAAACCCCGATCATTCGTTGCACTTAGGTAGCACGTGGGCAGCAGCAGCAGCATCTCTGCCTCCTGCTCTGCCGCTCCTCTACCAGACGCGGCCTCTCAACCAAGGTCTCCACCCCACATCCTCACTGCCCTCACCCTCTGATCCCCTAAACCAGGGTCTCAGGTGTCAGTCTCTCACACCTTACTTTCCTCTCCAGTATTTGGGTTTCCCACATCAAGAATATACAATAAATCGGATCTTTGCTCCCAAAACCTGCACAATTAAAAGTGGTGGCGTTTTTTTTAAGTTCTAACAGTTGGTCATACACTCCTGCCAAGATCCCCAGGCAAGATCCCCACCAAAATGAGCATCGAAACTTGACTCTTTATTTATCTGTTTCCACAGTCTAGTTTCCAGCTATGGTCCAGAGATGTTTTTTCTGCTGTTTTCCTTTGGTGATATCTTGAACTGAGTCTACTCAATCTTGCAAAACCAGGCGATGACTCTCACAACTGAGGCTGAGACCATAATGGAGCGCTCATACATGTATGTTTATAACATATCTATGTCTCCACCACAGGGAATTTATGCCCCCGATGACAAAAATACATACATAAAATCCACACCTGTTATTCCCCACTTTCAGTTATGGCTAGCCCTGGAGGCCTGCGTGCCTTAGGCAGTCAAATCAGTCTATTTCCCATGGCACTAAGAGGTTGCTACGGTGTACAGAGCCACCCGAATCCTAATGCCCTTTGAAAAAAGTGAATCTGTAACATCCAGCTTAGGTGCTCTAATCACTGTATGCATGTTAGAGGAGGGGGGAAAAATGAGAAGGATTTCCTCCTCTTTTTTTTTTTGTATCAGAAATTTCTGCACTGACGTGGTGCCAGCCCCTCAGAGATGCTTTGCTGCGAGTCTGGCCCTGAGCAAAGTGTAAAATTCCAAGGGGTTTAGGCTTAATTCCTTCTCCTCAGCCTTTCCTCTTAGCTACCTTAGTGTCGGCTTTTGTAGAGCCTGTTTCAGAGGTGCCTAATAACCCCTGTGCATCGTATCCAAAGCTTGGGCGCACGGCTTGAACCCCGGGACTGACTCCCCAGGACTGCTCCCCTGCAGGGCTGCCTTACAAAGGATCAAAAGTTCTTCCAACAGCTTTGCGAAGGTGTGGATGGGGTTTTTTTTACAAGTTTTTCTATATCTATTACAGTTGCCAGACAAACCCTACAGCAAGCAAATGTAAAGTGATGGACTGTTTGCTCCCAATCAAAAGTACACAGGGAAGCTGTGGCTCCATCACGCCTTCTTGCAAGTAGTAATTTCTCAGTCTGTGCTGGCAAGGCATCTCCATTGATTAATAATCAGACCAATGTGACTTTACTTAAAAATGTTGGATATCAGTAACTAATGCATGTCATCCTTATGATCCTAGCAAGACTCATTGAGTTGAGGCATTCATTAACACCAGTTACTCTTTTGTGTTTTCCACCTTTAAATCTCTCTCACTCACTAAAGCTACCAGTGTCTACCAATGACATCCAAATCTGTCATGAAGTGTTAGTGAAGCTGTCCTGACAACCACACAAAATCTGTGTGTTTAATGCCTTTCGTAACATAATAGGTACTCTACTTTTAAGCTCTTGCTGTTAAAAATAACACCACACACTGTTTAGCCACGTTCTGCCCTTTGCTAATATAAGGTTAGATCAGACAGGTAAAGGTAATGGGAAAAATTCAGATAGGCTGAATTATCCATGCACCTTAAAATACGTCACTCATGGAAGTAGCAGGGAAGTGGGATTTAAAAGGGATTTGAGAAGAAGCACTTGAAAGCAGAATAAAGACTTAAGGATGAGGTTAGGGAGACTGCAACTATTCTCTGCATAGGAGACCATGCAGAAGAAGGCATAGGGGTTTTTCCCTTTAACTGAGACATGGACAGAAAAGTGAACAGCTGGTGGAGGAATAGCAGGACGGGAAGGATTTAATTAAGCTTTCTCTGACTAGGGAAAGGGAAAATATTAATTTTCTAATTAAGAAACGTTAATACCACATTACACACTTTAGTTCTTACAGTGTTGAGTCACAGTTTTTAAAAACTGAAGTAGGAATAAAAATCACAAAGAAGTTAATAAAATCAGGCCGATACAGAAGGAAAATCAAAATATTATTTGCACAGAGAAGACAGACGCCATTCCAGTAACTAAGATGACCTGCAGGAGAGGTTATGCTTCTTGCGTGGAACGAAATGATGGCTTTCACAGAAAATAAGGAAACAGTAGAAGGATTCTGCTGCATTCTGTGCACACAGCAAAAGACTTCATTTTGTTATAGGTTCAGAGAGAGATGAAGAATGATACAGTCATAGGAAGAAGCTTTAATTTTGGCTGATTAGTCCCTTTTGAATAGTATTTGAATACTGCTGGATTCGATTTTTCTCTCAGTAGTTTTTTGATAACATTGCACATTGTCAAAGTGAGCCTTGTGGTAGACATCGTCTTTGAAATCAAAGCAAAGAAATACTTGGCTAGAGTTTAGATGTGTATGTTAAGGAGAAAGGAAAATTGAAAACAGCACCCTGATTTGCCCCCAGGACTAGTACCCGAGAAGGAGGGAGGAAAAGCTACTTTGGGAAAGGAGACGGGGACTCATGGTTTAGCAATAAACAGTGAAGCCGAGCACACATTATAAATCTCCAAATGCTACCGGATATATTGAAAGGAAATACAATACCCACACATGCGCTTTGGTATGGAAACTTTCTAACAAACCCAAGTGGAAATAAAATGAGATTTTTGTAGCTTGCACTGAGATGGTGTCTCTTCTGGGATTTAGCAAGGGCCTGGCTGACAAAGTACTGAGTCCTAAGTAAAACCCAACACCTGGATGGGTCAATCCCTTCTCACACAGAGAAGACTACGCCAGCCGAGGGGATCTTTCCTTTTCCATCCTGAGCCTGTTGGAGAGATTGAGGGGCTCTTCTAAACACTCAGCCTGCAAATGTAAACCATATGTGGGCTCCTTCCTGGCAGACTTCTCCCTTTTAGTGAAAGTCAGACCTTTCAAAGGAAAGAAACTCCAGAGCTGGGTGGATTTCCAGACCCTAACCTGAGCGCTTGAGCTTGCAGGATTCAAAGGCCTTGGCGTGGCCCTGCGAAGGGGAGGCCACTTTTCCTTCCAGGATGAGACGGGATCGTGTTCTGGCCATTGCCTTATGCTCCGCAGTGTGCTCCCATGTAACTGAGCCCCTGCGAGAATCAGTGCCTGAAGTGCTTGTTAAATGACAAAAAAAAAAAAAAACACGCACCCTGTGGCTCTCTCTGGCCCTCGCTATAAGCAGCTCCCGCTGCATGCCTTACAAGGTCTGCAGAAGATGCATATATTTTTAAAACAGATCCTCCCCCTTGCTACCCATCCTTCTCTTCCAGACCCCAAAACCTCATGCCAAAACAAACAGGCAGGAACGTAATCCCAGAACGAGCTTAGATTTCTTTGGTACTTTTCAGTCGTGCTGCAAATACAGTCTAAATATGAGTTCATGTATTTATATGGGGAGTCTGCTACTCAGACGAAATAAATTAAATACATGCTGAATTTTGCATATGTCAGGTTAAACAGTGTCTACAACGTCATTGATACAAGAGAATATTCTGGTGGCTATTACACGTAGACAGCCATAGCACATGCAAACTGTGGGAACATGTTGAATAAGACTATTTATAAACAATTTATTGCCTTCACGAACATCTGGACAGGTGTCTGTCCAGCCTGTCCTGACAAATTTCTGCTTGCAGAGGCTTCACAGCTTCGCCAGGCCATCTCTCCTGGTACTTGATTATCCATATACCATCAGAAAGATGGTCCTCAGGTCTATCCGACTCCTTCTTGCTGTAAAGCCATTATTTCTGCCATGGACGGAAGAAGGGATAGATGATTCCCACTCTCTATGCTGCAGCTTTTTTGCGTATCTAAGGGTGACCAGCGCGTTTCCTTCATTCTCCATCTTTTCACTAGGCCTAACAGCCCTAGTTCACTTAACCTTTACCCGTGGGACATACCTGCTAGATCTCCCATCACTGCTCTTCAGACTTTCTTTAGCACATCTGCATGTGCAGTGCAAATAAGTGGCGGCAAGATGCAAGGTGGAGCCTCTCCCCTGGTGAGGAGAGGGGAGGGATGACTTTGTGTCCTGCTCATACACCCCTGAGTAACATCCACTGTTTTCACGTTGGCACGACCATGTCCTTCAGCTCAGGCCCTACTGCAAGCGCGCTTTCCATTCATCCTCCAGTTACTAATGAAAATACCGAACAGAGGCAACTGTGTTGATCCCGTGAGTTCACTGCTGATACAAATGAAACTGACCTTCGAGCATGATCCAAGCGGTCATTTCTCACCTCATAATTTCACCTGGATGGTGCTTCCCTAGCTGGCTAAAAGAAGACTATCGTGCCATACCAAAGCCAAACGCCATTTCTGCTCTCTCTGCAAAGCCCATTGCCCTGTTTTAGAAGGAAGTTAGAGGGACTCATCAAGAACAAACCCTCACGTTGGCTGTTATTTATCTGTTTGTTATCTTTTAAGGGCTCACAGGTTGCATGTTTATGCCAGTATTTCTCCAGGAACTGAAGTTACACCGACTGATCTCAACTTTGCTGCTCCTTCCCCCATGTCCCTCGAGGTGCCTTTTCCACAGGACCACCTCTCCCAGGTCGCCGGGTCCGCTCAAGTCTCCCATCACGGGCCTGCCTTTGGAAAGGAACTTTCCACAGTGACCCTATTCTTTGTACAGTATTATTGGGTAACCCGAGAACTACAGATGTATCTGATTATTGGAACTGTGGAGACGATTGCCACAAAACCCGAAACCGTGACCTTTCCTTGAGGTGTTATCAGCCAAGCTGGTGGGGGGACAAGAGAGCTGATTTATGACCATTCATTAAAATTACACGAAACGGATTATTTATAGAGGTAGACTTGAGCTGAAAGGTTCAGGCTCAAAACATGTCTTCTTCATAGTTCAGGGTGTTTGGACAAGTGAAAACAAGGAATGATCTCTTGAAACAATCTGAATGTAACTGGATTATATTTTATTATATTTTTATTATGTTTTGTATTTTAATAAATATTTTATTATTTAATAATTTAATTAATTTTCTCATAGTTTATTAGTTTATTATTTTATTAATATATTTTATTAAATATATTTTTATTATTTTAATATATTTTTTAAAAAAAATCTATTTTTGACTGGCCAGGGCCCTTCACATGAAAACATAAAGCAGTACCGTTATTCTTCACTTACTTTAGAATTAGAAACGCAAACAAAGCTGGTCTGGATTTTATATTGGATAATACCATCCCTTTACGCAATCAACTGCTTCGCAGAGGGGTTTTGAATTCTGGCAACAATTTGTTGACGTAGAAGAGCTCCTACAGTCAAATGCACGCCCAAGCAGTAAATTGCGAATCTGGTATCGTGAGACTGTAACGTGAAATTGCCAGGCTTTGGAGAGCAGCCAGCATCGGATTGGGATTAATTTGCTCGCAGTGTTCAATAAATAATGTTCGGAGGGCCACGTGAAAATTGATCCCTGTTCGTTATGCACACCTCCCTGCCACGGGGCCTATGTTTGGTCACCGAGCTGAAGTTCGTGCAGCAAACGTGTTGGGAGTATTTCTCACCGAGCTTACAGTAAAAGCCAGCTAAAGTGCCTCCCACCGCCTGGCGATGAAAAGGAGGATCAAGCAGCCCTCGGAGTGAAGCCTCTCTAGGGCTGGAGTTTCTATATATAGGGGAGCTCAATAAACACCATTATGAACCACATGCGATCTGCCTGCCCGGAATTAAGGTCACATACATACTTTTGCATATGCTTCTCCACTGGCTCACTTAGCTTACAAATTAAAGAATTGCAGGTGAGAAGCTGGCTACATAATGCGGAGTTATAAATCCAACCAGCTCCCATCCGACAAACCTCTTTAGTCAGTACATGAGGCAACTGCGGGGAAAGTAAGAATGAGATTTTTAAACCCAGGTGTAAAATCCATTGTAAAGGTCAGTTTTATAAGGAGACCATCCCAAAATGCTAATGACATGACAGTTTTATGAGGCTGGAAAATGATAGCTTGGCTGAAAGCGAGTAATACTAGAGCAAGGGATTTATTTGAATTGGACTACTTTTTTTTTTATATATATTTCGAATTTTGTCCTTGATCCTGCCAAATCTCACTGAGATGAGAAATCCTTACTTGTGTAAGTAGTGCCCCACATTCAGCTGAACAACTGAGGTAAGAAAAGGTTATTTATGTAAGCGAGGCATTATTCTACAATTTTATGTTCCAAAAGTTTTACATATTTTTCTGCAGTATATATAACTGAAAGTTACACAAATTTAAATATCTCTACGTTGCAAAAATATATAAAAGTCAATTCTTAATAGCTAGCCTCAGAAACAGAAATAGTAAGAGTTGTTACACAAACTTTAACACAATTTTAACTTAGAGAAACTGCGTTTCTCTGTTGTAGTACAGGAGGACAATCTGTCCAGAAGAGCTTATAGTCAGATGTACACTTTTAACAGAGACACATACAAGCATAGCCTGCACAACCTTAGCTGTACACCCTAAGAATAGGTACTTGTGTATCTAACCAGAGCAAAAGTATTTTTTCATTTGCAACGTAAAAATCTCTCTCATCTTGATACCGTTTCTTCAAAAAGCAGTGTCAACACCCGGTCTGGGTTTTTCTTACTTTGTCCTAATCCCTGTGCAGTGAGTTAATTTACCCTCTAGAAGACCGCAAGCCCCTGGATACATCCTTCATCAACTGGGCAGTTCTTGTTGTGCTGAAGCATAATGCAATTTTCATTAAACTGCAATTTCAAGCTTTGGCCTCAAAACATACAATATCTGTCTATAGCTATGTAAAACACAGATATGCTATAGCATAATATCTGTCTATAGTTACGTAAAATATACAATATCTATCTATACCTATGCTAGGTTTTTGCTTATCTAGTTCCACGTTTCCCACAGTTCCTTTAATCAACAGTGATTTAGGAAAAATAGGAATATTTTAAACATAAAAATTGTCTGTTCTCTTTTCTCCAAGCAGTCCGAAGTTCTCTGACTGGGTCTACTATTTCCCTTTACCGCAGTATTTTGAAAACCACAGGTGGTGTATCGGCACCCGGGAGCATGGGGTTTAGTAGGGCTCTCTGCCCCAAGCACGCAGGCCTGATCCCGCGAGGCGTTGAGCGCTTCCCGGGAAGCGAAGAGCTCTCTGAAATCCCTGCGACTCAGATCTCCGGGCCAGGCAGACACTGACCACATCTCCCCCGACACCCTCCTGTGAATCCTCCCCTCCGCAGCACGTGCCAGCTTCATCCGCCAGTGTTGCCTTCATGGAGGTTCTCAATTAATAAATTGTTCATCCCGGTAATGAGGCAGGGTAATTTGGGGACAAATACCGGCTGCTGTGGAGACCACTCTGCCAAAATGCCGATGTATTTGTCCACTTTCTGACCGGAGCACGTTTGCGTGTAGCTCCTCAGCGAAGAGGGCTGGCGTGCAAACCCGCTGGGGTGACAGGCTCCCCGTACAGCCCCGCTGGATGCCGCAGGGTGTTTCCCTCCCCTCAGCCCCAGAGCCCTGGGCCAAACCAACCCCACGGGGCAACGCTTTTCCTCCAAACAAGCCTCTTCTGCTCAGAGGCTCTTGCAGTTGCCAGGCGGCTTCCCATCCCCCCGCCTGCACCAGCACCCCATGGCCGGGGAATCACGCAACTGAGCATGGATTGTCTTCTGCTTTGGTAAGTCTCCAGCTTGAGAGAAATCAGAGGGAAAGACTTCTGTCTGTGAATGGTTTCCAAGCCTCCCCGTGAATCGAGAATGAGAAATCAAAACAACCTCCCCCTCTGTTTCATAAAATTTAAATACTAACAACTCTCTTTCCTTCTCTTTTTCCAACTTAAACTATTTGCTGAATTTAAGCCAAATTAACAGATAGATCGGAAGTGTTCTGTAAATAAGTGATGAGCTGGGAATTTTATTTGGCCACACTCTAGTAATTGTTTTCTTTCCTATACTATTAGTACAAGCCTAGATGACACAAAAGATTGCTACGCAGTGACACAAGTAACAACTATATTAGCTTGTGGCTGCAGGGTAGCACGTAGCACAGAGATACTTGAGCTACCTTTAAATTGGCTAGCTGGGATGCTGGCCATTTGTTCATCTGCAAAAGCAGAGAGGTTAAGTTGGGCTGGGATATCTGGCCTTTAGGTATCCTTGTGTGAGCATTTTTTGTCTCATCACCACGTCACAGTCCCCTCTGCAATAGTGAAGACCCTCAAGGGCCAAACCTGAGAATGTGCTCCTCGTCAGAGAGATTTTATTTGCTTGTTTTAGCATTTGTGATGTGGAAGAGATTAAAAATAAAAAGAGAGAGTGTAGATTTTTTCACAAAGGCTGTTTCTCACCTGCTGCTCTATGCTTTAGAAGATTGGAAAATTGAAACTTTATCTTAGTTTTATCCCTTTACAATTACTCTACATATTTTCATTCCTGTTTCCTGACCCTGCCAGGACTAGGCACAGATGGGAGAAAAAGCTTCTAGAATAAGACTCTTCCCCAAACGATAAAGAACAGAAAACAAAACCAAAACCAACAGCAACCTCTCCAATCCCCTAAATCTAAAATCATCTCATACAAAACAAACAGGCAACATGCCCTTAGAAATCTCCCAACCTTATTTTTAAGGCCGAAAAGACTCCAGGGAGATTCCTTCACTTTAATGCCTCTGTGGCCAAACGTTGAGGTTCATCCATCTGTAATTCATCCCACTTCACACTAGGAACTTGCTCGAGCTGCTCAGACTGGGAGCGCAGGCTCCTTGTATAGCCAGCAAAGGGGGAATATAACCCACCTGAAGTCCCAGTCGCTCTGTCATTAGCCTACAGTAATCAGCTGCTTACTTCAGACAAGTCACTTTGGTGCATAAAAGCAGGTAGCACGAACTTCCTCATCTGGCCATAACATAACTGCCTTGCTTTCCATTTGCAAGGAAAAGCAAATGGGGTTTCCAGAGGGACTGTTGTCCTGAGTCTTTTTTAGGGACTGAGAGAGGTACGTGATGTACTAGAAACCCACTAATGGGTTTCAGTAAAAAGATCTGCCAGATGGGTAGCTCCATCTGAACTGGGATCAGTGGTCTCGCTGAGCCTATGTAGTTAAAGGGAAAGCAAATGAAAACCAGTTTGTGGGCTGGTTTTGTGAATGGTGGCAAGCCATTTAAGTGAGTTTGTATAGAAAAAAAGTAGTCATATATCAGCTTAGTGCCTGACACCTAGAACAGCACTACAATGATATATATATATTTAGCTTGAATGAACTCCTGAGCCCTGGTTCAAATGCATTCAACTAGTGCATGTTCATCTCCGTGCTGGAAAAAGATGAGTCCACAAAGGTCTTATTCTGGTACACCAGCAGTCCAAGCCAGTTGACTTTCTATACAGTAAGTCCTACGAATTGAATAGAAAGCAGGCAGAGAACACAGAGTAATGATTTTCTATCGCTGGCTGATAAAAGGAAGGACACGCTGATCTTTTTGGACAAATCACTGCTCTCAGCTGAAACCTCCATACGTCCTCCTGTGAATATGTTGAAGAGGGTAGGCACTTAAAGTGATCCAGGCTAAAGCCAAGGACCACTTGAGGATAAAGCCCTAGTTAACATATATCCTGTTTGGGCTGCACAGTTGTTTTTAGTGATCAGATATAGCAAAAAGCAGTTACAGGGATATGATGGCAACCCAGGAGGAGCTGTGCAGCAACAGAGACAGTATAGCCCATAGATTGAGCTGAGCAGACCAATGCCAATCGCTAGTGTACACGGCCAGGCTCTCAAGTTACACGATTTAGTCTGTTGCTTACCAGGAGCAATATAACTAATCACGTATGTTTAGGGGAAAGGCACCATTTATCAGATCCTAACCCAGAGGTTCATGTTCTCTCTCTTTACCTAGAAAAGATGGTCATCCAAGGTTACGGGAGAAGTAGCTGAGAGATCAGCATGCAAAAACTTCCATGGCAGCTGCCTTCGTCTGTTAGGCAGGCTTTTCCACCCCAGAGCAGATGGCTTTGAAGTTGGCACAAAAGCCGAAGAGACAAGACATAGATACACGTACAAAAGCTTTCTTGCCCCAGCATGCATTAATGTCCTCTGAAGACAAGTCACACTGGGCTTTCGCAGGGAGGCCTCTGGGTACGAGTGTGGAGGAAGCTCATTGCATTCCCCTTTTTAACAAATTAGTTTGGTTCCCAAGCTTTGTTACTCAGGAAATGGTTGGGTAGCTGAAAATTCAATATTGTCACAGTATATTGCTGCAAGAGATTAGGACATGTTTGTCCTCTACTACGTTCTGCACAGGTTTTATTTTCAGATACCACGTTTATAAATTTAAGTACTAGAAGTAGTGAACGAATACTTAGTAAGAACATATTTAAAATGCACCTGTGTTAAAAGAGCATCTCAAAAAGGAAAACACTGAAAATTCAAGAAATAGCTTTTTCTTTTGTGCTTATCAGAGGATGATACAGTATATGACTTAAGTCTAATACCATGGCTTTGTTTTAGGGGCAAATCCCCCCACCATTAGCAATAAGAAAAGTAAGCAGAGCTATTCATATTCCTGATAATGCTTTACAAAGTTTTCCACAATTGTATAACCTTGCTGCTGTGCAGAGTGTTTCCCTGGATATGAATAGCAACAGCCCCCGAGAGAATAAGGCTATCATTTCCTGGCCGATCAGCTGAGCTACCAGAATACGGATTATCTGATCTTCTTTAATGCAAAGTGGTTGTTAGTGCTTTATGGCTGTAATGGCTGGTCAGCAAGGCAGAATGAAAGAGCAGACTTGTTAATAAAAATTAACATTTGAAGTAACATACAGTTGGTTGAGTACATAGAAGTAAAACACAGAGAGAGAAGGCAACGTCCTTTTAACAAAAAGTTTGTCTGTTTTTTTATTTGCAAAACCAGAGAAATAAAACTAGGTACTGTGCTCATATCTGGGGACTTCCCGTTGATCGGGTGCCCCTGACATCAGTACAAGGCGAACCTTCTCCCATTTTGACCAGAGGAGTGGCTGACCTGCTGACTTTACAGCATATCTCCAGATTTACACTAGCATGAAAGCAGAATCAAAGGCTCACTCCACCTGCTGAACAACTTGCAGCGCTGCTCCAGCATTTCCACCAGGCATAAGATGGAGATTTCCTCCCAGCTGGACATTATCTGACCTCCCAAAAGCAGAAGAGGATTTCAAGTTTCTAAACAAAAGAGCATGGCAACGTGCCAGGCTGTATTTGTATCGATCAAGCATTTTAACAGCTCTCCTCAGCCTAATTTTAAGTGTAGCCTACCATAGCAATAATCCCCATCATCCCTTGTCAACTGGACAGGACTAAAATGCGTCTCAGTAGAAGATAGGAAGGTGAAATCAGTCATCCGAAATTTTTTGCCTTAAGAAACTGGTATCTTCCACAGACACTTTATTTTTTGTCACATTAATGCTGGCATAAGTGTTAAGATGAGAATGCAATGGCTGCACTGGCTATTTATAGAGGCAATGTATAAAGATCAACAGATGTTTTCAGAACAGCCATGTACTTCAATGGTTACTTGCAAAAGTTTCCACTAGAGAAGTTGAAGCATGAGAAAAAAACTATAATGCAGAAACTCAAAAATAAAAGCCCTGAATTGTTGAGGTTTTCTAGAGGATCCACCAGTCCTAAAGCTAATTACTGTTCTAGTCCAACTGCTGCGGGCAGCTTCTGTCTTTGATCACTATCAATCTAAAACATGAAAGTGTGGTAAAAGCAAGCCAAAGGTCATGCTCTCAATAATTCATAGCAACACTTCAGACAAGGTACATGTTAAATTCTTGGCACTAGATTAAAAATTAATCATATTGCCAATCCCAAACACTTAAAATTCAAAATTAATCAGATTTTTAAAAACAGTGTAGATAGATGTAGTGGTTTGGAGTCTCCAGTGGTCACTCTCAGATTCTACTGTTAAATCACAGGTAATATTTTTAATAAAAGCTGACGCTGAAAAGTAACCCACAAACTAAAACACAACACTGATTCGACTGCCGTCACTGCGAAGTTCCCATACAGCTGTGGGGTTTTGCTAAAACGCACAGTAAGTACAAACTACAAATATAAAGTATCCCTTTAAAAATAAGGCACATTTTGGTGAGAGTCTGACTGAAAAATGCTTGCAAGACAAGTTTCAGCTAAGTCAGTATAAAAGCATAATTATTGGTTTTATCTTTGAAGTTGGATTTATTTTACCCAGTCCTGTTTAGTGCCTACAGGTGCTGAAGACACCTGCCTAATTTTCAGGGTGAACTGTCTAAGCAGTAAGTTATTTCAGAGTGCTTTAATCTGCAGGATAATATATGCACCATGTTTGCACAAAAGCATAAGTAGTGCAGGCTGAGCAGTCATCAGGCATCTACAGGGTCAAGGCTTTTTTGTAGCGACTGGGAGCAAAGAGTGAAAATGAACATCATTATCACTGCTAATGAAGGATGAAGAGCTCAAGCTAGCCATGCGGTAGAGCCATCAGGAAGGATGTCAAAAATTGGCTAATAAAATCTAGTAAGTGTAAAGTTCATGTGACCTTTCTACATGGAAAGCGAGCTCTCCATAGAGTGCGCCCTCTCAGAGCTGCCAGATGGGAGGAAATATCTGGTACAATACCTTCACCACTCTCAGTTTAGCATGCGGAGCAGAACAGAGCCTGTGCTCTCGCTAATCTCTCATTACATCTGACGAGCAGCATGGATAACCATCAGGGAGAATCTTCTGACCTTCATTAGACATTCACAGAGCCCTGAGCTAGAAGCAGCAAACTTTACCAGCATCCTGATAAAATTCACTTCCTGCACTTGAAGGCAGCCTAGAACAAGATACCTGATTTCAGAATTTCAAGATTTAATTTGAAACACCTCCTAGGACCCAGGTCAGGAGTGGGATTTGAGAAGAGTGTTACTGCCAAACTAAAGGCACCCAACTAAAATCCTGGCTCCAACTACCTCCGAGTTTTGTGATGCCCAAAATGCAGACTTGGCATTTTGCAGAACACCACATAGGATTTTCTGTTCTTTTCTGTCCACACCTATTACAGGTTATTAACCTGAATGGCAGCACATTACACTCGTGTAGTATCTCTCCACATCATATGAGCAATTGGCAAGTTAGCAGACCTCCAAAATTAAGCATCTTAGCTGTTTTAAGCAGAACAGGCGCCCTGCTGTAGTTGTCCTTGCCCGTACTGTGGTCCCTGCCAAAGACTCCGTTCAGGACAGGGTCCCAGCTGGGCTAGGTGCTGTAAAATCAGAGTCCAAACCTCACAGAAGAGCTCCAGCAAAAGCTCTGAGGGGCTGAAACAGAGGCGGCAAAGAGAGAAAGTGATCAGAGTAAACCTGGCACATGTCCTGCTAGGCTACAGGCATCAAATAGGCAGCTCTGAGGACATTTAATTTTAAATTTGGCTTTAATCTATCTGACCCAGTTCCTCCCTTTGTAATTTTCAATTAAACCTATAAGAAAAAAGAAACACAGTTTTGTTTAAACCACTTGAAGAAAATAAGCCTTTTCTGCTGGTCTGAGCAGCAGACCGCAATAGGGTATGTTGTGTTCAGGCAAAATACAATTTTCTCAGATTCTGAAGCTTCCTACACATTTCCATGATCAAGAATTTCATTCAGAAAACCCCATCTACATCTATAAACAGTAGCAGGACCTGTTCTAATACAAACACCAGCAGGCACAGGAGCAGGGGAGTTGCCTGTGCACCCCTGGCAGTGGGGCAATTAGCACAATTACCCCTGGTTCTGGATTTTGATGAAGACTGTGAGCATGGCTGGTCTTGTTCTCTCACCTGAACGTGGCCAGGCTGGGCTTGGGTCCTCCATGGGGTCTGCTTGTGCAGTGGCACAGAGGAGGGGCAGATGAAAGGTTTCTAGCTAGAAGGTCCCAGTGAGGCTTCACTAGCCTCCATCTAACCGGTCACTATCCTTCTGCTGTGCTGGTCCTACATTAGAGTCCTTTGCTTGGTTGCTTTAAAACTTTCCATATGGTACAAAGACACAGAAGGCAAGGTTTCCCACTAGGGCATTAGAAGTCACCTCTGCCCAAAAGCTTGGCTACTTTTGCCTACAATGAGGCAAAGCTGGGCTCCTTTTGCTTTTGCTGGGTAAGGACAGCAACTTGCTTTATTTGAACTTTTTCAAACTGGTCTAATGGCCCCATGGGAACTCCCAGAGAAAGTCAGCTTGTTGCGGATTTCTCCAACACCTTCTTGTCTCCCAGCTGTAACTTACGGATTATGTTCAGTTTAGGTGTTTGCCTTTTAAAGGCAAGTTCTTGCAATACTGCATGCTGTAACCACATTTTAAACAAGCCAATGCTTTACCACAGAGTTTTAGCAGTTCTCTGAGATGGGGCCAGTGTCTGCAGGGATCTTGCAAAGTCCTTTGCTAAATGGCAACAAGGGAGATGCCCTTAGGGGCACCTAAGGGGCAGATTGGCACCTGTGGGACAGAAGAGACATCTGTTGTACCCATATTTTAGCAGCACTAATCCATGTCAGGAAGAGCAGGTTTGAAGGCCTCAGGGTTTAAGTCAATCATATTGAAATGCTGTGCACAAGAGGATCGGGGGCGGTAGATGTCTAATCGAGGTCTGGATGGGTCACGCTCATTCAAGGCAGAAGACATTTGGGAATTTTAAGGAGACCTAAACCCTTGCCAGCCGTGCCTTGCTGCCGTAGGTGGCAAAGGGGAAGGGAGACGAGTTGCAGCTGTCTTGTCTGAGTACAGGAGCACGGGGTGCATGTACAGCTCTCAGGGAGCTATTTGAGAGGCTCCGGCTTTGGACACGGGAACAGCGTGCATAACGAGAGGTACGCAAGGACACCCAGAACACATGCACTCTGTGCAAGGCAGTGCAGGATGAGACCCCCGCGATCCTTACAGATACCTACACCTCACGACCTTGCTGTACAGCAGCACAGACCCCAGAGGCAAGGACCGTACCGGACAGTAACCACATGCATCTCAGCCGAGGCAGTTACCTCCAGCACAGTGCTTCGGTGCGGTGGCTGTATTGCTTCTGACTCCAGAGCTAGAGTATCCGGTGTTAACTTTAGTATCTCGACACCCTGCTCCCTTGCACGTGTGCTCTTCACTCATAGGGAACCCTGAATTTACTGCCAATGCAAACAGCCACAGAGAGGCACACAAACACGTGGAGTTTATGCAGCTTTTCTCCCTACAGCCTGGGAAACCATGCCACATCATGACTTGCCTTCCACTCCCTTTCCTAAGGAACTCATAGTACCAATATATTTCTTAACATGCCCCTCGTTGTTCAACAGGCCAGCCTAGCTGAGTAAATGCTACTATAATAACATCTAGCGCCTACTGTACAGCATTGTTCACATCAAAGGGCATTTAGAAGTATTGAGTTTCTGCAGCTCTGAGGTAGAGACATTTATGATCCTTACAGCTCTATGTTGCAAATAATTTTTGCATATGGTCAAACGCATGCAGAAAGAATTAAAGACCAGATTATGGCTGCAAAGCCAGTGGCAGTTTGGGGAATAATGTAACACATACGAGTCCTCTGAAAGTAACAGGACAGGCCAGCTTTCGACACGTTTTTGATGAGAAGAGCTTATATGTCTTGGTACAGAAATATCCTTTCACTGCTCTTTTAGATCATGGATGTGATCACGTGTCATTCATTACCTTTACAGACGACAGAGTGGCAAAGAGTGCTTGGTGCTTGGCTTCTGCACAGCGAGATGACAAGCTGGAAACTAGGCCCTCAGCACCTAGACGGGTAGAGCCGTATGAAGCGCCCGCTGCCCCTGAGGGAACAGAAACCACAACCACAGCAGCACGCACTCCATCGTTTGGATATGCAGGTTATATTCCCTTCCCATGGGAGGGACGTAGGGGGAGGAACAAAACAAAGATTCAGATGCTACAGCAGAAGATGGGCTTCCAGGTGGAGTCCATAAAAGGCCGGGTCTTCGTGTGTTCCAGGTCTCCAGAGCCTAACATGGACCGATGGCACTTCAAGGCCCTGCTGATGATTCACGCTGCAAATAAACTTCAGAGGGCAGCAGGTGCCGGCGCTCGTCAGAGGACGAAGCGCAATTGTTTTCTAGTGAACAGAGTAATTTGAAAAGTATTTGTGCCATCTTGCCAAAAACACAAACTGTGCCACATTTATTTTTAGATGCAGATATCCCTCTGGGAAGAAACCACAACTGGTTATGTCACACATAAATCAGAGCTACCTGCTGATACCATCACAGAGCTTACTACAGTGCTTTTTTAAATGGCTAGCTACCCAAATCCAAGGCTACATTTTTCCTTTCCACATGGCACGCTATGATGCGCTATTCTCCGAGTATCCAAACTTTAATTTACATCTCAAACTACCTGCTTCCTCTGGGAGCAAAATACTCACTGGGATAGAGGTGTTGGGCAGGGAAGAGACAATCTGGGGGAGCAGGGCTGCAGCCTTCTCAGCACATTTCTATCCCACACTTTCGTCTCCCCAGGGAGTACTTTGTGCTCTCTGCTGGAGTGTGATTTTTTTTTTTTTTTTAAAACATTTCTCCTGTTGGGTGAATAGCGCTGTGCAAAAGGGAAGGGAATTGATGTGCTGGCCTCAGGGCTATCAAAGCATGTAATGCAGGGGCCGTATTAGGGATTTAGGTGGATGGATGCTCGATCTTGCTGCGGCAGTTCTGTGTAGTCATGCAGCAGGCAGCTCTTGTTAACCTCTGTAGTGGACTGGCCACTGGAGGGGCACAAAGGTCTGCACTGGGCTCGTCTGAATTACATCTGGTTGTTGCTCAGGTTATTTTCTCTGAGGCTTTTTTTTTTTTTTTTCAATCTGCTTTCAGTGCCGTGCCATGCTGAGCCCTCTTCTGCTCCAGCTGCCAGGCTCTGGCTCCTCACTGCACTAACATCTGCATTAAACTGTGTGACTTTATTCACCCCTGGATCCCTCACAGCCCTGTTGCTCTACACACAAAGGCAACGTGCTCCTTCAGGTATCAGTGTCCCAGTCAGATTAACAGGATTCATGACAGACAATGCAGTACAAATCATAAAAAACTCCCAAACACTTCCTATATCAGCAACAAAGCTTGTACCACACAGCAAACACATGAGCCTTAGAAAAGGATGTGTGAATATACATGTATACAAACAGAGAAGGGTGATGTCGAAAGAAAGAAGTTTCTGCGAGACTTCCTTAATATTTTCTTCTTCTTCTTGTGTCATATGCTATGGACAGTACTGGTTATCAGTTTTCTCACATTTCCTGTCTTAAAAGGCTGTTTGACTCTCAGTTCTTTCCAAAAATAGTCATATTATTCATGGTGCAACGTTCTGCAATTACACTTTCACTCTTCTCACAAAAAAATAGCATTTTTCCACATACTCTTCACTATTTGGAAAATAAGGTCTTCAAATCCAGTGTGAACAAGCACTGTTTAACTCATTAAGGCAATAAGCTTCCTGACGACATAACTAATTTTGAATACATAACATATTTTGAATACTTAACCAAAAGATGAGACACAAACCCGCACATATCAGTGGGTAACATTAGGGATTCAAAGTTCTGGTTTAACTCAAATGTTGCTGGGGATTAAGAGTTAAAAGCTCTGATGTCATTTTGTCTTCTCATTCCTCCCAATTTTTATCATCATCCTTGCTTTTTATGGCTACATAACGAGATAATTATGATGCAATTACTGCACTGACGAAAACTGCTTTGAAAAACTCATACAAGAGCCCTCGATAGCTGCACAGATGGTGGGCAACAGCCTTATGGATGGAGGTTGGACTAGGCGATCTCCAGAGGCCCCTTCCGACTTTAATTTTCCTACAATGTTTTAACATGTACGCTTATATGCCAACACTTAATATTACCCTTCTGTATGCCAGTTCATCCAAACAGAAATACTCCCACAGGGCAGACAGGCCTTGGAGGCTGAAATTCCTCTGCTAGATCACCTCCTGTGCCTTGCCAGACCGAGCTCTGAGGAAAGGTGATACGCTGCTCTCTAAATATCACACGAGCCCCATCCTTGGGGAGCTCAGCAGCGGCGGCATCTGGGAGGATGGACGCACAGACCTGGCAGCTATTGGGTTGAAATGACCCACAGAGAGCCAGTTCCTCCAAATGCCAAGCCTTGCTTTCTCCCTGTAGGACACGGACCTCCACTGAGGTGCTGCTGTGCATCGTGACACCCACCCACAATGAAATTCTCCAGCACGGGTGGACGCTCGGGGTAACAAGCGCCGCGCAGGGCCTCGCCAGCTTGCTTTGCCCCCTGCCATTGTGCACATCTTGTGTTCGCCCTCTGCCTCCCCCACACCACGGCTGTCAGTGGCCTCCATCCAGACCACGCTTCCGATAGAGCCTGAGTACCTCTGGCCCCCTCACATTTCTGAAATCCTTCACCCTTTCACTCTGGCCCATAAAACAACAGACATAAGCCATTCGCGCTTTAGCTATTGAGAAAAGCAAGAGGGTGGCTTCCGTCTGTTAAAAGTGACCATTCCTCCCATATCGGCCCTTCTGCAGCATGACACAGAGAATGATGGGCACCGTTTTCGCCTCATGTTAAGCTAATGCCATCCCTGTCCTGCTTTCCAGCCGTGCAAGCAATAAAGCTTTGTGTAGCCCCTGTGTTTTCCAAGGCACTGTCCATTTTGGACATGTAAACTCTAAAACCAGGAAATTCTCATGTTCCGAATATCTACCGGCTTACTACCTGCCCAGCACCCAGGCAGCACCTTGCAGGCAGGCCAGTATGCCTGTACCTATGTCAAACAGCTTCCCACGGCCCCTGCCTACTGGTGTTTTCCTCCTCTCGGATACACGTACATGTACACACCCACACGGGGACTTCTTTGTTGTACATCATCATTTTGTGTGCTACGAATTTGCAGTGGAGGCCCATTTTCTCTACTGCAGATTGTATACTGCTCCAGAGACGCTTAGTGTTAAGATTAAAGAGCTATATCATTTTATTGAAGCCTAAGATATTTATTCTCACTCTAATGAAAATATATATTCCCTACTGCCATTGTGGAAATGGTAATACTAATCTCTACTCAAAACCAGAAGCAAATCCATCTGATATTCTTAACATATGGGTCGCATTAGGAATCCCTAGATTGACACATGTTTACAAATTCCCGTTTTGTTTTTCTCCTCAATGACATTAGCCTTGAGGAGGAGCAGCTGTTTATACCATGACCCACAGATACTGAAAGCTATTTAAATATAGTCTGGACAAAGTACTTGCTGGGACTACAACTAGGCTCTGGGCTTTCTTTTTTGCCATCTGCCTCTCACCTCTCCACTCCAGGTTTTTTCCTTCTTCCATCATTCCTTCAGTACTTTTAGTTCCCATCTACCCTGTAATGACTCTTTCACTAGTTTGTCTGGCTCCTGCGCATTTGCTTGCAAGTCTGACGGTGCATATCCTATGTTGGAAGAAAAGACCCGAGCCTTCCTTTGCCCCCATGTGCCCCCCCAGCTCACAACCTGCTTCCAGCACCCGACCGAGCTGGTGCGTTGCTTCAGTACCTGGGGCTGCTCTCATCCATCTTTGCTCTCCTGGCATTACAGAAACACATCTCCAGAGCATCATTTCCATCCCTCACCTCAGAAAGCTTCAGTGACTTAAAGGCTCCTTCCCCATGTGGTATCTCAAAGGCTTTTTTCCCCAGTGGTGTATCAAAGCACAAATCAATCACATATAATTTTCCTACCCAACAGTTTCAGAATTAGATATATTTTATCTACTCTAAAGTAACAAGGAATAAAATACTTTTCTGATGCTTAGTTTAAAAAAAAAAAAAAAAAGTATGCCACTGCCTGCATTTTTCTTTCGGTAACAATTTTTCCCCTTTGCTACTGCTTACTGAAGTGGTAAAAGCATTTAAAATACAGTGAAAGAGTTGGTTAAGAAGTTAAAAAAGTAAGAAAAAGAAGTGTCTTTGGAAGAGTATTTTCTGCCCTTACCGCCTTCACTTCCTCTCATGCTACTATTATTTTCTTAGTGCCATAGAAATGCTCAAAGGCTTTGGTTTTGTTGTTTTATGCTGTGCATCCACATAAGACGAGGAGAACACCTTACTCTTGGTTTCAAAGGGCCTGGACTCTGCTAACAGTTCAAAACGGGGTTGGTTTTTAAGGTAGTGGCACCACCTGCAAGCCAGCAAGGTTGAAGACGTTTGCAGGGTCTTGACGAAGTGTGAGCCTGCAGGGCAAGCAACAGAACCAGTGGGAAGACATTTGGAAGAAAATATTTCAATGTGAAAAAAATGTCTCTGTGTTTTTCAGCTAGGGGAAAAGACTGATTTTTAAAGCTAAAATTAGAAGCTAGAAGAGGTAAAAATGTCACCACCTTTTTTTAAAATCAAAAGGTGCATTCTACTGTAAAACTGCAACTGAGCTGAAAAGTCTTTTTGATTCCAGTTCCTCCTGCTCTTTCTCTCCAAACACGTGCCCCTTCAATCAGCTTGACTCCGCAGGGCTGCGGGAGGAAAAACTCCTGGGCTCTCTCTGTAGATGCCAACCCGTGCAACCTTTACCGGGGAGCAAGGGAAAGAGAGAGGCTCCTGTGAGCCCCACTGACCGGCGGGAAGCAATGCGGAGAATCCCGTGCTGGCACTTGCTCGCTGCTCTTTCCTGGACACCCTCTGGAAATGCCTGTCAGGTAGTTTCTTCTAAGAAAATTTATGCACGAGAACAAGAGAGCAATGCATTTCCCCCTCCTCGGCAAAGCTGGTGCTTGCACTGTTTTCGATGAATGACTTACAGTGGCTTGACTCTAAAGGCACGCTTTATCCTGCCTTCGGGGAGAAGGTAGAGGCGCAGCCTGGTGCAAACAGGGCTGCTCAGCCTTCATTAAAAAGGCAAACTAGAAGTCCCTGGCTAATCCCCAAGACATGGATGAGACCTTCCGAACCTCTTATTCTTTCTGCTCACCTCCCACAGCCCAAAGCAAGGCAGCTTGGAGGTCTGGATGCAAAGTCAAGAAGAGCATCAGCCACGTTAGGTACGTGTGGTCTGCAGTAAGTGTCGTTTGTTTTCTCTTCCTGCTCACGAGACGCCGGGATGAGGCGAGGATGCTGCGATATGACAACTGCACAAAGAGCACAACTGCTCGCTGAAATCCCATCTGTGTTTCTCTCTTCATTAAAAAATAAAACAAAAAAAATCTGGACTAGGTGATGAGAAAAAACGAGCAACTCTACAGCTGTTGGACAAAGCCCTGCCAGGAAGGACAATTCCATTTTTCCACTCCTCTGGCTTCAGATACCATGTGCTAATCCCAGCTGTAGAAATTTAAATCTGGTCTTTAAATTTAGGTGACAGGCCACCTTCATGGCTCATCTGGACAGCTGCAAAGCTATGCCAAGTGGAAAGGAGGGGGTTCAGAGCAATCGCTTAGTAGATGAGCCTTTAGGTATCGCCTGGAAGAGTTTCAGGACCTTTTCATACCCTCCACAGAAATTACAAACTGTCACTACTACCTCTACTCTCTGTCTGCTCCCTTTAGACTTGTTTTATTCCATAAAACTATACTAAAATTATATTCAGGATTACTCACAAAGCAGTAAGTGCCTTCATTTGTGCATACAGTATTTGCTCTTCTCATTAACCTTCCCCCAAAAAGGAGCTCAGAGAGCAGAAATTAAAATACCATTCTGCAACTTGCCTGTGCAGACGTCCCAGTGCAAAAACAAATGGATGACTGACTCCTGAAATTTTGGATTTGGCTTCATAATTGAAGGACCAGAAGAAATTTTAGCTTTTTCAACAAATAATTAGCTTCATTAAAAAGAGCCTCTGTTCCTTTCTTGCACTGTGTAGTTACTCAACTAAATTAACAGAAACGATCAAATTTAGTGATGTTGGAGGGGAGAGTGTCAGACACTTAGCTGATCAAAGAATCAGCCTCCTGATTTCTCGTGTTTGACTGCTCTGATGTTGAAACTTTTCTCCACCATAAAACCAGTGTTTTATATTCACCTCCCGTGGGGACACTCCTGGAGATTTAAAGCAGAACCCTGTATTATTTCTTCTCCTCTAAGTTTTACACAGGTTTTCCTACGTAGAGACTCCTAAAGTAGTCCAAGCATTTCAAAAAAGCTATTCCAAGTCCCACACTTATATCATAATGGAAAAAGATGCTGGGTTTTTCTTCTGGAAAATGAAACAAAATAAGATGAGAAGCTGAGCACATGTGCACTGTGCACCTTACATGTTTAAACTTTCTTATGCTACTAATCTCTTCATACCTGGAACCTGCCAAGTGTGGAAACCAGTGTCCATGTGGCTAAAAGCAGGGTACCCGCTGCTCAAGCCCCCCACCCTGACCATGACCACCACCATCACCCCTCCAGCAGCCCATGACCTCCCTCCTGGGCTGACTGCAGCTGGTTTCCCTGCTCAACCCCAAGCATGCGCTTACAGCAGCAGAGGCAGATGGAGCAGGACTGCCTCAAGCCTGCATTCTGCACCACGTGGAGAGCCGGTTTTGGCCCGAAAACTAAACAGCTACATTATCAGGCCTGTGAAGCCCTGTGCTCTCCTGCAACGCAAAGATGCTATAGGAGCAGCAAGCCTTACAGTTCATGTCTATCATGGCACGGCTCAAAACGATGCTGTCATTAAGGAAAGAGGTTTGCCCCAACTTTATCCCAATTTCCTTCAACCTATATGCAGGCACAAAGCCCCAAGGCAGGAGTTCAGCGATGGAAGAAGTCATGGTGTCAGAAGGCAGCCCCAAACCCTCCATTCCACCACGGAGACCCATCGCTAAATCATATTTGTACCATACTCAGACCTCTCAGCAACAAGAGTGATATATAGCTGTCTAGCAGTATTTATACCACAGCGACCACTGCAGTATCTGGGGAGCGCGGTATAAATACAGACCGAGCGATAGCCAGGGAAGCCCAAAGAGTGGGCGAGGAGGGCGAGTGGCCAAAACAGCTGTGAGACGTGCTGATTCAGTGCATCTCCTTCAGCTGTCCTCAGCAGCGGGTTGCCACAGAGTGGAGGTTGGGAAGGTTAAAAGAATTGATTTTTCTGCCGCCCACCCCGCCCCCTTTAACAGCCTGTTTCTCACACTTTGCTTGAGCCCACGAGGTGCTGCAGTTGAGTATCTGACCACAGCACTTTGCCTTATTACATAAAGTATAATAAATACATAACTATTTCTCCCAAAGTGATAATTTGTCTCCTGCCTGCCAGCCTGCAGCACTCAGCAGATGAGCTTGGAGTTGTCATCCCTGTCTTACAGACAGGGAAATCCATGCACAGGGAAACTGCCTTGCCCCAGCAGGCCTGTGGCTGTGCCAGAAGTAGAGGAGAGGTTCATATTCTCACCCAAAAATCCAGCCACAGGGTTTTTAAGATGGCAGCTCAGAACATATTCCTGTTTAAATGTGAGGGAAATGGAAATGGTTGTTTAAGAAAAACTCCTGCATGTGCATCTCAGTCATATGCTTAGTTTCTTCCCAACACACATTAAAGGCACGTATTTTCAGCTGACTCTGAATAGGGCCTTTCAGCAGTGAAATCAGTGAGAATTTGAAATGAGCTTTGCACGTTGACTTCTTTCTTCTCTATAAATAAATTACAATTCTCTGTTCCCAAATGAAACCTTTGAAATAAAATATAAGCAGGGAAGAATCCCTCATAGAAAGAGGGGATTTGCCACAGGGTTTTGCAGGGACATAGCTGGCTTAGGGAAGCTTCTTCCATGTGGTTTAGCAATGCTTGAGTACCCCTCCTTGCTAGAGAAGGAAGGGCACTTTGTTCTATTTTTTTCCACTCAGGATACCGTATTTTTTCTGAAGAAACGTGACGGACACAGCAGCCTACCTACTTGCTACGATTCCCACAAGAACAGTTTCTTTTCCAACTCCACCACCCTGCAGGGAGCTGGACTTCCCAGAGGCACCCCAGCATGCAGATTAAATATTCTGCAACTACTTTTCATCACGCCTTCAGAGCCCCTCGCACAGCTCGAAAGGCTAGAGTGAATGTTCTCGAGGGTAAGATCAGATTTGGGAGCCCCTTTTCACCTGCAGCAGCTGAAATCGAGGAGTGCATGGGACTGAACTTAGAGTGCAAAACTTATCCTATGGTTTACGGAATTATTACCATTTGACTAATTTGGGCTATTTCTGCTCTTACGAAAGAAACATTCAACTCGGGTATTGCTGGAAAGCACTGCAATGACTCCTCATCTCTTTGCACGGCCACTCGTTCAGAAGGGCATATGGACACTACTTCTTACAAACGGCATTTTTCAAGCTGTGCCTCCTGGCTTGATTTACTTAACAGCCTGGCTAAGGATCCTCTCTCCCTGTTCATTTGGCACTCCGAGCTCTTTAGTAGAAGATCACCAAGGTAGGTAAAATCAAGCCCAGCTTTACGTGAGGCCCTTGCTTCTCAGTGTACAAACTGTGGGAGAGCTTTCGAGAAGAGCGCTCTGACAGATACCTTCTTAGCCCGCTTCTCCGAGTAAGCTGCCACAGCACCAGCTTGCTTTGCTTTGGTTTGATCGCAACGCATACTCAATAATATTCTGCCAGTACAGGATATCTTTCCAAAATATCTCAGGCCTAGTTGTCTCCCCGTTTTAACAGCAGGGTTCAGAGGCAATTTTCACAGCAACTTTGCTGTGGATGCTACTTCTTCATAAGGAAAAAAACTTTAATAAGAAAAATCTATTTATCAGCCTGGCAATAGAAAGGCTCCCTGAAGCCATGGGTTTTGATCATGAAAGATCTGATGCAGCCTTTATTTTCCTTGCAGTTTTCCTTGTGTACACTCCTGTAGATAAGGATCTGCTCTGTATCAGTCTGAAGGATCTGACAGCAGCCACCGTAACAGGAATGTGCCGGCTCCTCCTGGGTAAGATTTCCTCTTTCCTCCCCTGCTGCTCTTACTCTGTGTTTGTGCTTGGACATCCCTGAGACAGCTCTGCTTCCATGTATTACATTTCTATACATTTCTAATGTTAAAGAAAACTGGAATTTAAGAGCAGGACAGAAAAATAAGGTGTTTTCTGGTGTCAGGCTGTTTGATTTGCAAGGATGATAGTTTACGCTCCCTGTACTTTAGATCCTAAAGGAAACTTTTAGTACTTAACTAAGTACTGGTAGCACAGAGCAGCCAGTCGAGCCTGCTCCCTACAGTGCGAAGCAGCATAAAAATGTGAGCAGAACCTATCGCTCATAACCCCCAAAACCAGTTTTCACCTTGAATCGTAAACAAGCAAAAGCTTGTTTTTCAAAGTGCTAAAAGGGGCTGCTGCTGCCTAGGTTATTTCTTGTAACCGTGATAGCAGACAAAGAATCAAAGTGACATTTTCCTTCTTGGCATCAACTAAACTGCCCTCCCACCCCCGCATCTGACTCCACAGGTTTTTTTCTGGAGATGCTGAGTGTGATCCCTATTTGTACGCCAGTGAGACATCTCCAAGGTATGCTGGATGTGCAGCTCTCCTTTGACGAATGGGATTATAAACACGCATCTGTTATTAAAATGGATTTTTATCACTTGCAAAACATGCCACAGATTAAATGCTGTCCAGCTTCCCGGGGCTATACTTTTTGTTACATCCAGCTTGAATTGCCATAAATTCTTTGTCTGCAGCTTTGCCAGAAACACTCTGGCATGACTTGGAACCAATACAGAAGTCAAAACAATTCTCACTACCTGAAGCAGATAAACATTTTGCTCTATTCTGAGATCTCTACACCAATTCTGCATTTTTTTATTCAGAGTGTTTTTGTTCTACAGATTTGTCATTTACAGAGCTTCGATTTATTTCTGTCAGCCTCAGGACTGCTATAAAACCCGCACTAAAACAACTATGAATTTCAGCAGCATTTCCTAAACAACTGAGCTTGATTTTAGCAGTTTAATAATAGCTTCAATCTCATTAATACTTTTCATTGCCATACCATTTCCTTTCCAGAAGCCAGTGCTTTGCAAACTTTCATTAGTGAATGCAGAAAGGGATTCGCTCGTAAAAGCATCTGGGTTCTGCTCCCAGCTGTGGCACAGGTTGCTTGGCCTTACCAAACCACGCAGCTCATCCGGACTTCTGACTCTCTGTCTCCAATATTTGGTACAATTTTGCACACAGGTTTTAACAATGCCACAAGCATGAAAGCTCACAGATCTGCCTGGCACTGGCACGCCTTGTAAAACCCTTGGATGGCACCTTTCGGTGTCTATCAAGTAAAACAGTACCATTTATGTGGCAAAATGCTACAGGCCCCTGCAGCTCTGGAGCGAGCCTCTTCTCTTCTGCTTATGTTTGTTGCGTGTATTACAGCGTGACTTGTATGTGGCTCTCAGGACTGCGAGGATGATTCCCATGGGCAGAATCCTATGGTGCCTACAGAAATATGTCAGGGAAGTCTTCTGCTCAGTATATGAAGCTCTTATGCTTTTTGTAGTAACTTATACATGTGCAATATATCATTTTTACACCAGTTAGTAAAATGCTTTCTCTGGGTATAGCATATTTACTTCGGCCAGCACTGGCTGAAGTGACAATCTATGTTTTTTTAAGGCTGCAAAGATCTGGGTTATTACAGACAAGAAATGTAGTTTAAATAACTAAAATTTCCTGGACATTAGTGGAGTTTTTTTGCCTTTATGCATGATTACACTTCTCAACAGATTACAGCCCATGGGTTTTTGGTTTTATTCCACCTCTGGCAAACAGATTCCTGGACTGTCAAATGCTTTCAAAGCAAGAAAGAAGTTCATTAAATTTTAATGTTCATAAAAATAACAATGTTGAGAGCTAGCACCTCATGAACTTCTTGCCTCAAACTTAGGATTTTCTGGGAGCACACATATAACCCACTCCCCCTCCAACCCCTGTCATGCACTAAATATAAAAATTGGAGAAATGCCAAGAAATAAAGGTGGCCAACAAGAGGCCCCAAATTCCGATTCCAGGTATTACACCTTAGAGTCTGTCAGGACTGGGAAAGAAAGCAGGCTCATTGACTGAATACATGTGCAACTTGAATTTCTGATTTCAAAGAGGAGATTCTTAACTTCCTGAAATCAAACTAGGCCACAATAACAATGTTATTGTTAATAACAACCCCCATGTTTCCAAGAGTCTCCTCCATTTTCTTTACAGTATCAGGTCTGCATCTCAAATCTCAATTTCCTTAATTCTTCTTCAACCAGAAAAGTCCTCACTGGTTTATTCTCAGGTCATAGACAAATTCTCTCTTTGTTCAATTACAGCTTATATTTCAGTCATACAACTGTCTTTTAATTAGTTTTGCCTATCTGCAATGAAATTAGATCAGTGGCTATACTTGGAGCACATCCACAGTGTTGACAAGGTCTGAGCTGTACCAGCGTTGCAACAGATAAACATGAGTGAAGCCTGCTCTGCTGTAAGGTAACACAATCAAAGACCATGACCACTACTCCGCAAATACGCCACACGATATTCCTTTCTTGCACAGCTAATTGTCTTCAGTTTAGCCAAGGGGGAAAACATTTTTTTGCTGCAAAGTGAAACCACTACAGGAAAGCTGTATTTCATTCAAAACAGAGCTGGACCACTATGCCAAAGTCATGCTGACAAGGACACATCAAAACCAAACTCCTCAGCCCCTCGCTACCTTACTTGTTTATGTCAGTCAGTTTGGAGATTTTTAACATTTGAGTTATGTTTATCTGAACTGGTTTTCAAGGTCTAATTATAACATGTGAAGCGGAGTGAGATTGCTGCTATGGAAGTCGCAATATAAATAAGAGGACTTGATGGGCTGATATGTTGGCACAGACCAGACATGTATGTCACGTGGAAGCCCAGTGCAGCTGTTGTAGTCCATGGTACAATAAATAGCTGTGGGGAAGCGTCGCAGTCATGCAGGTTTTTTTAATACCACCTACTGTGCTACTTGGCCGAATGCACTCGCCTTGCAAAAAAAGGGGCCATATCTGCAGTTTAAATGCAGAAAAGTGACAGTCCTGGCAGAACTAGGCTGATGCGTTTCAAAGGATCTGGAGGAGAACGTAGCAGGGTTGCCTGCCTCTCCTCTCCTGTCCTCCTTTCACACAGTCTTCCAAAGATGACCCAAGCATGACTTTCCGCTCAGCAAAGCCAACAGAGCACGTGCTCTCACCTCTTTGAGCTGGGAGAGCGCACCACGCACAGTAACATGCGCAGCCTCTCCTCCCTCCTCTTCGCAGGAGAGATCCGCTGCAACCGCACAGTAACGGGCATGCCAGGATCACACCTGGCGGCACTCACAGAGGGATGTCTCAGGTAAGACTAGGCTTCTGGAGAGGATCTCTATCTATAACCCAGACCCCGATAGGTGGCTGGTCTTGGGTGTTAATGTGACAAAGTATTGGTTTTTAGAGTCGTTGAAATGCCTCAACACAGAATGGAAGACGAAACCGCTGCTGGCTTGCAAATGGTCATTCATGCCATGTGCTGGTAAGAGAAGAAGCCATCAATACCAGGCATTTGCAGTGCATTGAACACCAATTAAACCTATTAGGGTCCATGAAATATTAATTATAAAGCACCTGCACCCTTTCTAAGGTTAGGTTCTTCTCTGTTTTAGAAAAAATTGTCCTGCCGCGGGACATATGTATCTTTAAATTAGCAACTGGCAATGAACGGAGCTTTTGACAAGGCTCTGGAAAATGCCTGGCATCCATAATTCCAGCAAGATGCCTTCTGGGTTTCTATTACACAGATGTGAGCAGCATATTAACCCATGTTTCCCCAGCAAGGAAAAGGCACTACAATTGCAATCATTGTCCTCAGAAAGTAATTTATATTCCCTTTTTGACCCAGATTCTCAATATCCTGCTTATGCAGCAACAGTGCCATAAAATGCAAAATGATCCAACTTTCAAATGTTTTCAGAGCTACGGACATAACAATTTTATTTGGGTAAAATAATTTTTCTCCCTAGCTCCTTTCTACTCAGCTCCCAGTGTTACTCAAAGTTTGTCCCTGTGTCCATAAATAGTTGCATAAAGTGACAGGGTTATCAAGTTTGATAGTGCACACATACATTTCATATGTTATTTGAACCTAGACTTTGAAGCTGCAAAAAGCCGAAGTGGCAAATTTCAAAATGGGAAAAAAAAAAAAAAGAAAAAAAAAAAAAAAAGAAAAACGTATGTAAATGAGCTGTAATAAGATCACACAAGAAACCGAATTTCACAAAATAGCAAGTAAAACTATTCTCAGCTTTTTTTCCCAACCTCCTTTCTAGTTTAAACTGTTTCATTCTGTATTTTAAGATACTTTTACCTAAGCCTAAAAGCATATGCTCTATCTCCATCAGTTTTGTTGCATATCATTGGACACTGGCACCTGTGTTCAGTTATGCTCTGGATGCACTAGCAGTTTCTAGTTTAAGCACGTCAGATAGGTACTGTAATCCCAAGTGTGATCTGAACCCAAGTCTGTGGTCAGGTGGGAGCTGTAACTCATTACAGATGTAGAGCTGGGACCCTGGGCTCTGCTGCAGGACGGAGCTATGGGTTGGCTTCACAAGCAAGCAGGAGAGGAGCAGGAATCCCTGGTGGGACTCCAGGTGTGAAGACATTCAGGTCTCCAACTCTGACATTGCTCCCTACCCCAGATCGCTACAGCACAGACCCAGATTCGAGGGAGTCCGGACAGCCTCCTCCTCTCCACATCTTTAATTACCGGGCAGTCACAGCGTGCAGACTTGCCAGCCAGGCATGATGGCTCTTACGCAGAGACCTGATTGCTGGCAGGTCACTTGGCTCAAGGCATCACATGGCCCACAAGAAGAGTTGCCTGGCTCCATCCACACCCCTCACCCTGGCCTCCGGCAACAAGACCCACTCTCCTTCACCTCCCCATGCGTGCTGCCACTAACAGCCACTGAAACTCACGTTTTCTCATTTAAAGATAATTCCTAGATGTTGGGGTCTATTTCTTGAGATTTTCTTGGGGTTTAGCTGGATAGAAAAAAGCATTTGCAACACACACTGTGTATTTAGAGAGAACAACATTGCTCTAACGTGGGAAGTTTTAAAGAGACTTTGGCTGTGTCTGAGAAGACCTGAAAAACATGTTGAAGGCTTCAAGCACATGCGTGTGTTAAACAGTGGATTGAGAAAGTTCCTAGGAAGTTTTCCTTGTAGAACTGAAACTGGGAAAGCGTAATCTTCATGTCATTATCCACATTATTAAATCTGTGAAAACCAAACCACAGGTGGTAACACACCTGTTCTAACTAGAAGCATTTAGTCTTCCACTATCATCTCAAAATATACACACTCCAGCTCTTGGTTATGTACACAGCAAGCAAGGACTAGAAAAAATTAACAAGCATCAAGGGAAATTTCCTGTACTGATTTCCATGTCCCTATTTAAGTTCACAAATCAGAAAAAATCCTCCTTTAGTTGCCTGTAAAGGGCTAGCTGAATTTCCTAGAGTTGAACAAACAGGAGAAAGTGTTACATGGTTAGAAATGCTAACTATATGCAGTCCCAAAAGTCACATCTTTAAGAGTATGGGGAATGTGAGGTTTTTTATTAAGGGCAGAGTTAAGAGACTTAAAAAGCTGAATTATTAAATGAGTACCTCTGGGATCCCATACATAATCAAATTCGCATGTGACATGGCTGTGGCCATCCTACTTGGCAGGAAACTCTACAAGGGCTTGGGAGGACATGGTTGTTGCACCTCTTGCCATACCTAGGCAGAGATGTGGTCCTGCTCCAAGTCTGGGGAATGAGCCTTCACAGCAACATAACTACAGCCATCTTCAGGTACAGAGGCTCTGCCCAGCCCGACCTGTAGGAGAAAACAGGGGAGGAACACCCCTTCCTTTTGCCCAACTTGTTTTCAAGCCCCTTTTCCCTAAGAACCCAGGCAATTTCACATCCCTTTTCTCACCTCTGCTCTGTGTTTGCTGTCTGCATAGATTGCAGACAACGTAGGGTTAGCTGGCATGTTTTGAACATGTGTTGACCACAGAAATTGGGAACACATGAAATAAACATGCCTTAGGTACCTCAAAATCTGCAAAGAAAACTTATTGCTACGCTGATATTCAGTACGTCAAGTGTTTTCCAACAAAAAAAAAAAAGTTTTCAATAAACACTCCAAGACAATCTGTGACACATTCAGAAGGGAAGAATCAGGTTAATTGCAGAAGATGATATTAGTGTGTATACTGTGTGTGAACACAGTGGAAGGATTTCTGTAGTTGTTTTAGTGGGTTTCACGGTATCCCCTGGGATCATACCCGAGTGTAATAGGGACTGGATGTCTTGGACCCTGCAAAATTGTCAGATGCAATTACCTTAAAAGGAATAAAATAACTGGCAACTCGTGTGTTGTATAGGAAACCTGCGGGTGACCACTCCGCTCTAGGGGAGATTGACCTTTCCTGCTGACCGCAGAGTGAAGCTGTAGGAGCTGCTGAGCGCTCTCCATCACAGCGCGTGCAGTCACCTCACCCCCGCTGCTGCTCAGTGCAGCGATGAACCCCGTCCCGCAGCTCCAAACCCCATCCCGCAGCTCCGAACCCACAATGAGGGTCTCAACCTGGCCCTCATCCCAATGGTGTTAACAATGGCTTTGTGATATTTCTGTTCCTTTCAGTTTCATTTGGATGAAACCACTCCCTTTAGCGTTTGTTTGGGTTGTTCATAGCTACCTATAATATATTCAGATTATTAGAAGGTGAGGTGAAATGGTAAAAGGAAAGAAATTAAACTTTCAATTATTTCCTGCTAAGTTCTGTCAAGTAACTGGAGTTATTTAATTACACTTTTGCAGCAATCATGTCTCTTTACCAGCTTTATTAGTCGCACAGCTATCTAAGCCAAATTCTCCTTTATTACATTAATATATCTTGAAACTCAAGTACAAAATTACACCTATCAGAAAAAATTAAAACTTTCAAATAGTTTGAAGCAATTGCTCTGCAAAAACTGGAAAACCTGGAAGAACCATTGTGATCCTTGGAGCTGACCACTTTCAGGACACACGCGATATAACCTCACCTAGTGATCCCACAATTTCTACCCAAACACAGGCACATCACCTCCGAATGCACTGTCCTAAAGGAAAGCACCTGCTAGTCTGAGAGACCTGGCGGCTGCAACGTAAAGCATTTAGTGGAGTTTAAAGTCTGCTGGTAATTACGGCATTCTGTAATAACCTAGCATGACACAGAAGACAAGGGATAATTACATATGTGTGGATCATTGTTGGCCTTCCCCTCCCCAATTTTGATGGCCATAATTTTCCTTCTGTTTATTCATGACCTGAAGTTAAAACAATAGGGTTTGGTGTTTGGTTGGTTGGTTGGTTTTTTTTCCCGTGAGATGGGGCAATTATTCAAGCAAGATTTCAAGACTTTTTTTTTTTTTTTACATTAAATCCCACTTCGGTTTACGATGACTGACAGATGTGAGGAGATGAGAAGAAAACCAAACTGTCCACTGATTTTCAAAAAGGCACCTTATTCTGCTGTTTCTCTCGGGGGGGCTTTGTGCTCAGCAGTGCCCCGGGCTGAGCAGCAAGCGCTAGAGCACTGCTGCTATCTACAGGTCTGCTCTGCTCAGTGCTCAAACCAGACACGAAACCAAGTCCTGCGACAGGGATGCTCACGCTTGGGAAAGCGAACAAAACCCTGACACTAACGTATGTTGGCTTTTGGGAAATGCAAGCTGGCAATCTGTAGCCTGTCCTGTGGCTAACGTACGTTAAGAACCCAAATTCAAGCGGACTTCGTTAGAGGGAAGGCTGATCCGTGCTGCACGAGAGTACAATTTCTGCTTTTATTTTTTTTTTTCTGCGAACAAAGAGGAAACGTTGCACTCTCAGGTGCAGAGTAAGAGGAAGCATCTGCTCCCAGATGGGAACCCTCTCCCACAGCAACACACTGGTGCACAAACCACGATGGCGTACAGAAGGGCTGGGACCCACCTTTGAGCCTGCAATGCTGAACTTCTAAGACAATTTGTGATATAATTAGAACTCACTAAAATTTTGTTGTGGATCTTCATTGTTTGGAATTTACTTAATTTTTCTTTCTTCTGCTTTTTCCTCTGTAACCCAGAAATTTTGATAACTGCTTTTCTGCCTCTTTCAGTAACACAGACAAACAAGATAACCTGGAATGGGTTCAGCACTGCTGAAAACAAACAAAGCAGCTTTCAGAACAGGAGAACAATAATAAATAAATCTATCCAGCAAATACAAGCAAACCGTGGAGATGTCAAAAGCACGTATTTAACCAAAGGTTGTGGATTTCAAGATCAGGTTACCAACGACTGTATCAGATTGCAAGCTTTCAATAAGCGATAGAGGAAGGGGCAAACTCAGAAAGAGGAAAAAATTTCTTCTTCCCTAATTAAAAAAATATATTTTTTCCTAATAAGGAAAAAATTTCCTAAATTTCCTAAAAAAATCCTGATTTCCTAATAAGGAAAAAAACCTCAGCTTATTTGCAAAATCTGTATCTACAACTGAATGTTTGGCTGTCGAGATGAACAGTCAAGTACAGGAGCAAAGCACTTTGCAGCCAGGGAAAGCACAGTTAGAAGCTCAAACAGCAGGACCGTCTGATCTGACATACGGAAACTGTGAAGCTTTTCCCATTCGGGAGGCTAGAAAAGCTCTTCCGAAACCGATTTCCCAAGACCAGCAGGAGCAGCAGGCTTTTAATGAGCCTGTTCCAAATGACTCTTAGCTCCACACTGAGCATGCTGTTCATATGACTGCTTGTGAGAAAATAAGTAGCTGTTCTGGCCTGTTTAAATATTAGTTTTCCTAGAAACAACTTATTTTCAGTACTGGATACCTGGTGAAAACTTCAGTGTGTGTGACTGGAAAATAGCATTCTGCCATTTACTTCTTTTTTTACATTGGAGCCCTGTCTTTTTGTCAAAGAAGTTTAGTAAAGAATTTGCCAGAGCTATAATAATTACTGCCCATGAAGTACTGGGGAATACAAATAACCTCTAGAATGCGACAAATCGTTTAAGCATTTGGAAGAACAGGCACCAGCTAACGCTCAGAAATATCTCATCCACAGAGCTCAGTCCTCTGCCACAACTTCATTCCCTGTTCGGCAGTATCTTTTCAGCAGTCTTTTACATTATGTTCCTGTTACCGTTTCTGAGAGACGGTATGATCTCTCTGAAGTCTGCGCGGAGAGGGATGACGGCCACCACAGAAATCAGCTAGTCAGGGGGCCAGGCTCCCAGGCAAGCCGTCCCCAGCGGCGGTACCGCACCCCGGACAGCTGTGCTCGGAGGGGCAAGCTGCAAACCCCACGGACTCTCGGGGCTGGGTGGGTACAGTATTTAACACCTGACGCTTGCAGAATGAACACAGCTTTCACCCTCATCCAGAAACCTCCACAGATTTCCTCACCGAGTACTTCGGCGGACACAGGTGAGGGGCGTCCATTGCAAGAGAAAAATGACCGTACATGAAATATGAACTTCTGGGGTGTACAGATTAAAGTAACTGGAAATGTGAATTATTCTGGGAATGAAATAAAGTATTTCCAGCATGGGAGAGACGTGGTGCACACCGGGCACCGCTGGCTACCCGGGGGGCTCCGGCCGCCCCTGCTGAGGGGCCAGGCCCCGCTGACGGGGCCGGAGGGGCCCTGGAAAGCCCCGGGGAAGGGTCGCTTCCCCGCCGTCGGGGCGCGGGCGGGCCTCCCCGCCGCAGGGCGCTCTGCGGCAGCGAGGCGGGACGGCACCCGCCCCGGGAGGTGCCGCCCCGTCCGCGCACTTCCTCAGCGGCCCGCGGAGGCGGCCGCGGGCAGCCCTCGTCCCCCGACGGGGTGGAGGCGGAGAGCCGCGGCGGGACGATGACCCAGCACCGGCAGCCGCGTCCCGCCGCGCCGCTGGACGAGGAGCTGGAGGCGCTCGGGTAAGCGGCGGTCGGGGCGGCGCCGCGGGGGTCCCCGCGCGAAATGGCGGCCCCCGCCCAACCCCGGGGGCGGCTGAGGGGCGCGGGGGTCCCCTCGCGAAATGGCGGCCCTCGGGTGGTGCCGGGCCGCCCGACGGGAGCTGACAGGGTGGGAGCCGCTGTTTCTTGCTCCTGAATTTGGTCATGAAGTGAGGAATAAGATAAACCGGGTTTCAGCGAGCCCACCGAAGGGCTCCGTGCGCAGTGTGCAGCCCCTCAGAGAAGCCCAGCGCCTTGTCCCTGTGGCGGGTTTGAGAGGCCGGCAGGCTCCCGTGTACAGAGGATGCTGGCGTGCCGCAGGTGAGCGGCAGAAATAAATAATAGTTAGAAAAACTAGACCCAGGCAGGCGTTGCAAGTATTGTGGTGAGTTAGAGGCAGGGAGCTACAGCTTCACTCAGAGAAGCTCCGCGACGTTGAAAACTCCTCCGTCGGGGAAGAGCCCGGGTTGAGCCGCGTCGCTTACCTGCCTCTCAAGGGAGCACCAAGCCCAGAGCTTGTCCTGCAGAGCTGCGTCATCCCTTCGGCCATCTCCTCACAGCTTGGCCGGGGCCGCGGCCCAGAGGGCTGCCGTCGCAGCCGACATGCCGGCCGCTCCTTGCTGGGCCCTGGGAGGCAGCAGGCTTCCCCAGGGCGCCTCGGGCTTCGGCAGTGAGAGCAGTGGACGGTTCGCAGCCGTTACGAGGACGTCACCCTCGCTCAAGAGCTAAACCCGAGGAGCAAAAAGGAAAGCCAAAGGTTGCAACAGCCCTTGCTCCCTATCCGATGTGACTCACCCATTTTGTCTGACAGTTAGCTTTGCTTTTGACAGGAGGAAGGCTTGGGTTACTTTTTCACTGGCCGCATTGCCGTGGGTGAGAAGAAACACGGGCTGGAGGAGCAGCACAGGGAGGTCAGGGAGGGAAGGATGGGTGGCAGCAAAGCCAAGGAGAGCTAAAGCAGAAGAAAGGCCAGTGAAGAAAAAAGGCTCTGGTGTCACCTCTGCATTCAAAAAGCATAGATGAAAAAAGTGAAGTTTTTTTTTGTTTCCTGAGTACTTATGAATAAGGACCAACTCATTATTTTTGTGATTAATTCACTTAGTGAAGAAATTGGAGTGCAACAAAGAGACTTGGAATTACTCTCTCCACACTGCTGATATTTTCCCATATTTAGAACCTGTTAATGAAATGCCTGTTAGTGAAGCATCTAACAAATACAAAATGAAGTAAAGTCATTTTGCAGTGGTACCCAGAGTGGCCATTATATACTTTTCCTTTACATCTGTAAGATTATGCTCATTCTAAAAAAGTATCTACAGAAAAAGAAAAAAAAAAAAAAAAAGAAAGAGTTGCAGCTGCTGTGGGAAGCATGATTCCCAATTACCAGACTTTTATTCATTTAGAGTATATGGCCTGAGTTGATTTATGCCAGTAGCCTGTGCTTATAAACAGCCTCGCTGTTTGTCAAGGAGTTTGTCCTCATAGATGATCTTGTAGGATGGCAGCCTGATGTAGTACCTGATGTGGTACCAGTGACAAGGAAAGACTACTAATGAGAAGGCTACAAATATGCATTTTTACAGCTGTAGCTTCTTTATTTTATTTCCACTTCAATAGAAAACCTAAACTTTTCACCCTACCACAAAATACTAAGCATCTCCTTCAGGGTAGTGTGTTGAGTTAAATGTACTAAAGGTGAAAAGCAATGCCAAGCAACGATTCCCTTCGAATGATTAAACAAAGCCCTTTTTTTGGGCTAGTACTAAAGCCACCTTTTTTTTTTTTTTCTTTTTTCTAAAGAGGAAAAAGAAGTCCTTACACACCAACATTCTGGTAGCATAGTCTAAAAGATCTCTTAATGTAAATACTTTTTCAGCTGTGAGAAGTAGGTGTGTCACTCTCCAGACCATAACATTAAATTCTCAGTCATCACAAGGGTTTTTTTATCCTAAACTTGGTCCCTGATGCTATCAGAGTGCTGAGTTCCCCTTACACCCGACATAGTACGTGGCACAACTGAGACGCAGTTCTGGTGGGGAATATACGTCATTGCCATAGTAAAGACTGACAGAGATAAGGGTCATTCAAATGAGGAGCAGCTTTGACATTCACATACCTTTGGGGAAGAATTTGAAGCAGGTGATTTTAGAGCTCCTGCTTTTCTGTGCAAAAAACAAAGAAGCTGGAGAAGGTTTGAAGAATTGTGAAATGGGAAAGACTTTTTCTTTACTTTTAAGAGAAAGGTTGGGTACCAGCATATCCTCATAGTTTACCAGGTCAGCTGTTCATCAAAATGGAAAGTTGACAGCAAAGTAGACGGGTGTATAGCGTAAAACCTGACTCTCTGCTAGGTTTGGAGGACCTGGTATTTGCTGGACTGTTCTAGATTAATGGTTCTGTAATTACACTAAGAATAATGAAGCTGGTGAGAGCAAGGCAGGAGGGAGGGAGAAAAAAAATCAATATATACCAAACCCATCTTTATTTTACCCCTGCTCTAGAGATATCCCATCTGTCACAAAAAGAAGATCAAGAAATAATATCTAACCATCCCAGTTATCGTCAGGTACAACCACAGCCACTGAAAGATCTAGATATATCTACAGCTGTTTATCAGGTTGGATTTTTTTTTTTTCCCCCCAGAGCCTCAGTATTTGGAAAGATGGACTCTCTGACCTTTTACATCACAACAAAAGAAAGCAAGAGTGATGGGTTTGGCTTTTTTTTTTTTTTTTTTAAATATTTCATTCAGTCTGAGGGAATATGGTGGCTTATATTTATTTGGAGAGTTTGGGTGATCAAGCAATCAAGAGTTCAAAGTGAAAATTCAGATTACTGTCAGCTTCATTGTCAAGGTGTTTATAGGTGGAGCTAGTGCCTAATGAAAAGGAAGATCAAAATCAGAAGACTGTTAAAAATGTGTTACCTCATTCATTAACTTCTCTAAATCTACCAAAATATTTAGAAAGGAGCACTGAAGTTTGTCAAAGGAGACATAAGCATCTTGGCTTAAAGGAAAAGGAAACTGACATCATGATTCTTTTTTGAAGATCTCTCTGGCTATTCCTGGAGTCAGCCCTTTTTCCAATGGCATTTATTGGTGTTACTGCTAAAAGGACAGCCTGTGCACTGCAGTGTGAAACTTGTGTAGCTGATCATGTATAACGTGAGTTTGGGGAATTCCACATTGCAGTTCACATTATTTGCACAGGAGACGAGAATGTGGAATATCTCATCATCCAAGTAATTACAGGCTGGTCTGGTAACACAGCATAGCTTGGGTGACACTGTTTGTCTTTTGGAGGTGAAAGGCACAGGGCAAGAGGGAACAAGTTTTTGTCACCTTTTCCCTTTTGCAGTCTGAGTGTTGTCATCCCTTGCAGCACAGCTTTTATGTTCCTCCAGCACCAGGTTTGACAAAACCATGACAGGCAGTATTTGTAAGACTGAACAATACACTTCATGCTTAGTTTTAGTAACAGAAGAGAAATTAGGCCACAGGACTAGATCAGATGATGATAAAATTGGGGAATTGAGGAACTTGTATGACTGGGACAGGGCAAACCGTCATAAGAATCTTTTTTCTGTATTATCTATATTTTTTAATTTATCTAGCAGATAATTTTTAATTTATCTATATTTCTAACATAAGGGCAAAATTACAACGGCTAGAAAGTGGGCAAAAGAAATGGGTGCAAATCAGAACAAAGGCAGTTGAGAGAAGGGGGAGGGAAAATGGAACTGAAAAGCAGAAGCTGAACTAGTGAAAGCCTACAGTTAGAAGACATGAACTTTAAGGCTGGATACACTGACATTACTTCCTCATATTTCTGTTTTAAAATTGTTTTTCCTATGAAATGGCACCCTTGTATTCCAACAAAGTACTTTACATAGGTGTGTGATTAAGTGTTTCAGTGTGACACATTGAAAGCACGTCTAACATATATCAGTTTTGGTTGTATGCCACCTATAACTTCTGTCTTAGCATTCTCGCCCTTTTGTAGGTCCTCTAGAGCTCTGGCAACTCATGCACCATTAAAAACATTGCCAAAAGATCACTTTTACTGATGTGAGGTAGAGAGCCCTTTGTGACTTTCAGATGATAAGTAATGCTTCTAGGGTTTGATATTAGAAAAAAAGTTAAAATAAAAAAAAAAAAAAAACAAACAAAACTTGACAAATATGATCTGGAAGTTGCTGAAATCCAGCATGCAGAGAACTAGCAAGGCTGTTTTGTGGAGTTATTTTTGGAGTACAGGCACATGAAGAGCATTGCGTCCAACCAAAGGAGATAAGTCAGTGCTTTCCCGCTCACTCCATCAAGCAGTACAGTGTATTATTCCTTTAACCCAAGAATGGGAATATGTCTTTGAGGCAAGTATATAGTTTCAAAGTGTAAGAAAATTCAACTTGTTGTGGTTGAAGATATTTTTTTAATGCCAAAAAAAGTGCAAAACCTGCCAACATCTACTACCACAAAAAAACCCCCACCAACCCAGGGTACATAACTGCTCTGAATAATACTGAAGTCCTACTGAGAGCACATCTGGACCGTCTCCCCCTAATGTGGATTTCTGTTCCCTTTCAGAGGTGGACAAGAGATGAATTAGATTTGCTGAGTTTCTGCTTGGCTCGCGCAGCTCAGGCAGCTGAGGTGCTTTCCATGGGGACGGTCACCCACCGAGGAGCACAAGCAGTATGGCAGCTTCTGTGGTAGAGGAGGGAGCTTCTGGGAAGGGAGCAGAGAGATTGCTCAGCTGAATACTGAGAATCTCCTTCACGCTTCAGAGAAGGAACTTAGAATTGCCTGACTCTTTACAAAAGCAAGCCAAACATGCACACAGTTTCTAACTCTACCCAGGCTATAACTATCCGAGAACATAATCTGATAAGGACACAAAAAATAAGCGTGACCTCTGCCCACTGCATTTATCTGATAGCTGGGCATACCTCAGAGTTATCACTCCAGACACTAAGAACAAATGGCAGTCAGAACTTCTGGCTGTGCTCTCATCTGGTGCTAGCTCTCTTTCACGTTTGTGAGGAAGAAAAGCGAGTGTTTCTACTGGGTGTTACACAGTTTGCACATAGAAATGGCCAAGAAGAATTATCCAGGTCACTCAACATTCATCCTTGGCTTAACCATGGATGAGTGTTTGTGTTCCTTGTGTATTCCAGCATTGTTAAAAACCTAATCCACCTGATGCCAGCTACAGGTTTATTCACCAGCCCCTATTCACACAGGTAGAAATGTTTTGCAAAATACCTGTATGGTTTCTTTGTCAATGCCATTATCGAAATGACAGATGCCATACCTAAGGGCTGTCTGATCTGCAGGGACCATAGAAATGAAGTTTCACTAACATTTTTCTTTGAAGCATCTTGGGTGGTTAAAGAGAAGAACAAATGAACATTTTGAGGATGATATTCTTACCTGAAGAGGGAGTTTGCCCCACCCCAAACATTGCTGTAACATACTCCTGATCATCACCGCTGTGTAGGGAGGGTCTAGTCACTGCATTAACTACACAGAGTTCTTAATGAAAGAAGAGATTTTAATGCAAGCGTGTCCTGTTCTGGAGTTGTGATGATTAGCATAGCTGCTGTGGTACGGCTGGCGTAAGACATGGCTTGTACTCTGACAGCCACCAGCTTACCCCATGGGGAACCCCACTGGTGCCTGGGTGGGCAGATCCTTAGGGCAAGGCTGTGTGCTCTGATGAGTTTTGGTTCTCTGGGGCACTGTCTCTCTCATTTCTTTCTCCTCCTTCTCTTAACAGCAATGTCAACAAAGCCCTTCCTACGCTGTCACCGATGCAATCTGATCTAAAGAATAGGCTAATTTCTGAAAATGCTTTATTTTCCAAAGAGAAACAAAGGTAGTCTCCCTAGGGCCATGTGCCCACCTTAAGACATGCTTTCGTGGGCCCAGCAGACTCTTCCACTCCAAAGAGCAGGAAGAATAGCATGGTCCTTCAACAACATGCACTGACAACACAAACATGCTTACTTGTATGGGATAAAGATATTTAATGTAATTTAGGACAAAGTTAAAGTAAGAAGAATGGATAAATGACAGCAATTATAAACTTTGAAACTGAGATCACGAGTCAAATTGGCAATAAGGAACCGAAAAAAGAGGAGCACGCAGGACTCTCTTTATAGGAGGAATGAAGTAATTAGAAAATAAAAACCTCCCAGAAGTATGTATGCATTTGAGATGGGAGGGCGTGCAAGGCCGAGGGCACCCAGCAGAAGTGACTTTGAAGTAGGGAAGGACTTTCCTCTACCTTTCTTCTTGTGCTTCTTCAGAGAAATCTGAATCAGGAACCCCAGGCAATTTCTACACTACTGGTGATTTTCAGTCTGACAAGCGTCAAAGTACAGGGCATATTTCTGGGTTTTTTTGTAGTGAATAAAAGCCTCTACAAGTTGGGTCAAATAAAGATGACTTTTGGAAGGACCTTCAGAAACAGTCCAATAGGCAAGATAGGCACCATGGTTCAAAATGAATGAGTTAAGACAACTCAGTGTTTTGAAGGACTTGCTAGGGGCTTCAAACAGATGGGTGTTTGTAAAGCCTTTTGATTTCCTTCATTTCTTGTTTTAAGAAGGCAAGAAGGTAGATACAGTATTATGTGTTCTATCAACAGTTTCCTCCCCCAGGTATCACTCGGAAGACGTCCAAAACTAAAGCTAAAGGTGACTGCCCTTTACAGCGTCTTGCTGAATGACCCATGTCTCCCACCTTGATTTACCTGCAAATTTCAAAGAACTGCCTAAAAGTTTTTTTCTGAACAAGATAAATAGAAGGATTCCCCTTCTGACAAATACTTAAATTCAACTGAAATGTATCTAGTAGCATCTAACCACAAGGCTGTTTGGGTTTCTTTTTAGTCCTGTTTACTTATATTTGTGTCATCAGGCAGACTTGATAGGGAGAGCAGACTGTTTGCGTAGGTGTGTATTTATTTACCTTCCTGGTGGTCTGTGTGCAAATGCTAAATTTTCCACGGCATTTTTAAATTTTACCTGTGTTCATGCAATTGGAATGAATTCGGAGTGACCATTTTCAGAGTGGAATATCCAAGTAACCTGACAGTTGTTACTGATTGAACCATCTGTGACAGTCAGGAGGAGGAAAAAAAATAGCTATGTATAATGCAGTCACTTTGGTGCTAAGATCTGTATTACTGTCTCACATCCACTTCTTAAGCTGAGCAAGAGGAACATGGTAATATTTGAGGGATTTTTGTCTGAGACAGCATATTTAGGCAAAAAGACTGGTGCAACCTTGTCAGTTAAGATTTAAAACTGCACTTTAAAACAGCATTATTTTCCCAATTAAGTGGGTGGAGTTTTGTCAGTTTTTTGTTTGTGGGATTTTTTTTTTGGCGCATAGTGGTAAAATTTCATTAGTCACTGGCCTTTTATATATAAAGAGAGAGTAGATTTAAACACAACATTTTTCGAACTTAAAAAAAAACTTTTAAAATCTTAGTAAAAGGCTTTTTGGAAATAAGGTAACAGCATACTTACGAGCAACCTCAAACTGAATATGCCTCCTTTATGAAAATGACCACTTATGGATTTTCCCAATGTATGTTTCTTTTGCACAGAAGTAGGAGAAATAGTGTTATGAAATCCCACCCAAAATACAGCGTTGTCTTCTCAGCCGTAGGTCTGGCCAAGCGTGCATGCTGATACGATCCTCATCGCATCAGGACAGATCTGACCTTTGACTGTTACTTACTTGGGCAGTTAATCCCAAAGCAGATTTTGGCTAACAGGTGTTTCAGAGGATGACACTTTGATCTTTAAATATTCATTATTTTATTCTACTGTGTAGATGGTCCACAGAGCACGTTCTAGAGCCAAAGCAGCAATACCCTCCCGATATTGAGTTTCACATGGATCTTGTCTTCCACAGGGTTAACAGTCTGGAGTCTCACATAAAGCAATTTATCAGCCAGCTGGCCTTTCAAATAGGCAGCCATCTAAATTCAGAGTTAAAACTTCATGTGAGATGCCAAGTTTAGTGGCAACTTGTGATGAACAGATAAGGAGAAAGAGTATACAATTACACCTCATTTCAGTTTGAAGACTGCCATGATACAAATGCTGGAAAGTGCTGTGATCACACTTCTGCTTTCAGTGAAACTGTATTTCTCTGGCTGAAACAGTAATAGACTTTTGCCCCAATACTACAGCCACACACAGTTTAAAGGACAGGGAAGGAGACTGGGCACCACTCCACATACAGACAAGGGGGGAAAGCTTGCTCCCTGCAGAGCTGTGCCCCGGGTACAGTATCCCCTCCTCTTTCTGCACCAGAGGTTCTGGTGGGTGTATGTAACTGTCCTTAATACCTGCACACAGCATGTCTTTACAGGATTGGCGCTCCAGCCTTTTATAGCTGTGGCTCTTTTTTGTGTTGGGTCTCAGGATCATTTCTAAGGAGATGCATTTCTATTGAAAGAAATGAGGTGTTTCTATTGTGAATCATTCTGGATGGAAACAAAGCTGTAAACATTTCATGATCTTCTTTGCAGGATTTTTTCCTGTGGAATTTTTCATGTAAAAAACTTAATGAAGTTAGTTTTAACTGAAGTTAAATGAAGCAGGCGTTTAGATGTTTTCGTGCATTGTTCAGACCACGTATGGCCAAGCGGCAGCAATAGCAAGATTTCCTAAATTTTCACTTCAAATTCTGTCAGTTAATTTTGGTCCCTTCCTCTGTTCCTTCTTCCAAAAACATTATGCTTCAAATGAAAATGTTAAGCTTAGGCAAATGTGTTTAATTGCAGATCTTAGCAGTGCAGATGAACTGAGTTGCGGGAAATACAGAGTTTGGGAGGAGTTTAAGAGTTGCCGGTTTGCCCCAAAAGAGGAAGTGTACCGAAGCATGTAGATAGGTCAGGAAGTACGGATTCTGAAAATAGACAAAGGATCCTGCATGCCCCCCCCCCCCCCCCCCAAATTGCTTTCACCTTGTCAGCACAGACCTGGGTAATTTCTTGCTCATGCAAGTAGAATTTGCAGGGTTTTTTGGGTTCAGCAAGCCGTCAGCTGTTTGTACACAACTTTGTAGTTAACAAAAACCAAATAGTTTTCTGAGCATGTCAAAAGGAGGCTGCTGAAGGGGGCACAGTTCCCTGTAACCGGTGTGTGCCTGTGAGAAGGATGGTAACTCAGAATTGTAGCAGTGTTAGTTGCAGTCCTTCCTCTTTCTCTAGCTCAGCTCCATAATGCAGCAGAAGCTGTCAGTTAAGAGCTGAGGAAATGACGCTTTAACCCCTTGTGTCTTCCCAGGTGGTATCATGATAATCTTACCCGACACGCAGCAGAAGCGCTGCTGCTTTCCAACGGGCAGGACGGAAGCTATCTCTTGAGGAAGAGTAATGAAAGGGAAGATTTGTACTCCCTCTCCGTAAGGTAGAGTATGGACAGCAGTGAATTTATCTGATGTCGCACAGCTAGCAGTTTTAAAATCTTCACTTACTCCAATGTTTGTTTGCATGTCTCATGCATTGAGATGACCTGCAGATTTTTTCCTAGGGCTCGAACTATTTTCATATATATTCCTAATGGTGTAATCCTGCTGAATGACATTTTGTTAGAAGAAACAAAAAATTTGGATTGGATTTGAAAATTGCTCTCATTTTTCCAAACTATGAATTAATCTTATTGGCGAAAAACATCATTCTGTGGATTGGCTGTAGATTTTCAGTCTGCATGATAAAAATCTGTATGGCAGTTACAAGAGTTTAAGAAACAGCTGATGGGAGTAGAAAAGTTTTATGATGAGGATAGTAGTAAATATACTTGTTAATAGGCGCTAACTTCACCGGTTTCTGGAGCACTGTGTAGGAACCGTCATCTCTGAGGGATGATCCAGTGTTTGACTGGATGGTTTTACTCCTCCGTTCTGGGCTAAGACTAAGCCTTAGCCAGTAACGCATGGCTGATTTGAACAATATTTCGCAAGTGACAGATGTCAGGCCCTTGAAGTCAATTGCAGCAATTTACATCAGTTCAGGACACAGCTGATACAGAGCACAGGTAGCCTGGCCTGGGTACTTTGCTACTGAATCACATTTAAAAGAATCACCTGAGAAGGAGAGAAGCCACAATATTTTAGAGAGGCAACACGAAAGATGTACGCATTAGGCACACAAGGTAGTCCCTGCGTGTCAGCCGAGTGGAGGTGACCAACCCTAAAGGTGTTCTTAGCCTTTGGCAACTGTATGATATATTAAGCCTCTACAGTGAAATGTTAAGCTAGTACATTCAAGCTCATTTCTGCCTCAGACTGAACCCCTGAACAATTAGTGACCACAGCTCAGCTGAATCGCAGTAGCTTTTTAAGCTAAAGTCACTTTGATCAATATAATGATGCTAGTTATTCACAACCCTAATAGATAGGAACACAGCGTATGCCCTTGAAATTGTGACTTTCTGCATATTCAGTACCAGGAGCTGTTATAATTTGTAAGTGTAGTCGCTTGGAAACTGAGGAAAGTGCAATTTGCACATACCCTGTTCCCCAGAGGTATAGAAGGCAAATATGAATTGCTTCTCTCATCTCTGACAGAAGACCCAGGAGCAAGTGGGCCTATACATACGCTGCTGAAATTATTACCACTATAGGCAGCCATTTATGCAAGGAGCTTGGGGGGGTACCCTACAGATCTGAAGGTGATGTTACAAAATGAGTATTCAGGGTAGCAATGACTGAATTGAGTGCAAGTCTTGGGAAAAAGAATAGTAGCATTTATAAGTAATGGCTTTCCTTAAAAAAAAAAAAAAAAAAAAAAAAAAAAGAAGTAATTTTAAATGAATCATTGTCTCGCTGGTTAATATTTTTTGACTTTAAAATGCAACAACATTATTTGAGGTAATCTACCTCAGACAATTTAAAAAAAAAAAAAATATCTTGAAGCTAGTTTTAAAGGGCACTTAGGAAACAACTTACTGTAATAAAATAAAATCTAAATCATCATTCTTTTAATAGGAAAAAAAGCTAAAGTGTTAGTTAATGAAAATAAATTTGCTGCTTTAACAAATTCTAGCCTTAGAAGACCTAAAAAAGTGTACTTCAGGCCAATTCCAATCTCTTGTTCAGCTCTCCATGTAGGAACAAGAGTTATGTACTGCATTACCATATGAACTGAATATCCCAGTCTGGAGTTTGATCTTTTATTCTGTTACATTAGTTTTTTGGTGGTACAGCTCCCTTGAAATACTGATTTTAATTTTATAATTTCCTACTGTTTGTTTTAACTCTTAAGTTTTCCTTTCCATTTTTTGACTAATATTAAAACCTAATTTTAGAATAAGTAATTCAGTTTTGTTCTGATACGTTTTTGTAGAATGGGTAACCTTAGCAATTCTAGCTGTCATTTTCTTTCTCTCCTGAAATGTCTTCTATAGCTTTTACTTTACTTTCTGCCTCTGCCTCACAAGGAGCTTCAGTCATTATTATAGTTTGTTTTAAAAGGAAACAATATTTAGACATCCCTTGAGCTTTTTATTGACAGCTTCGAGAGGGGAGATCCCATATTGCCTGAAATCCCCTCCCCCAGCTAAATTAGCCAACTTTAAAAAGGAACTAGGAAATAGAGTAGAAGTTGCTCTCATTGCAACATTGTATTTCTTGTGAAATGCAATGAAAAGATGAAAACCCTGTCATTGCAGCGGAGTCACAGCAGCTATTTGCTGTTGTAGGGCACTGGCACTTGGCTTGCACACATTGTGTCTCAGCTGACTGTAGTGCAAAACATGCGGGAGGTCAAGAGAGGCCTGTTCTCCAATATCACGAGTACTGTTCAAAGATAAATATTTGTTTAAATACCTGTATAAAATTATAATCTCCTGTGAAAGTGGCAATAAACAATGGAAAAGATGCTATAAATCCCTTCCTTCACCATATTTTCAGTATATTTGCTACATACATTTTTCCTGAGACAAAGTTTTCTCTAGACTGTTTTGGATGCTAGTAACATTAACAGAAGTAATTTTTTCACAGGAGAGATACTTGCAATAAGTGCATCACTGTCTTCTGAAGTCAAAATAATTACCCGTCCAGGAAATAAGGCCTTGCACACTTCTCTAAATACAATCAGCTTTCATAAACAAATGCTGTTACTTCCCTGACAAAGGACCCTGGTTCATGTTTGACAATGCCCACCATAGAGGAACCATTCATCTGAGTACAGAGACAAAGCAGACAAATTCTAAAGCCTTAGGTATCTAAAGTTAGGTTATTAAATCCTTGTTTGGCTGCAGAAAGGAAGCAGCCTATTTTTGAAAGAGAAACAGAAGACATTTTCAATGAGATTGGGATGTTACCTGAAAAGTAAGACATATACTGAGTAATATAGTACACCATCAAGACTAAAGCCTGGTAAGTGAAGGCTATCATCCTGCTTAAACAGAAGGCTGGAAACCTCATTTTTGAGTCTTTTTACTGGTTGCCACGAGAGTTAATTTAACTTACTTAGCCTTTCTAGGCTTTCATCATCTCATACCTGTAAAGCAGCAATTAGATTTTTCTTAATAATCTGAGTCTCAGATGTGTTGAGTATTAGTGAGAGAGTAATGGCAGTAGTATTGCTGCTAGGATAGTGATTGTCAGCCTGCGATCTGGGCCAGATTTCCTGTGGTGGAAGCTGCTATTTAAGGGTTGTACATGCCAAATGCCTTTGGCGTTTATGCCTTGACAAATTTTCCTTTTTTATTTTAGGGGAAAAGATTCTGTGAAACACTTCCATGTTGAACATACAGGAACTTCATTCAAATTTGGATTTAATGAATTTTCTAGCTTGAAGGAATTAGTCATGCATTTTGCAAATCAGCCTTTAATTGGAAGCGAAACAGGTAAGGAGAGCCGTCTGTATGAACACATTTGTAGTCATGCTTCACACAGATCTAAGTAAAAGGAGCTTCCGATGTGTTATCAAATAGATCTACTGCTGAAGTGTTCCTCTTCAGAAATTCACATTTGTGTTAACCTCAGGTATCTAAGATGTTCCTCTTCAAAAACTCTTTCAAGTACTCTGAAGATAAACTACATGTAAGCTTACTGGGTTTTTGCTACCTAGGGACATGAGCTCCTTTTGATTTCTCAGAGAGAGAAGGAAGCATTTCAAAATATGCGTGTACTGGGAGGAACAGAACCTTCTCAAAAAGAGCAAAACCCAAGCAGGGTGTTCAGTGAGGAAATAAATGTTCATCTGTGAAGCTGAAATCCCCCAATAAGAATAAATAGAAAAGGGACTTGAAATTGTTTAGCTCCACTATTCTTCATCCAAGGAAGAAGTCTACAGCGATATGTTCCTCTTTCCTGTAGGGAATGTGGCCAGTATTACCTCTCCCTTTCTGTCTACACTGGATCAGCGTGCTGATGCCATCTGCCATCACAGTGATTTGTCCTGTTTTTAAGAAAAAGAGAGAGAAAAGCACAGGCTTCTTTAGCAGCCAACGTGCTTCCTGAATTAAGAGTCATAAGATTAAACTTGATTCCTACAAGTGAGCTGAACACCGCCAGACCAGAATCCTTGGAGAAATAGATGCATATCATCATGATAATGCCAGTTTTAGGTTTAGCTTCAAATAAAAGAGTTGAAGATGTGTCAGTACAAGTTAGTGCCAAAAACTTCAGTATCCTGTGTAGAAAGTGTATGCAAATAACCCAAGAGTAGTACTAATTATATGTGCAAGAGACCAGTTAAATGATAGTTGGCGCATGCAATAACTGTAATATGTCACAACACTAAATATGCACCAGTGCTCTTTTAACTCAAGCATTAAATTCAAGGGTTGCTTTGCAAGCTTTTTTCCCCCAACAAAAATGCAGTGATACACTCAATATGGCACTTCTATCTTTCAAAGCATTCTCTTTTTAAATTGCTTTTAAGAGCGGTTTGAACACAGTGTTCCTACATGTATCTTTCATGCCAGTAAGCTATTTTTCCTGTGAAATCAGACATGCACCCACAGGCCTAACGCTGTAAAGATTTCAGATGACATAAAACTTGTATTTCCCCATTCCTTCACTGCATGTGTTACAGACATTAATAGTCAAGGCATTGGTGTTATGTGATCTCTGTGGACAGGATCAACACTGCTGAATGATGGGCTCACTTGTCACCTTAAAGCACCCTAATCAGATTCTGCTGGCTCTGTGAAACCTCTTTAAGTTGGACGTGCTACAGAATAAGAAAAGCCATTTGAATATCACATCATGAAACCTTCCACCTTACCTTACCATGGATAGCAGTAGAGAGGAAAAGAGAGTTAGCACTTAGGCAACATTCCTTCAGGTACAGGTGTCAAAGGTCTCCTGGGTGGTAACCGATTTATACCAAAAAGGGGGTAGGGGCTCATCAGAGCCCACTCTAAGCCAGGTGTCAGCACGGCAGAATGACTGGCCCAACACAGGGTCACACAGCAGGTTGGCAGAAGGGCCGGCAACAGAGTCTGATTTCTTAGGCCACACTTCCTTTCAGTGAAAAGCAGGAAGCGACTTTTAGCTCAGGCATTAGTAGAAAGTAGTTGGACCAGTTTTTCTTATTCCTTGGTATACTTACAGACCATTTTCTATAGAATCACTGTGAGATCAGGAATGAAAGAGTAAAGCAAGATAACATTTTTCATCCTCTCCTTGCTTTTGGACAGGATTTTGTAAGACAGAGACCCATGAGAAAGAATATGTAATGGTTTCCACTATCTTTCATTTAACTTTGTCTCACTGGAGCTAGTTTTGTGCCTGAAGAGGCACATCAGACTCTCTCTGATCAGTACTTGAACACACAGGCCTGCACCCCTGCAAACTGGTCCATGGAGCGCAGTGGTTCTTTCGTACTGGGACAGCTGCAGGTTCGTGCTTCAAGCCTGACAAACCTTACCTTGTCTTACTACAGCTTCATTTGCCACTCCAAATTGCTACCTGGACTCACATCTATTTTCCTGAAGTGTAACGTGTACACTTCCTTCTGAACTACAGATAATTAAAAGGAAATTAGGGCTACTGTGTTCTGTGAGATGGTTTATTGAACAGGCAAGCTGAATCTGTTCAGTAACAAGGCTAAAGGAATATACTGTCATATTTCTACATTTTTATCTTTATTCAAAGTAACAAGGTCAACACGTTATTCTTACCTGTTTGCTTGTGTGTTTATCAGTTTTTACCTAAGTTACTTTGAAAACATATAGAAACTTTACATCATTACCCAGACAAAAAAGCCAAAGTCACTTGAAGCTAACATTTCCAACAATGGGACTAATTTTCATTCTTCCTTAGAAATAGATACCATGCACAAACATGCAAAAAGAGTCTTGCCACAGCGCAGCTTTTACTAGTTCTTTTGTACAGTTACCAGATGATTCTGTACAAGTATCTTTTGTGGAGAAAAAACATGAAGAACTTACTAGAAAACAAATATTGTATAAAATGTTAAACTAGTCCTCGCAGTTCTGCAACAGGGCTCATTATCCATGGTGTACAGATGATGGCACTCTGATTCTGTGCAACAGCATAAGAGTAGTTTCTGTAGATGGTGATGGACATGTTCTCAATTTCACTTTAAATGATAAAGCATTATTTTTCTGCAAGGCCAGAGAGAATTAAACTGATTTTGACTTTTCACCTACTGCAAGTTGAACATATCACATTTGCATACACCCCCTGTGCCTGTGAACAGATTTCAGTTGGTTACTTCAAATACAATTTTTCCACTTCCCTTTGTAGCCCTTCCCATTACAAAATATACTTTAAACTTTATTTACTTTTAAATTACTCAATCACCTGTAGGTTTCAAGTCCGAGTTCTTACCAATACTAGCACCCTTCCTCTTTAAGAACTGACAATATCAGCATAGAATGCAAATGGAGCGGCATTTGGTATGCTGTGACATTATTTTTAAAGGATGAGATTAGATGGTGTAGCAGTTACTATTTTAAGGAGGTTCTTCATATTGTGAATAGTGTAATAGACTCACTATTGAGAATGCAGCTTTTTGCAGAGAACATGCAATAAACATGACCTTATTTGGAAAGCAAAGAATGGCTGTAATCAAAATGTTACTAACTGGAAAGAGCTATGGTGAAACAGAGGCGATGGTAATGGGGGCTCACTGTTAGGAAGCCTGTACCCGAAGCTCTGACAGATTAAGTGATTTATGCAGCAAGCAGTGGGTTCTTGGCAAAACCAGGATGACTGTTACGACCTCCTGTCTAGTCTAGCATCCTGCCTACCCGCGCAGCCAGCCTCCTGTGCAGGAAGGGAATTTAGTATGTCAAGTGATTCCCTGCAAGCACTAGTGAGTTTAAAGGTACCATATATTTACAGTTTTCACAGTTGCATGTAAACAGGTGTGATAACGTCTGTAGTCACATCTTCGTGAATGCAGTGAAAGAGTAGGTCACACGTAGGTCGGCATTTCAGCTGTAGCTACGAAATCTGTGTTTCAGTTTATTCTGTATTACCTAGTTACTCCCTGACTGGAAAGAAGGTTCAAGCAGCACAGGAGACACCTGCCTTTGAGGGCTGTCTGACAGCCTCCTGTTCTGTTGCTGTCTTGACTTTTCTCCACTTACCGTGCATTGCGGAAGGGGTTTAATTACCTACTGCTTAGAAGAAGGGAAGAGGGTTTTCAGTCTTGTTTTTAGAGATGCAAGAACAAATTGACTCGCACTGTACAGGGATGAGGGAATGGATTTAGGCAAGGTCCAGGTGCCCAAGGTATTGAGGACCCTGAGCAACACAACAGAGCCAAGGAAGTGAGACTGGCCAAGTGAATCCAGCAGCAAGTGCCCCTCTGTAGTTTGCATGGGTGGATTTTTGTAGAAAATACCCTTCACAAAGTCTAAACTATTCAGATGATGCATGTTAGAAATACCTGTCTAATTATGTCACTATGGGAGAGTCATTTATAGCATCTGATTGTTTTCTCACATGGGTGTGGCCTGAGTCCTGCCCCCTTGCAAGGAGAACCCCTTACAGGCAGTGTCGAAGAGATCTTGGGGAGGTTATTAGCTCTTATGCCTTTTTGATTTTAGGAAGAGGTAAAGTTAACCATTCCACAAACAGGCAGCTGCTGCCAGTTACTTTCCAAGACTGTCTTGCGAGATGACTTACTCCTGCTCTTTTTCTCTCCAGGAACCTTAATCGTATTGAAGCATCCCTACCCACGGGAAGTGGAAGAACCTTCCATTTATGAGTCTGTCCGAGTTCACACAGCGATGCAGACGGGACGGACAGAAAGTGATCTTGTTCCAAATGCTCCCTCAGTAAGTTGTGTTCTGGTGGGAGGGGTGCTTCTCCTGGCTCAAGTTTAGGACGACTGCTAGAGTGAGCTATGGAATAACACCAGTAATTCATCCCTTTATGGGTTTGTAAATACAGGAAGTCCTTGCCGACCAAGGCAAAACAAACACAGACTTGCTAAGTACAGTCCCATGACAAAGAAAGCCTTTTACAATTGTTGTTACTGAGACCTTCAAGGCTGTCACTGGGAAAACATTGTCTGCAGCTGACCTAGGTGATTCTGACCATCCAAACAAAGAATATATGAGAGGTTTTCATTCTCCTGTTACCTTCCTTTTCGAATGCCATCTTAGCAGTAACATTATCAGGAATTTAAAAAAAAAAAAAAAAGAAAAAACCAACAAAACCAAACCAAAACGAACAAACAAAACACACCACACAAACCAAACACGACACTTCTCACATCTTTCTGACAACGCTCATCAGGCTGTATGCAACAATACGTGTGTCAGGTTGAACAGTAAGCCCTTGTTTTGCCAAACATCTTTTACAGCCAGTAGGAAGTCTCTCTCTCCCCACAGGTGAGGGAAGGAATACACTAAATAGCAAAACCAAGTAACAGCTACAGGATTTACCACATTTTGTCTCACGCAGTGAATATGAGGATTAGGTGACAGGAAACATAGTAGTCCAGACAGACAAACTCATTACTACTTATTATTTTTGCAGTCTTCTTTGTTTGTTAGAATTATTTTGCCCAATTAGCAATATACAGCCTCCTTCCTAACTGGGAGGAAGGAAAGAGCATCTCTAACTTTCTGGGTCAGTTAAAAAGTGACCTTTTAAAAAAAACATTCAAAGGTGTGCAAGACAGGCAGGGACACATTTGGAAAAGGAAACCCCAAACTGAAGTGTGGTACAACCAAGTTAATAAGAGTATGTATATCCTGATGGGTACATTACTCAGAAAGTTTTTTGGCATTTTCACACTTGGATTTTATTATTTTAGAATCAGCTTGTCTTAAAGCAGGAAGACAGTTTGCTGTATCCTGACACAGACTTAAACCCAAAACAAAGTGATACGACAGAAGAGCCTCCACCCTTTCAGCCCTAGTAATTTTGAGCACAGTAAAAAGCTGCATCATGTTAAAAGCTATGACTGACTGGTGTGAGAAACAAGAGAACATCTTCATATCCATTTGGGTCACCTGCTCTGACATCTGTGGCTCACTTGGACAGTAACTAGAGACTTTAAATCCCTAGTAACTCATATGTAAGTGAGACAGATGGTTTCTCCAGAACAGTATTGCTCAGAACAGAGGGGAAAGTATTTCAATTACATAAAAGAATTTTTCAGAAAAAGAGGAAGAGTTGTATTAATACAGGTTAATGAAGTTGATAAAAGAACCACTTCTGATGTGTCTCACAACCAGCCCTTGATGGCTGAGTTCCACTTCAACCTCCAAAGAAACTTGAGTTCCACATACAACCAATAAAAAGGCAATATTTTTTCAAGAGCAAGTAGTAGTTAACTTGGCAAGAATTTGTTTTTCAGAGGCCTGCAGTCTCACAACTAGGTCCCAACACAGAGTTTCAGTATCTGAGAAGTCAAAAGGTCCCAGCATCACTCATGGTGGCAGAAAAACAGTTCAAAAAACAGTTTTTCAATAAGCACATTGAATGTAACAGGTTTTTCCTCTCAAGCATGTGGCTGTTTGAGAGAAGAGAATGCCTAAGTAAAACAGCACTTTCCCCCGACTTGCATTGCAGGAGCAATTTCTGTGGATAGTTCCACTGTCAGCTAGACCCCAGGTGCTTCTGGTTACAACATGTACTGAGGCAACCATCTGACTATACTAAATAAACTGTAGTAAAACTGTATTTTGCTGCATTTGGTTGAGAAGATGTAGGCCAGAAGCTTGCTGAGGGAGGCACGGCCTAAGAGATTGCCTTTAGGGCCAGCGCAGGTCCATGTTTACCCTAGTGGTGGATCCAGCTGTGTGAGGGGAGCACAGGGGTGAGGACAGGGCAAGTGGCCATGGGAAGTTTCCCCAAGAACAGGCTGCTCTTCCATCTTCCAGGTGTAGGCAAAGAGGGGGATGTGGGAAACGGAAGCAGAGCTCAGTCTCTAACCCCGATTCCTTTCCTTGTTACTTCACAGCTTGGTACAAAAGAAGGATATTTGATAAAACAAGGCAAAATAGTCAAGGTAAGGAAAACTCTTACTCCTTGCTTCCACTCTGCAATCACCCACCGAAGCTAGAGACAATGCAGAGCTGAAGTAGCTCCACCTTCATTCCCCTGCAGAGAGGAACAATTTGTGTTTTGAGCAACAGCAAAGCATGACTATAAAACCAGAGGAAGTCAACAGCTTTAAAGATTTTTCTTTCCTAAGAAGCATTACACTAAATTCTCACAAGACAATTACCATCCCTTCTTGATCTTTCAGAATTGGAAGACAAGGTGGTTTACACTGCATAGGAATGAACTTAAGTATTTCAAAGACCAGACAGTAAGTAGCAAACACCAGTTCTACTGTTTAAACCTCTACAGAGACAGCTGCAGCCTCCTCCTATCTCTGGCTTCTCACATCTGTATCACAGCTTCCCAAGCTAAAGCTTCCCTTACTGTCAGAGGGGTCAGACCTTTCAAATAAAGTCAGAGTTTTGCTGATGACTTCAACAAGAGAAAGTTAGTAAGTTTTACAGCTGGAAAGCATTTACTGTGCTCTGTCAGTCTTGCCTACTAGATAGACTTGTTGTTTACAGTGTGTTTTTTGGTTGCTTTGTTCAGTGGATTTTAAGCTACCAGCACAACACAGTCTTTATCGGCAGCTTTGACACACAATCTAACAGACAGCAGTGCTATTAAAATATTTCTGCAAATATGAGTAGTATATTTTGCATTCCTTGATTTCATCCTTTTATTTCAAGTGGTTGTGCAGTATACATAGAAAATAATTCATTTAAAAATGTCTTCCTTCCTAGCACTCTGACATATGTTAATCTGCTGCATCTGAGAAAAACAGCGCATCCTTACAGTTACTGTTCCATTTCTATCTTAAACTGAGTAAAAATAAGAAATACCTCTAGAGTTTCTCCACCTTTACAATACCTCTGGTTCGGGTTCCTTCATAAACACAGCCAAACTGTTTACCTCTGCACCTCTGCCAAGCCCTATTTCAAGCATCTGAACAGATTTTAACACAACAGCAGACCCAACTGCCCTCTCTCATCAGACATTACCAGTTATAAACAGTTACGTATTTACAGGGCCTTCCATCAGCTTTCATTTCAGTTCAGGCCAATGTGAATTAAGCTTCCAGGATAACATTTCAAAGGGCAGCACTCCAAATGTTCGAGTAGCATTTGTGACTTACCAGGCGAGAAGGTGTCTTTGTTGGGAATACGGCCTCCTCCGGGGCAGCAGCTCCGGCGTCTCCTGGCACTCCCATTGTTGCTGTGGGGTTGCAGATACCTACAGGCGAGCAACTTGCTGCTGGCCCTGGGATGGCAGTCGCCAGCACACCTCAGCACAAGCGGCTTTCTTCTAGCGTAGTGTGTAACTAACAGCCGCCGAGCCAGAGGAAAACGTAAGGACAGGTGAGAAAGCACCAGACACCTCCGTGTGCACCTGAGGAAGGACCATGGGAAGAGCCGAGGGTGTTTGGGCAGAGAGCAAACTGTTCTACTTCAGCTGCCTCTTCCAAGGTGCTCAACAGCATGAGGCTGAAACAAATCAAAGAAGAACTCACACCTAGGGAGAATTAAACTCTTAAGGGAGATGGGTTGCAGTTACACACAGACAGCCTGCATCCCTGTGCTGGAGCACTCCTGGGCCTGTCCCAAGAAACTTAGATATACACACACCGCTCATGCAGCCAGACTCATCACTTCTGCTGCAAGCACTACTTTAGCTTTGCTTCTGCACTTCTCCCTGCCCAGCTTCATCCCTTTAAAGCACTTAGGAATTAATTAAATCTCCAACAGCTGGCTAGGCCTGACAAGACCTATAACCATCCCCTCGTCTCTGTAATTAGCTGGAAGTGATAGCAGATGTACTTCTGTGTCAGCTACATTATAACGTATCAAACAAACCCTCAGCAGTCTGCATCTAGCTCCAGCTTTCCTGCAGTAGGGATCTCTGTTATGTGTCTAGCTCTGAACTGACTGTCCTGGGTTTTTTATGTTTAGCTCAATTCATACCATGTTAGCACTGATATGTTTGCTAGTTTGGGTTTATGGTGTTACAGCTATTGTACCTATGCCTGGAAAAACCTAGCGTGTCTATGAAGGTCTAGATGCACTGAAGATGAACCGAGCTAGCCTTGTCTTCTATTTTCATGTGTTCCCATTTTAAAACCCTTTTATTTTCAAGGCCACAGAACCGATTCGGGCACTTGACTTAACTGAATGCTCAGCTGTGCAATTTGACTATTCCCAGGAAAGAGTCAATTGTTTCTGGTAAGTTGCTGTACTTTCTTCACCTTGCTGGGAAGGTCAAAATAGCCAGGGATATTTGAAATGCAACCACGGGGTGCTTCTGAAAGCTCCCTTGCCGGCTGCCACCCTGCTTTTCCTCTAACTCACGAGTCCGTTTCTGTCAGCCAGCCTCTGTCAGTCCTGCATGGCTTTGCCAAATTGCTGCTGGCAAAAGGTTTTTTTCTTGACAAGGAGGAAGGGTGTAGGCCTTTGTGTAGCGGGCATTTCTTTTCCTAATTCTGTAAGTGTGTATAATCATCACCTAGACCTATGGAGCTTAGGTACGGTCCAGTTCCCAGTTCAGACATTGCTGCGGGTCACACAGTAACCGCTTCTGTGCCCCAGTGTGGGTCTTTTGTCCTTTTGGGCCTGGGGCAGCATCTCCCTGAGCTGTGAGATGGTAAAAAACCTTTCTCAGCTAACCCCCCTCCTGGTGACTGAACGGGAGCACCGCCTCCCTGCCCGCTCTGTCTAAACAACCGTCGGTGCAGGCCAGTGGGGTTCAGTTTTGGGAAGAACTACCAGTTGTTCTAGCAATTTAAGAAATAGTTTTAACTGTTTGCTTACAGTTTAGTGTTCCCACTAAGGACATACTACCTGTGCGCGAAAACTGGAATAGAAGCTGATGAGTGGATTAAAATACTGCGATGGAAACTGGTAAGATGATGTGCGGCGTTACACAGCAGTATGCCTCAGGCAGCCTCGGCACTGCCACCGTAACCCCCCGATATTGTAGCACCCAAGTGCTACCGTTCTCAGTATCTGCGAGAAGGGAGTGCTCGTTCTGGCTTCCCGGCCAACTAGACTGAAATACGTGGTTTTCGCATAATGTATATGCCTGCAAAGCCACTTTAGCATTTTCGGGATGCACTTTTAACACACGTACTCGTTAGGAAAAAGAAATTACTTCCACCTTTAAGGATGTCATTGTGTAGATGGTAAACAGTATGGAGCATCAGCACAGACTGCATGTGTTGGTCGTGATGGAAGCAATGAGAAGACAACGTAAAGGCTTGAAAGCATTACTTCCTTAAAAATATCAGTATGTGGGTTGGTGGTACTCACCCACATCCACATGCATGCAGACAAGGAGTAACGGATTGCCCTTCTGTTCTAGTCACAGATACGGAAGCAACTGGAGCAGCGTAGCACCACCCTCAGTTCCTAGCTGCACCTCCGATGCTTCCGCTCCGCTGGCAGGAGTTGCCTCTTGGCCAAGGGGAAGGCATCGCTTACAGGAGGACGGTTTCACATGTCTGCATTACTCACAGCGGGCACACGTGTGCGTGCGTACCCGCGCCCAGACGCTTGCACCCAGCTCTGCACACAAAGGATTCGTACAGCTGAGTGCTCTCCGGCTGTTGAGTCACGTGTGGAGACGGTTGCACGATCGGACTGTTCGTTTGATACGCGTGGTGTGTGCCTGTAATGCGCTTAATTTGAACACCTGGTAACTAATCACAGGAGTAGTCACTGTTTAAAACTTCTGTGATTATTCAGAGCACTCTTGGTAATTTATTGCAAGCTCCATCACAACTAACCATTAGCAGCATATTTTGTAACCTCGAGCCTGTTGTTTAAAACTAGTCCTTTCTGGAAACGTTAACTATTTCTTTTGTATTACCTGTTTAGGCTCTAAACCAAGAGAAAAATGACAGAGGTAATGACATTTTTGTAAATAGTATCTGTATTACAATCCAGAGAATATATCAAGGCCCTTTTCAAGGTGATGGATGAGTAACGCTTAGTTCTGGTCAAATATATTTTTGCATGGTTTCGATGTATACTGCAGCGATGGCTATAAGCGAACGTTTGTTTCAGAGCGCATCTATAGGTAACGGTGAGCAGCATCGCGTGAGCACACTTGTTTACAAACCAGGATTATGAGAAACAGGCAGCTGGTTCCTGGCGCCCGCATGACAGAGCTGCCACGGGACCCGAAGGAGGGGTGACAGGGCTCTGCTGGAAGCTTGGCCCGGGGTAGCCACCAGCGTTGTTAGTAGCATTATGAGTCAGGCCCCTTACCATCCCCCTTGAAAATGGGCTGGATTTTGTATTTTTCCCCTCACGCAGAGAACTCAAGAGAAGGTTTTGTCCAGAACTGTTTAGAATTAAGCACTGCTTGCTTTATATTAAACAAAAAGCACCACGTATGCTAAAAATGTGAATTTAAAAGACTACATCTTCTACATAACCTGATGTAAATTTCCATCTGTATTTTGGAAGACTCATACACTTTTAACAGCATTGTGGTTCGCTACGGAGTTGAGAAGTGGAAGCCCAGTACTTTGGTGCTGTAGTCAAAATAGATGTTACATTTTGGAAGCAAAGCCTGACACGCCAGCTCGGCCTGGCCGCATGGCTGGCCCAGCTGCACGCCCCCCTGAGCAGTCCCGCTCCTCCTGGAGGGGTGGGGAAAGAGGGGCGCCCCGTCTCCCTGCGTGACAGGTTCCTGCTGAAACGGCGTGCGCGAACCTCTCCCGCTATGCAAATGCAGTGGCACCGGGCTCGGTGTTGCTCACACAGCAGGTCAGTGTTCAGTAGATGCCTTTACTGTGAGAAGACTGAAGAGGAGGAGGGGAAAAACATACTGGAAGAAAGAACATCTACATTTGGACATAGGAATAGCATTTTATTTCAACTAAGAAACTCAAAATATTTGTAAATATTTTTATACAGACTGTTTTCTGAATAAAACTACCAAAGGTCATCTGTGTTCCTGTACTGTATTGTTAAAGCTTTGTCCTCCTTTGTCCCTTAAAAAAGTGGTTTAACAAACTGGCATCTTGCATTTAGTTAAAAAGCTCTGACGACTTTGTGTGAGATAGAGGCCGCATAAGGGGAAGAGAGAGATGATGTTATCCAACAGCATCACCGTTCTGTGAAAACAGCTTGGAAACGAAGCCTGAAGGGTAACCACAAAAGCAGCCTTCCCTTTTTCACATGAACAGGCCGCGTTACAAAATGTTAGAAGCAAGTTCAGCACATGGTGTCACAAACTGAAGCAAGGAAAAGAAACGGCGCTTGGCTGGCCGAGGAAGCGGAGTCACAGACAGACGAGCTGAACAGAAGCTAGCAGCAAGAGCCGGCCTTCGATGGAACACGAATGCTTTTTGCCAGAAATACACACAGAGACGCCTTGGGGCTCAGTTTCCAGCTGCTTCTGTAATGACCAGCAACAGAAAGCTCAAGCAAGGAGCTTAATTTAAGTGGAAAAGGGTTGACTGACAACTTTTATTCTCCAAGAGAGCTTTTGAGCCAAGAATTCCCAGTCCTCATTTCCAGCACCACCGTTCCCCCCGTCCTGCCTGATGCTTAAGGTGGGCGAGGTACAAACGAGGGGGCAGCGGCACCCCCTTCCCAGCCCGAGGCAGAGACCCGCCAGGGGCTCTCCCGTAGACCAGCAGTGCTCGGTTTTGGCGCTGGAAGCCTACGCTGCAGTCGTCACGAGGGGAACGAGGGGGGGCAAAGACCACAGGATTGATCCTCTGTGACAGGAACCCGGCCGGCACCAACTTCTGCATCTTGGCATTGGCACGGGACGCGGTATCCTTACCACCTGACTGAGAGAGGCGCTGGCTGGTTTTCAGCCTGTAAACTCGCTGGATTTTGTACATTTACAAATGGTTAAAGAGACCTGTTCTCTCCACAGAAAAGCCAACGTGCTGTAGATTACCATGGTGTAACAGAAGAGCGGACCAGGCTCTGTCATTTAAAAATACTGTATTTTATTTATATTTATTTACTTAGGAAAACCTAAGGGTAAATGAGCTGAGAGTGTCACCAGTGATGAACCCACACAAAGACTATGAGACATGAGATCTTCACAACCATATTACACAAAAAACCCATGGAGAAGTGAGACATTGCTCGGGTGCTTTTATCTGGGCATCAGGAAAACCCCTAAAGCAACAGCTTTCATAGAAATCGCTTTCCTCTTAGGGGAAGCGGGACGCAGCTAGCATCCAGATTAGTAGCGTTCCCTTGCCGAAGTATCACCCACGTAAGAAAGCTGGGATGTTTACTGATTGTACTGACACATCACTGCTAGTAAACTTGCTCTCACAACACTCTTTCAACCACATCTTTGATAACACTACACAACCGATCTGCTTTCCGACACGCCGCGGTAGCTGGCCGGAGGGTAAACCCCACCGCGTGCCCGGTTCCCTGTAAAGCAAGAGATCTGCGGGTTGCTCGTTTGAGCCGACGGCATCACGCCGCTCTGGCTCAGCTGGCTGAGCTAAACTCCATGGGAGCTATTCCGGTGGTCTCTCCAGTACTGCACAATACAAGAAGCATGGCCTAAAGTAACACCCGTCTACAACACACTAGTAGATCATTTCAGATTCAGTACTATGTACAATTTACTCTTACTTAGTATACTAAGGAGCTGCGGTATTTCTTCGGAGACGTGTTATTTGACTGAGGATTATTGAATCTTTCTGTCCACTGGGCTGCAGAGGGATGCTGCACTCCGGCTACACCATCAGGTTAAGAAACTTCCACAACCTGCCTCAGTTCTTCAAACAGGGGCGTGAGCTCCTTCTCTAAACTTACAATCAGCCCTGGAAAGAGAGAAGAGACAGAACATCCCATCAAACGACCTCACCGAGAAGCCTCTCTCCAGTCCCCGCAGTTCCCTCCCCTCCCAGGTCACAGCCAGTCTTTTCCAAAACCCGAAACGTTTCACTTGAGCTGCTCGCCCTCCCCGGGCGTAGCGGGCAGCACCCCCAGGCAGGGAGCCTGCAGCCCCCGGCGCCAAGGGGGGCACACCCCCTGCAGCGCAGCTCTTGCCTCCGCTGTCGCCTCGCTGCTTCCCACAGCTGCCGAGGCCCAAGCAGCCGTGCAAGAATTAAATCCCTTTTGCTGGCAATCTCATCAGCCAGCGCCCGCATGAGGAAGGCCAGGTGCCTCGCTGAAGGGTTTCCCCTCCCCGCAGAACGGCAAAGACGAAGCCGCACGTGTTACCGTGGAACGTAGCTTGGAACAGACGGCAAGAGACTGAACAACTGGTTTGCACGGTACAATCATTGCCGGTGCGGTGAACGCTCACAGAGCAAGGGTAAGGTTGATCACAGGAGAAATATGCTTCTAACAGAGTAACAACTTCAGCAAGTCACCTAAACTCTATGAATTTTTACTCACACCTTTCCCTTCTCCCCTTCACAATATGCTGACAAAATTCATAGCAGGAGCAAAGTTAATATACCTTGAAATAAACTCCGGTAATTTATTTTCAGTTATTTAAACACCCCGGCCTTAAAATACTGCAACATTTAAAATACACGTGAGGACATACCGGTATTGGCGTTGCTGCTAGCAATGAAGCTTACTACCAAAGGTAAGCGATTGAACTGCACCACCTGCAAGGAGAGAGCACAGGGTTCAGCCAGCAGCTAGCACAGGCTGGATGTCAGGGCTCTGCCACACAACTTCTTCCTGAAACAAGCAGCCTCCTCGGTTTAAAGGACAAGCAGGAGCAAGAGCCACAGAGCTGACTTTGCAGAGTGTCTATTTCTTAAGATTTGCCATTAAAAACACCAACAGAACTCACACCACAGTACAGGAAGCCGCACGTGAAAAGCCTGGCCTTTCCCTCCCTCCCATGTTCCACAGTGTTAGCCGCCTGAAATCTAACTCAGCTGCAAACGCCGCAGAGCGCACTCTCTGCGGCTAACAAGAGCGCAGGCAGGTTCAGCGTTTTCAAATACTATTCCGTGTATAGCAGTATCTCTCTCCTCTTCCATTAATGGGGAACTGGAACCTTGAGCGCAACAATGAGCTACTGGCATCAAGAGAATCAAAGCAATGTACTCAATGTGTGTGAACGAACTCATTCACCCATTTATTTTTCCAAACAAAGCTAGATACTGTAGGCTGAACAGTTGGCCAGTTTACTGCAGTCATCATAAAAAGCTCTCAAGACCACTAGAACTTGAGAAGGAGCAGAAACTTAGTAGATGACGGATTTCAGGGCACAAATAACCAAATTCTAAAAAATGAGAGTGGTATTTCAAAGCTTTCTTCCCTCAAAGTCGTACCAGCAGCAAGATCAGCTATGAAGTAGGCTGCATGTGCCTATTTAACTTTAGGTGTCGCTAATTATAAACAAATAGTGTTCATAAACGAGAACATAAACCCTTTGTAACAGATTCTGAAGGCCACATGAGCAGCGCCTGCTGCAAATTCCTGATGACCAACTGTTCAGAAAAAATTCACCATTTTCAACCAGTAAATCTCAGGTTTGAGAAATATAAGAGAAGCTTAAGGAATAGTGCGAAAGTTTAGCTTAGCCATTTAAGCGGTGTGAGAAATAACACACAAATACTTCAATAGCAGCCAGGTGGAAATCTAGCGGAGTTTAAACCACCTCTCCCTTGCTGAGGAACAGCCTGGTCCCGAGAACAGGCCACACGGAGGTTACTCACCTGGTACGTATTGTAATAGCAGATGATACTTTTGTTTTTAGAAAGTCCTAGTTTACTGCCCTGATCTGTGGCAAGGGCAAAGGTGGACAGAAAGCCAGGTCGCAGTGCATGTTCTGGAGCATTATCATTGGCAACTGGAACAAAACAAGACAATTCTTATTTTTACATGACATCTCTTGACTGCATCACAACTCCTTATCCAGTTTAGTGCTCTGCCAAAAGCAAATCTGGTGTTGGGGAACACATAACACATCCTACACGCTGCCGCAATAAGCACAGGACAATCTCCATGAGCAGTACATCATTTAATATTCTGTACACGATCAATGCTCGTTATGCCAGCGTCCTCCCTAGCACGCCTAAGAAACAGCCTTTTCCTCTACGATGCACAGCCTGTGCTGACGCCACTTTGGTTCTGTGTCCCTCTCCGTTTGCACCGATTCCAGCCTTTGAACAGATTACTGGCACAGAGTCACTTCAATGAAAACAGGTGAAGATGTGCAAGTTCTGCTAGGTGCTTAAATACTTTGGAACATTAAAAAAAAAAAAAAAAATCCGCAGTAGTAGAATCAGTACTCTTCAGTACTCTTAAACTAGTTTACCCACAACATAAAAACATCTTATCGCTGCAGAGATATGATAAGAATTACAGTACCAAAAAGCAAACAATTAAATAACGTGTAAAAGTGGAATGCAATTGCTTCTGAGCACAGAGCAGCCAAGTCAACAAAATACCGATAAGCTCCTGCTAGTACTTTGTACCAGCCTGCGAGTGACTTGAAGATACAAGCACTTTACACCACTCCAACCCTATTCACTGAGGAAAATTCCTGTGGCCTACGATTACTGAGGACATTGCATATACACGAACAAAAGGCTAAATTTAAAGTGGTACATAACCAACTACTGAACTTGAAGTCTAATTTAGCTCTTCAATTTTGGATATTCAGGTATTGGGCATAACCAGAGAAGATTCTCCTGTACTTTTCCACCCCCTGCTGTTCAATCAGGATTTCGGCTGCAGGGCACGGCGAGAAGCTGAAGTTACCTTTGATAACAGGCACACCGTCTCTGTCTGAGACTACGATAGCATGAAGACCTTCAACGCTGCAAAAAAAGAAGAGGAGGCACCGTTTCAGAAGCAGACCAATTAGTATCAAAGACCTTTTTTCCTGAACAAAGGTGCAAGGAAGGGGAAAATATGGAAAAAAATTTATGCCTTCGCTGATTTAATATTTCACTGAAAGGGACTCGTTCTGTTTAGTACTGGTGGTCGCTTGGAGCAGTAAAGATATAAAATAAAAATACTGACAACGGGACGGAACTTGCAGCTTTGGACAGAGGACGGACACTACTAGCCACGTCCCGTTAGGCAAGCAAGAGCCTCTGCGCGTCGTCCTCGCTTAACCAGGGCCAGCTTCGCTGCCCGTGCGCCCCGTGGCGGAGCGCAGCCCTTCAACGCTGCCTGCAACCGGCAGGGACGGACGCGGGGGCGCGGCAGGGTTAGGCCACCGAGCCACCAGGGACGCGTTTCCCACCCCTCACGGCGAGCACGCCGAAGGCGGGAGCGGGCGGTGAAGCCGCCTCCCCCTCAGGTGCTGCCAGCTCACGGGAGCAGCAGCAGCCGCCTCCCTGGCGGCCGGCAGGGTCGGGACAGCCGCCTCGCTAACCGGAGAGCGACCCCCTCCGCCGCCCCGGCCCCGGCAGCTGCGGGCTCCGCTCCGGCGGGGCGGGGGCAGCGCCCAGCGCCCGCCGCCGGCGCCCCCCCGCCGCAGGGCCGGGCCCGCCGCCCCCGCCCGTTACCTCGGCAGCTTCTTGTAGAGAAACCTCTTCAGGTCCTGGGGGCAGAGACGGGCGCGACGTTACTTATTTCCACACAAACCGGGCGGGGGGAGCGCCCCGCTCCCCCGCAGCGCCTCTCCCTTCCCACCGGGCCCCGAGCCCCCCCACCCACCGCCACCGCCGCCGCCGCCCCGGGCGTGCCCGCCCCGACGCTCGGCCCCCGCCCCAGCGCCCCTCCCAGGCCTGCGGCCGAGCCGCCACCCGCGCCCCAGCCGCCACCCCGCCGCCCCGCGGAGCCGCACTCACGTCGGCCATGGCTGGGGCCTGCCGCCGCCGCCGCCGCCACCTCCGCGGGCCTGCGAGACGAGAGGGCGCCCGGTCACCCGCGGCGCGGCGGGAGCGACCCCCGCCGCGCTCCCTCCCTGAGGCCCGGCCGCCTCCCTACCCCCCCCCCCCCCCCGCCCCGCTGCCATGGTAGAGGCCGCCCCGGGGAGAGCGGCTGGGACGAGACCACCGTCCCACGGGGGGGGCTGGGGGGGGTGCACGCGCTGCCCGCCCCGCCCTACCTGTCCGCGCGGCCGGCGCGTCCTGCGCTGCCGCTACCCCCGGCGCAGGGTCCCGCCGCCGCCGCCGCTTCCCCTTTAAGCCTCTGTCACATGACGGCGCCCCTCCCTCCCCAACCCGGAAGCGCTCCCCCGCCGGCGCCCCGCCCAGGCAGCGCCAGATTGGTCCCGCCGGCGGCCCCGGAGGCGGAGCGGCGCGGAGCGGGTCACGGCGGGGCGGGCGCCGCGGCCTCCCGGGGCTGCGCTTGGGTGCCGGGACTGGAGCCTAAATTTAAAAATTAAAAAAAAAAAAAATAGCTGCTCACCTGAAAATTGCTACTATTTCTGGATGTATAGGCCTGGTGAAGTTTTAAAAAAGCCCGGAACAGCCAGAGATAAGCACCTTGTTTGCAATCCACAGAGGAAGAGCTCATCCCAAAGGGCAAATTTATTTGCTTATCGAGAGCCCACACCTCCTCCTCGACCCAAGCCACGCAGACACAGCAGTCTGGTAAGGGCTGGGCCACCCTAGGGACAGACCTAGAGAGGCCCCCATAAAATTCGTACGTGTGAGCTGCTGGTACCATTTTGAAAATGGGACAACCGTGGTCCGCTCGCCTATTAAAGTATTCCCTACCAGGCACTGAAAACGTTTAAAAATGCAACTGGCTTTTTAAAATTTGTAAGCACGATGCTCAAGGGGCGATTTCGCTTGTTTCCCTGAAACTGAAAGCTACGCGAAGGAGCCTGTGAGACGGCTCCTGTACCGCTAATATTGACGGGAATTGTGTCTCCAGGGCCAGCGACCGCCCTTCTACGCACCGAGCAAACCAGCGCCCGTGGGAAAAGCATATTCTGCAGGAAGGATAACATCGTAACTAAACATCGTATTTTAATATTATTTCTAAAAATCCGGAGAAATCTGAGACTCGGACCCCATTCCCGCCGGACTGAGAAGGCTCACGGCTGCCCTGGAGAAGAGAAGCATGGGGAGGAGGGTTTACAATGGCATCCTCCTTCCCCCTATTCGTTACGTTTGCACTGTTTGCTCCCAAAAGCATCTTGATCGCACGCCAAACACGGCACAAAATGTTACACTTGTTACACGATGCTTTTTCTCCAGGCTCTACCCGGTGGCTTACCAAGGAGCACGGGGGAATCAAGGCGCGGAGATGGGTGGCGCTGGCAAGGTTATAGTAAATTGTTAGTAGAGGGGGGACACGGCACCAGGGCTTCGGGCTGCCAGGCCCAGCTTCCTCTGGTAAAACCAACTGCACTCAACCAGATTTAGACAACTGGGAAGCTAGTACTTTTTAAAGTTACAGCTTCAGGAATTTGTATAACTGATTTTTAAAAAAAAAAAAAAAAAAAAAAAAAAGTTTGCTTTTACTATTACGTTTTCCTTCTGCTCTCTTTGACAGCTCTACAAGAAGAAAGAATAACAACTGTTTAGGGGATGACTGCAATTTATGGAACAAACAACCTTAAAAAACATATCCTTGCCCTCCCATTTTAATCCTTTTACAGCATTCATTACAAAATTGTATTAAAAATGTATGTAATTTAAAGTTGTCTCTGCTGCCTATTTAAATGCATCTGTTACATTTTGGTGACTATAATGTTCTACCTTTTCTGGGAAACTTGTAAAAGAATCTTGTAAAAAGAAACTTGTAAAAGAATTTAAGGACATCAAGGTGCTGGAGCGTGTCCAGAGGAGGGCAACGAAGCTGGTGAAGGGCCTAGAGCACAAGTCTTATGAGGAGCGGCTGAGGGAACTGGGGTTGTTTAGCCTGGAGAAGAGGAGGCTGAGGAGAGACCCTAATTGCTCTCTACAACTACCTGAAAGGAGGTTGTAGCGAGGTGGGGGTTGGTCTCTTCTCCCAAGTAACAAGTGATAGGACGAGAGGAAAAGGCCTCCAGCTGCGCCAGGGGAGGTTTAGGTTGGATATTATGAAAAACTTCTTCACCAAAAGGGTGGTCAGGCACTGGAACAGGCTGCCCAGGGAAGTGGTGAGTCTCCATCCCTGGAGGTATTTAAAGAACGGATAGATGTGGTGCTTGAAGACATGGTATAGATGGACTTGGCAGTGATAGGTTGACGGTTGGACTCGATGATCTTAAGGGTCTTTTCCAACCTTGACGATTCTACGATTCTATTCTATGAATCAAGACTGTTTAAAAGAAGTCAAAAATTCAAATTTAATCTTGTTCTACCTACACAGTTAGAGAACTTGTAGGGAAATGTTCATTAGATGTGAACACTGAACTCACTTGTGACTCAGGGTGCTCCATAAATAGAGTACACGCTGATGCCGTATGTCAGCAGATGCAGATTATCTCCCTTTTTCATTATGCTATGTCAAAGCGTCATGCCAAGATTTGTCACTTTTTGCAGGACTTTCCTGCTTGCTCTTTTAAAGGAGAGATCAAGAACCCATGCTTGTGCTATCTTTAATTCTAGATTAAATACAGGTAATGACTAAATAAAGAGAGTAAGTAGTTAATTCTAGGTAGCTAAAAAAGTTGAAGGATTTTTCGTTGGGTTGTTCAAAACCAGTTTTGTTTTTCCCTTTTCTTTCCAATATCTTATTTTAATGAGAGCTTCACCTTCTGAAGAAAGGTAATCTGAAAAGATTCAGGTACTCCACCCTCTCCAATTAGCATCTTGCTCATCAGAAAATTTGTTCTGAACTTTCCAGCAGATTCCTTCAAGGAAACCAGGGAAGATAATGACATTTCTGAAGAAAAAACCTTCAGACTTGAGAAAAAAGTGACAATCACGAGGAGAGAAACACCCACTTGGAATATTAAAAGAACATTTGCAGGCCATATTTAGAGCAGGTTAATCTTTATGCTACAGGAAATAACAGCATCCTTCTACATGCTACTGCATACTTCAAAGCGTGCAACTACTTAATCTGTTAAACGCCAAGTAGCATTTTTCCACCAGTATAAACATATTCATTGTTTCCTTCTCTGAAAATGGCAATCGCAATAGATAATCCAATGAAATACAGCAGCCTAGGTCTCACTTTCAAACTGCTGGGGCACCTGCGTTGCTACGGGACGCAGCCACTGCATTATTCCAGTTTGCTGAGGTACTGATAGCAATCTAACCAGCCTGACCCAGCTCCGCACCCGCCCCTTTACCTGCTTCTCAGCTGCAGCAGAAGTAACTGCAGGGCTGACATAACCCACCCGGTTATTATAAGCAGCTTTGCTAAGACCATCTCTTCACTCCGACTTCACTGTTCTGACATTTGACAAATGCGTTATAGATCCTTCTTCCTCGTAACTAAAGGATCACCTGCAAGCTCCGACTCAGTTGTGAATGGGAAGGCCTGAGTGCTTGTTAAAGCCTTTGGAACAATTTTCTTCTATTAAGAAGACACAGGAGTACCAATGTGTACTTTGATAGTTTCTTTTCATTAGTATAATTACAATACATTCTGGACAGTTACAAAATCCGGGGAATCACGTTTTCTCCATAAACTTCTACTGCAAACTTCAAACATTTGGGTGCCTTTCCGTTACTTCTGCATACTTTTCCTATAATCTTAGAAAGGACAACCGGTAAAGCAACCCTTTTTTTTTTTTTGTTTGTTTCAGCAGCTTTTAGTTCTGCTTTGTGCCTCAGGCTTTGATGTCCACCTTGAATGCTGGTTTAGCTGCTTAGTTAAAAGCCTGCAGCTAGTCTCTCTCATGTTACACCAATTCAATAGAGGACATTTCCAACAGGACAGTTTAGAAAAGGTATATACGCAAAATGTACGCAAAATGATTTCTGGGTCACTCAGAGCAACAGCATTTAGTGTATTTCTAAAGCCAAATCCTGGTCTAGATCAGAAGGAATTCCAGTGAAGTCAGTCAGGTATTTAAACTTTCAATTTAGGAGAAGAATTTGGCTCCACAGAAACCGAAAGCATTGTTCAAAGATAGCAGTTTTCTCAAATAAAAAATACTGCCCTTATTATGAGCCACCTGGCATTCTCAAATACAAGACACATTCTCCTGCATAGCACTGTTAAAATGTAAAAACATCAGCTACTGAACCTAAAAATGTTTCCAACCCACTTTTGATAAACTTTAAGTACATTGTACTTAGCTGCTTCAAAACACCTCTTTGCATCAGCAGGCGTGGCTGCATATAGTTTCCACGTACAGGCCGCTGAGTTACATGATCTTGTACGTAGGAGCCGAACGGTACGCGTGCTCATTTCTAGAAAGTCAGTCCACCGACATTCTGGCCCAGAGAAACGCGTGCCCTACCTCTTCCGCCCCAGGGACAAGCGATATGGCTCTGACCATAGGAGCATACTGCAAACTAGTGAAGCGTTTAAATAGTTGGCAAAAGTGTTGAAAGGCACATAGCTTGTCCTTAGCAGTATTTCCCTGTTCCACTTGTAGGGCCCATTGAGGAATCAGTGTTGGGACCTAGCTTGAAACAAAAAAATAGTAAGAAAATGGAAGCCTCCCAGGAAAAAAAAAAATCAGGTTGCCTTTTTTTTTTTTTTTTTTTGAGCTTTAAGATTTTACTATTGCATGTTTTCCTCTACCTTTCCAGTGAAAATTAAGGAAGCTATGGATGCATGTTAACCGTACGTATGGAATTACTAGTACTGGAATACCAAATGGTAGAGCTGCTGTAAACTGTTGCAAGTACTAAAAGCAATGCTTATAATGGTCTGTACAGCATTTGCAAATATTTACTTTGAAAAGAGATTAGTGTAGTTCTTAGTTTTCTCAGCATTGCTTAGAAACACTAAAAAAACTACAACAGCTAACTGCTACTCTACACCAGATCGATAAACCCCAACAGATATTTAGGAATATATGCCATTATATTTAAAAATACCAAGTTCCTCTAAGCTGGTAAACCTAGAAGATTTTACATAGAGTTAGAGATAAAATATTAAAAATTCTTGTTTCAATTCCACACACTTGACATCTGAATAGGAGTAATGTAATCATACTATTTATTCCATCAGTGAGACAAAATGTTGTATGGAACTAAATTTCTGAGATTTTAAATAGAAAGTCATTTAACTCGTATATACACAAAGTGTTCTTTCCACAGATATTTACATGGCAAATATGTTAGAGGAGAACCACTATGACTACATCTCTACAAGTATAGCATCCTTTCTGAGCTATTCTCTCTGCTGAAAGAATTCACAGAAGCTTTGAAGTAAAATCTAGACAATTAAAGTTACCTATATTTCACAGTAGGTAAAGAAGCCATTAAATGATATTTCAGCATAAGGTTTCTGGAAACAGCTACACAGTAGAGTTTTACATCCACCCTTCTTTTCCAGCATTCATGGTGAAACTAAATCTCTTCTTAATTTACAAGAGAGATAACGGCATACGTAAAGATGTACGTGTATAATTGCAGTTCATCCTCCTCGATAGAGGCTGGTCAGCCGTTCTAGTTCTTTGCAGTTGTCCATGGACATGGAGTCTGCTTTCTTTCGGAGACGGTCATCTCGATATACTTTTGCTGCATAAAGTAAGTCTGTTTCTTTAATGAAAAAAAAGAGAAAAGATTTTTCAGGTTAAAAACTGAATATGTTGCACATGATACATTCCTTCTCAGATCTGTCCAAAACACCTCAGGTTTAAGCCTTGCCCTTTTTTCCCCTCTGTCTATTCTAACTACCCACAGACACCACCTAAAGAGCACTGCTACAGCTTCCCTTTGCTGGATCTTCACAAGCATTCGTCTTTTTGAGAAGGGGAAGTGGTAACAGCCTTCCAGCACCCTCATATTTCATACCGCAGTACCTGATTAAAAACAAACAAACCAACCAACCCCTACTACTTCTGTCAGACCTCATTAAACACTACAAATATAGGCCACGCTCAGTGATCTTGGATATTATTGACAGCTCTAGCGTCTTGTCTGTGCCCAAAAATCCATCCTGAGTGTTAAGCCCATTACTTCAACTGATGCTGCTTCAGACTGCCAGCGTTCAGAGGTATTAATAAAGGAGCTCTCTGTATTATACTGGTGTTCAATAGCTTGACATTGCTGAGCATTTTAATTCTCTAAAATCTTTTCCAGCCCTTCAACTCAAAATGGATTACCGAGGCATTCTTAAATGTTAATCAACGCTGGAAAGATTTTAACTGTCAAGGAGATCCAACACACAACAGGTATTTTGAATCCTTAAAACCACAATATCAGCTGTTTCTAGAGAAAATCTATTAGGGGATGCCTTCTCAAAATCAATTTCGGTAGTTTTCACAACCTGATACATTGCAAATAGCAAACAACATGACAGTCACCACCTTCAAGTTATTTTTCTTCTTTATACTAGGGTCAGATGTTTCTCTAGTCATCACATTTTTCCCAGTAAATATGTACATATGGAATTGTGGGCCTCTTTGCATTGTCCAAGACTCTGTTCGTGCTTAAAAAAGTAAGCATGTCAAGAATAAATGCTGAAAAATGGGAAAGGTATTCTTTCTCCTCTTTCCTTCCCCAGGTGGAAATTGCATATCAACATTTTCAAAGATATTTGGACAGTAAATACATTACAGGAGACACAAATATAACATGCCAGTAAACCTAAGTGTAATGACTAGGTCAATAAAAGCAAACTATCCTTCCAGATCTACACTCCGCTGAAAAAATGTACCAATAATATGTCCTCTTTTTATTGTGCTGGATTGTATCTTATCTTTAATTTTTTGTTAACAACCATGATCATTTTTGTAAATATTTTATTATAAGTTTACCAATCATTCATCTAGCAACCACTTGTAGATGAAAAATGGGGTATTCATTTCATGAAGAGCAAACATATTCAAACATTTCAAGATGATCAAAGGACAACCGAGCTGGAAAAATACAACAGTTTTTTATATTTGCTTATGAATTATACCCAAAAATTCTCTGATGCTTTCCTCTGTTTGAAAAATCTGGGAAAAATTATTCCGATCAAATCTCACACTCTGGGCAATGATCTGAGAGTCTTCCCCCAAAGTACTGGTGTTTCTCTTGCAAACCTGTGGCCCATCAGCAGAGTTTTCTGCCCACAGTTCTTTCCTGTGGGCGATTTGTAAAACTGTGGAGATTTACTTATACGTAAGCAATGCGTACTCACGAGTAAGGAGTGTAAAGCCTCCAGGAATCATTGGGCCTACTATGCATGGGCAATGCAGTTTGTATTTGTATATGTATGGGCCAACTGTAATGAAGGTACGCAGTCCTATTCAGGCGTTTGACTAGCTGCGATGGCGGGCAGTCTTTCACAACTGGGAGAAGCTAAGGGGCCATCTCAGCTGAAAGGTGGCACCACTGCACTGCAGAGGGTAAAGTTGCGCAGGAACACCCGATTTCACTCAGAGAAGAGCATTCTGTTTGCTTCTGGTCAGTTTACTGACAGTTCATCAACAAATTATTTATCCGGTAAGCTATTACTGAAGCTTACCAGCTGAAAAGTTGAAACCATCTTGTTTCAACACTGATGTCTTTTTAGCAGCGCTGTTCTCACAGAGCATGAAAGGCTCATGAAATGGTCACAAATAATAGAATAACAGGTTAAAGTTGACGATGATTTGGAGATGGACGATGCTATTCAGTATTCTTATGCTTTAACACTGAATTCTAGGCTTTTGAAAGAAAATAGCTCCTTGTAGAATATTAAATTAGATTGGAAAAATAGATGTTAAACTAAAAAAACCCATCTGTTTTCAAGGTCTGATATAGCCAAGCTACCAAGTCCAGGGAGAAAAATTATTCAGCATTGGCAAAAGATCAAGCACTGATTTACAGCTTATGATGTTTTACAGGACATGCTGCGTGTCCCTGGTCACCTGGAAAAGCAGTGTTTGTATGCACTGTGGTCCAAGACAGATTATTTTTTTCCTTCTCTGGAAACACCTATATAAGTTTTTGTTATATTTATTTATTTATTTACATAAAAGCACCTAAGGAAATGAGATATTGCCATGATAAAATAATGTGAAAGAGATTAGAATTCTTAGCGTTTGTCCTTAACTTAGAGCAATTTCTTTCTCATTATCAATTCACTGTAGTCTTTATTTTTCTGAGAAACGGTCATAGCTAATAGAGTAGCAGGTTAAAATCGCTGATGATTTGCAGATGGTTGTTAGGCCACTGAGTAAAACACAGATACTAAGTGACACTGGCGACACTTTCAGAAGTGAGAAACAGTAGGGAACCTTGCACTTGCTTTCTCATTCAGATACTTTAATAATACAAGCACTTCATTCTTGCCTGAGGCAACCTTCTTTTATAGTAATGAATGCTTTCACGAAATTACACATATTACCAAACTTACTTTGTTGCCTCTCCTTCCAGCAGTTATTACGAATGTTGGACACATAATCCTCTTCCACACTCTTTTCCACTTTCTGTAATGACACTCCTTTGTATTCATTTCTAAAGTCCTTGTTGACATAATAAACGACACCCAAGTTTTCTGTCTGCATTTTTATGGTCTGCCCCGTACTTCTACAAAAAAGGAGGGAGGGGGGAGAGAGACTAGTTATTTATTTCATTTTTTTTTTTAACACCACAAATACACTTTAAAAAAATATTGCTATTACAGAAGAAGAGCACATCACCGTATTTGCCATTTCAAGGCAAGTAACGAAATGAATGGCTGTATAATCTGCCAGAGAATAAAATTACTACATTTATCTGAACATTAAACTTCTGCTGCTTAAACCCGTGATCTTGAAAGAAAAACCATGTTAGTAAGACACTTCTTTCATATCTCTTTAGTTAAATATAAGCTTTGGTAATAGAAAATTACATTCAAACTCAACAGAAAGAAAAACAGGTCACTATTCTGTAGCAACCCAGTACAGGCATCTCCATTCTAAAGTGTTTTCTGCCAGCCCTGACAAATCCATTTTCCTGCTGGCATTCTGTGGATTAAAAATCAAAGATTGTGCGTAAACATTTTGGCAGAGAAGTGTTTATAAGCCTCACAACAACTTAGTCGCAGAAGGGAAAAACATCACACCCTGGAAATAAGAGAGGAGAAAAGAAACCTTTCTGTTGTGGGGATGAGAGCTCTGCAAGGAACTAAGGACCTTTAAAACAGTTATGGCGAGTGGGCTAAGGCTACTAGCTGGTTGCATGCTTGATTAAAGTTATTTACTTCTCTCAAGGAAAAAAGGTTTAAATATCCTACTGTACAAAACAGGTAAGTTTCACTAGTAGAATTCTTTGCAAGAAAATGAAGATAAGCTATTTTACCACTACCTAGAATGAAGCAAAGAATAGACAGTTTCCCCAGCCCTCATCTAGTTCAAAACTTAAATAAGGATGAGCAAGTTGCTTTCAAGCACTTCACTTGCTAGAAGCACAGATGACCCCTAAAAGGAATAATGAGCCCTGGCAGGGTTCAGGATTTGGTTAAATATGACGGAGATGCAAACATCTTTGCAAGATGCTACGTTGCATGGACCCACTGCCTTGTATTAGAAGACCTCCTAAACTCCAGGTATTGCTGACCTCTTTTCTCCATTACGTTCTCACAGCATGTTCTTAATACCTAACTTTCACGTTTTGTTCTGCTTTCTCTATACCTTCCCTCCCTTTCCCCACTGTGGGAAATCAAGGACCAACTAACGAAGACTCTCTAAAATGCTTCTAAGTGGGAGATGCTGATTACAACATCCTCCCCTCTGTTTTAAGCTAATGTAATCAAGCATTACTTACGATCTTGGGTATAAGGCGTAAGGAGGGTTAGATACCATCAACTGGCTCAACAAGGAAACAAGGATCAACACAATAATAGGCATCAGCTGAATGAACATGGAGAAACCTCCCTAAGGAACAAAACAGATTCAAGGATTTCATAAAACAGCATCAAGTAAATAGGTAAATTGGACAAGATTTAATGCTAAGCGTGACTTTCTGCTTTAAACCATCAAAAGCTGCTAGGAAAACTATAACTACAAACCTGCAAACACCATGATGTTATCTTAACTTTCCAATGCATGCACAATATTCATAGAGTGCTCAAGCTGCAAGAGTTCAGAGGTTAGCATGTAGCCACAAGCAATTACCAAACGAATAGCTGGATTCAGCTGACATTATATGCCATGATTTGGTCTCATCTATACAGTGATATGTAATTATACAGGACTATATATAATTCATATAGATGAATACTGAGCCTTAAGTACAATTTTTACCTCAGCCCAAATAAAGTTTTAAATGTAGACAAGGATTAGTGATCAGAATTAGTGGCATATTTAGGCTAATACTACCAGTCACTAGTAAGACAGTGACACAGAACAACAGATTTACAAAACCAGGCTATTATCTTCTCAAATTTGCACGTCTATTTACCAATCAGTAAGACTACCACCTGCCAAAGTTTTAAAATACGTAACTGGCAAGTAGAAATCCTCCTCTACAGTACAGAGCTCCTGTGCAGTCACATCACCAAAAGCGACTACCAGCAAATTTCACAATCCACAGTTTAAAGTCAATGGTGCTTAAACATACATCACCCCTCTCTTCCTCCCTCTCATGTCCACTCTGACGGTGCTGATTAGGATGACTGTAGCCAGCACGACCATTAGAAAATGAATGTACACCACCTAAGGAAAGAAATAGCCACATTTAAATCATGTAAAAAAACCTATTTAGAGGTCAATACAGACGCAACAACATAAAGCATTTAACAGTACTGTACAATGACACATAAAGTAACTCAACTTCAAGATATGTTACAATTTCAAAGTTGTTTAAAATAAATAGTTTAAGCTCTAAGTTAACTGATTTGTTATTTCATGTGCCACAGAATCACCACAGCAACCCCAAAGAACTGAACTCACATTTTGGGGATTTAGCAACACATGCAGATTAAAGAGTTGGGGTCCGAGGCAGGCTGGAGTAATTTTACTGGTTTATAATGTCACAAACTCTAATGCCACTCCAGGCAGTACCACTGTATCCCAATGATTATACTGATATATACAAATACCTGTTGGAAAGGCCCCTCCAAAAAACATGTTGAATAGGTCCTCTGGAGTAATATCTGCCTCACGACCTCTATGGAAGTTGAATCTGCCATTGCTAGGGTGATTGCACGTTTGCTCTTCACTGCCTGTAAGGTCATACTGCTTTCGTTTTTCTGGATTACTCAGCACAGCATACGCATTTCCTATTTCTGAAGCAAGGAATAAAAGACAACTCCCATAAATGAAAGATAAGAGCTATTCCAGCATGAAAATTGCCATTTCAAAGTCAAGAATAGGCAGCAAATTATGTCCTTTACTGTACATTACAAATCAACTATAGTACAACAAGGTCTAGAAACATCTCTACTTTTCTTATTATAGCTTCCACAAAGTTTCCCACCAACCCTATTCAAAGGCCTTTTATCCTGTTGACCTGGGCAGAAGGCAAGAGAGCTTTGATCCTTTTTCTAGGGCAACACCTACACCTGTGGAAACGTTCTCTCTCACTGCAATTACAAAAAAAGCATCAAGCATTACAATGAAAGCTTTGAAGTGGGGTAATTGCAAAGTTCAGTTTGCTCTAACAGCCTAGCTTAAAAACATCATAGACTCAGTAGGTTTTCTTTGGTTTCATTTCGTAAGTGGTGGCTTCTTCGAATGCATCAGCTTTATTGTGTACAAGAGTGTGAACGTATTTTTTATATGCTGCTTAAGATATTTTATGGATTACATTAATAACACAAAGTTTTGCATGATGTAACATGAAAAGTACAACATGCACACACAACGGGAACACGTGTGTTCCCAAGGTTGCCAATACAACCTCAATGTTTGGAGCGCCTGGCCTGGATGCCTGTCCCTGTTCACACTACATTGTCACAAATGAACAACTTCAATTTTGACAGTAGTAATGGAAAAACTGAGTTCAGTGAGCATGGAAAGAATCAGTGTGAAAAGACCACAAGCTCTCCTGACTTTACAAGCTTTCACCCTATCTGATGTGTACAGACATACAGCTCTCACAGGCTGAAGGAAAATTTCTGTTGGCACTCGATGAACAATCTTCACTCAGTCGTATCTTCATTAAACCCTTCCTGCTTTCCTTCTCTCTCCTCCAGGCCTCTCTAACAAAAGGCTTCTTTTGCAGCCAACCAACACAAGCACAAGGCACACGGACTGTTTTTCGGTGTCGAGTGCTGTTGTGACCAGCAGGTCGTGGGAGGCGATGACTCTGCCCCTCTATTCTGCTATGGTGAGACCCCACCTGGAGTACTACATCCAGCTCTGGGGCCCCCAACGTAAAAAAGACATGGACCTGGCTGGAGCGAGTCCAGAGGAGGGCCACGAAGATGACCAGTGGGCTGGAGCACCTGTCCTATGAATACAGGCTGAGAGAGTTGGCGTTGTTCAGCCGGAAGAGAAAGCTCCAGGGAGGCCTTGTAGCAGCCTTCCAGTACCTGAAGGGGGCCTACAAGAAAGCTGGAGAGGGACTTTTTACAAGGGCGCACAGTGACAGGACGAGGGGTGATGGCTTTAAACTGAAAGAAGGTAGATTTAGATTGGATACAAGGAAGAAATCCTTCACTCTGAGGGTGGTGAGGCCCCGGCACAGGTTGCCCAGAGAAGCTGTGGCTGCCCCCTCCCTGGAAGTGTTCAAGGCCAGGTTGGATGGGGCTTTGAGCAACCTGGTCCAGTGGAAGGTGTCCCTGCCTGTGGCAGGGGGGTTGGAACCAGATGATCTTTAAGATCCCTTCCAACCCAAACTATTCTATGATTCTATGATAAGCCATCAGTCATCAAAAGTTTGTGAAAGGTGCAACGCTATAACCTCAACACAGGCAAATAAGACAATGGCTTTGCATAATTAATGTTTTCAACATTATCCAATCTAAAAAAAACTTAATGAGTCTCAGCTATTTGCCTTTTAAGATGCCCTTAGAAACAACCATTAGCAGTCCCTTTAAGTGGAGGAGAAAACCCAAAGAAATGAAGCTTGGTAATTTGCACTGAGAGACACCAAATATTGCTACAAGGTTCCTCTGTTACTCAGCAGGAGGATAAAATTGGTAGTAAAAATTTAGATTTTTCCCAACACTTAAGAATTTAGGGAGACATAAATCAGGTGACTGCACATAAAGTGATGACATCATACTGTCAAAGTATGGTCAGCAATCCTTTTTGACTATTTGTTATTTGCTTTTGATTATTTGATGCTAATTCACAACAGATTTGATTAAAATATAATTTTCTTTAAATAAAGGACATACAAAATTTAAAAACTGCTCAAAAGTTTCAAAGGAAAGATTTTTTGATGAAGCTGGTAAAAGAGATTCTAAGAGATTAAAAGTGATAATATTTGCACAAACTTTTTAAATCTAAAATATAACCCCAGGGAGACTGCTTAATACAACAGAAGAGTAGTACTAGGTAGCTCAAGATCTAAGTAAGTACCGTGCCTAACATCAAACTCAATTCTGTTTTCTAATGTGGCCTTTCCTTAAAACAAAGCATTATTATGAAATAATAGCTATTATAATGAAACTCCTTTTCTCAGCTGGATGTTAGAAACTCATCAGACACCTTTAAAGGCAAATTAAATCATAAATTTACTCAGCCATACAAAAAGACTACAATAATTTCAATGCGAGAAAAATGCTAGGTTTCATTAAATAATATTTAGTCAACAAGATTCCCCTACAAAATTTTCTGTTCATTTACTCATCTAATTAAGAACCAGAAAGTGAAATTAAGCCGAAGAAATAAAAATTGTACAAAGTGCTAATGTCAAATAAAAGATTAAATAATAAGAAACTGATTTCTTACATTTTAAATATTATTTAAAATGCTATTAACAAGGAAGAATTATTTTATTCATAGGGCTGGAGACAATTTTGTAAGAATAATCTTTTTTAGATAAAGCCATCACACAGCTGTATTAAAATAATCATTAGCAATCAACCTTCCTGCTATGTTCCATCTACTTTTCACCTGGAATTGTTAATATATTATTATAATTACCCCTTAAAGTCTGTATCAGAAGTCTTGCTCAGGACTTCCCCCCCCCTCCCCCATTTAAGAGTTTTATCTGATTGATTCTTTTCAAATGTCTGCATGAAGACCTCACACAGGAAAAAATAAAAAACACGTACAATAATCAGATTGTTTATTTATGCATGACTATTTCTTACAGATTCACATTTTTCTTCATCTGTGTCTGAGATGAAGGTGTAGTTTTCTTTAAAAAGCTTTTCGTCAACAATTTTCCTTGTGCAGGGCTAAGCTTGGCAGCCTTAGATCAGGTAAAGTCAGATTGTAAATTTTACCTAAGAAATGGTCAAAGGCAACTATTAATAAGGCCATGTTTGAACCCAGGTATTTCTGTGTGGAAAAAGTAGTAAAACTACACACATACAAGGAATTCTAAGGCAAAGGTAAATTAGCGTCACATGTGATTCAGTAAAAAATGCATTTTGCTATGAAGTATTACTTTGGTTTTTTTCAAGCTCAAGTATAGTAAAGATTCAAGATAGTAAGATTCAATTGACTACATTAAGTCAACAACAGTAAAAAAAGTGCAAAATCTGGGTTTAACAGATCAAGTATTTGCTCCCTGTACCTGAAAATTACAGTCAATCCTCTGAAACCGAACCCTACTGCAAAATTCCCCATTATTTATCTACGCTTCTAAGTATATGTTAAGATAATAAAGGTCAAATATTTTCTTGGATAAAAATGTCAGTTTAATATTAGCTACAAAACACCACATTGACAATTTTGTAAAAAGTCGAGTGACCAATGCAGATGAATTTCTTTTAATCTGACAAAGTTTAATCATAAAAGAAATTTTGAGTAAAAATAGTACTTTACTTTTAAAAGCCTCTGTTGCTCCAGGTGCATGGTTTTTGTCTGGGTGGAATTTCAAAGCAAGTTTTCTATAAGCCTTCTTTAGGTCTTCTTCACCGGCATCCTTTGACACCCCAAGGACTTCATAATAATTTTTACATTTCTTTATACTGCAAAAGAAAATGAAGTAAAACGTTGTAAACAAAAAGATGTAGAAGTAGGATGTTAGAACACAGCTGCAAATGAGGTAATACATTGCACTGATGCAATACACTACATCTCTCACTTTCAATATAAAATATAAAAAAATTCCACTCTAGAAACAAAGAATGCCATTTTTCATAATAAACTCACTATTGAGCACAATAAACTACTGTACTCAAAATTACTTACAACATAGATCTATTTTACTACTTCTACTGTAGAACCACTACAGTTTTAAGAAAAGGTTTCAGTTTGCAATTACTGTAGCATTTCCTCATCCCCAATTATACGAATATTGCTGTTAATAATGCATAAAATGAAGATTCCAAATTTACTTCACAGAGCTAGTGGGTAGGAAGGCCTGTTTAGACTGTCAACAGCAAATGCACTTTGGTATGCATGGTATAAAACAAAACAAACAATACCTCCCCCTTTCTCCAAACGAAAGTCAAGTCATAACACCATTCGAACATTCACTTTTCAGGGAAATAAGGCACATGAAAATACCTCTGCTGCTGGGAATGCACCTGGATCTTAACAAACTTTCTGTAAGTGTTTTGTATAAATTCAAATAAACAATAACAGCTCCAGCAATTCAGATTCAGCTCATCTCCTATGTTCAATGTAGCATTTTTTTTTAAGCTCTGAAAACTCAGAAATATTCTTCCTATAGGCAGTCTCACCCAGACAGGAGAAGCAAAACCTGGAAATGATGTAATGATTTGGTATGCTTTACAATACTCTGAAGAGAGAAAGAGCAGTTACAGGGGACAGAGAGAATAATTTTATGTGGGCATTAATTTTATGTGGGCAGGAAGAACTGACCAAACCAATAACTACACCTTAAAATCAAACCAAGTTACTTCGGTAAGAATTCAGAAACTTAGAAAAACAAGGCCGAATCAGAAACTTGCATTGCAGAAATGAGGCACAGTGACATCTGGTGCATACCAAAAGGAAAGGGCTGGTCTGAGCAAGAAATAGAAATTACATCCATAAATATTTTAAAAGCTTCGTGTGAGTCTCTTCACACAGCTGTAACTGTGTCCACATTCTCTTAAACGCACAGATTTCTACCTAAATATGGGTTTAGTGTTACAAAGACTATACACAGGGCAGCCAAGTGGGAAAAAAGGGGGTAAGCAAGCCTTTGGCATTTTCATGAAAGAAGAATGGGTACCCTATAATTAAGGGAATAGTAGCATCAGAAGCATAACCACACCATCGTGTGTGGCCCTTCATAGTTTACAGATTGATCAAATCAAGTTTCATTTAAGGGATCCTTTTTGCTGTGTTCAAACAACATTAGCTTTTATGGAAGTCTCGGTGTAATGCTCACAAGAGCACTGAATTGAATATATGCAGGCAGCTGCCAACACGAGCATCCTGTGAAATAAATATAGCTCATTATATTGAAACAAATATAGCTCATTATATTGAAGTAACATTTAATAAGCTCCAGTTAGGAAGCTGATAAAGCTAACTAAAAGGAACACAGCTAATCCATCATCAAGAAAGAATGGAAAGAAAATACATTAAATTATACTCTGAATACTGGAAACTTTTGTTTGTTGATTTGTACAATAAGAAAAAAATCTGGTAGTGTACAGATCCCTTCATCCTTAGCCTCAAGTCCTGGATTACTTATGAACCGTATCAAGAACAGATAGCTTTATTTAAAAGCGTAACAGTATCAAATTAAGCTTTTATTTAAAGAAATTGCTATCTCGGCATCCAATCTAAATTCTTCTCTTCAATAATTCAGTATCTGAATTATCTGTTTGTAGACCAGGCTCTTCAGAACTTTGGTTGATATAAAATTAGGTAGTGAGTCATCAATGTTTAGCAAAGTTGTTATTTTATTAGCATTAAAACTGTAGTGCTAAATGTTTGTTCAAGTGTTTTTAAGCACTGTGCATCCTCAACAACTTTTTCCCGTAACAGCCTATGTTCATTTCTCATGGAAGTAACAAACGTGAAAAAAAAAAACACATGGAAGTTTACTTCTTTGCAGACCTGATATGCATTTATTTCACAACTCTAGGATGCAGAGAGGAGAAAAATGGGGGGGGGGGGAACAACAACAACCCAAGAAATGCCAAACTGTTCTTCTAATCCTCAAAAACTCACTCCAGAGTTTTTTCCCATTCATAACCAGTGTAAGTCCCCCAGTTGGAAACTCTCATGAGAAAAGCAGGAATGGTGGGTATCATCAGAAGACGTTCAGGTCAGCACATGACCCACCAGCTTCCGACACCACGATCAGCTTAGAGCCAGCGCATCACACCAGAGCTAGTTCCTGATGAGAAAGTACAGGGAAGAATGCAACCACCCTCCATGCAACAGCTACCCTGAACCTGGTCCACAAATGAGCCATTGTTCTTTATCAAGAAACAAGCGTTCAGCCAAGGTATAACACATTTCTGCTTTCTCTTAGCAAGTCTTTGCTAGTGCTAGTTAAACAAAAAATTCTACAAATATACAAGCACCTCTATTCCAACATTCCTGATTTTCTGTGAAGGTATGATTTAATATTTCAAGCACATCTTGTATCAATCACCTTCCTACCCTGACCTACTACCCCAGGCTAAACGGCTAGTCTCAAACAAAGAAGCCTTTGTGAATTTGTGATAGCCACCCCAACTTTTATCCTCCCTTGCATGTTCTTGTCAGGATGGGTATGCTCGCAGCAACATCGCCTGCAACAGCGCTGCAACCGATCCTCCAGATCATTTACGCTGCCCTCCTTTCTACTGCACAGGATCAACGCTGAGATACATAAACCCTGTTCACCGCTTAGCCCATTGTCATCTTCAGGTCTCAGCAAAGTCAGTGTTGGCTCTCAAACCTCAGCAACAAACATAAGCCACTGTAAGTACTGTGCCGGATAGCCTGAGAAGCACCGCCACATGTGACTTCATGGTGAATCACGTGGAATATACATACACATATGGCAATTTCGCAGAGTTTAGCAGGACTTTGGATTAGGCAGATCAAGCTTTAAAGCTAAAATACATTAAGTGATTGTACAAATGCACAGGGGCCAAAACCCATACCTAAGCCTGGAATTCTCAGCAATGACCTTGTGCTATGAAGACCTTGCTACACCCTGCCATCAGACAACAGTTTTATACGATTGCTTTGCCACTTCAAGGCAAAAAGCATCTGGACTGTAAGTAGCTAGCATCTAGCTAATGCAAAGTTTCCTACAGGGAGGGAGTTAGTGACTTCTGCCAGGAGGTCCCTTACTGAGCACAATTCAGGGCAATCATTACAGAGTATTGGCTCGGTTTTTCCCCCCTCAGCAAAGTCCATGTGAGTTTTACACCAAAACTTGTACTGCAGCACCTTTGTACTGGGGATGATGGGGCAAGCAAACATGATTAGAAGGTGCTTTCCAATTAAACAGAATTATCAGTGTTTGTGGTGCACTCCTGAGAGGCAAAACTTTAACGCATCACAAACTCAACCTGGTAAGTCAGTTTATAGCAGGACAAACTGTACAGGATCACCAGGGCAACCCACCAGATCCTCAGGTCACACATGTGCTGTGCAGTCACCAGGCTTCTCAAACACTGCTGGAGCACACACCACATCCCTCCTCCACCTTAAAGACATAGGGATCATGGGCTTTGCACAGAGATTCTCCAAGACTTAAGTCCTCTTCTTCCAAACTACTGCTGTCCTGATGAGAAATTTCTCTCCAGCTGCTGGGAGCTGCTGGAAGCCATGGCCAACCTGATCCTTGTCCCTCAGCAGAAGCAGTCCTTTTTGGACATATTCCTCACTCCTTGTTTCTAGTAGACTGATATCTGACAATCCTCACTCTGCCAGAATCCCTCACCTGGAGCGTTGAACTGTCCTGTGGAGATTTGTCACGGGAGGATAGCTGGACGGAAGGAACCATCCCCTTCCCACTTCTCTCCTATTGCAGGCCACACATCAGCCAGCAGAGGCTGGGAAAAATTAAGAGTAAAACCAGTGGAGATGTTGGAAAAGACCGATCACTGATGTTACTTATGGCTTTTAACTGCATCCAAAACCCCTGTCCTGCAGCACTCTTAGCATGAACAACTAACCTTCTGAAAACTGCATTTCAAATTGCCTTTTTTTTTGGTTTTGCTGCACTTAAGGCACTGTAGTCCCTAGTGCTAATTTTCTTGCATATGTAAACTCCACACAGATGCTTCTCTTGAAAATTGCAATTTACATATCACTTGCTTATGGACTGCCCCTTTTGTATAGAATTGGGTTTTTTGTTGTTTATTTCTGGCTTATTTGAAGTCTGGTGCTTTCACTGTTAATTTGTTTGGGGTTTAGTCTTTTACGAATTGCTTTTCTTGTGCTTTTCCATTCCTGGTTGGATCACTTCTGTATCTGAATTACTATCAAATTATTTCTGTTGCGTAGCTAATTTCTGTCCTTGCTGAATTGTTAGTCCCCTGCCAGCACCTTGGCACTGTCCTTCCGGTTAACAGATTTGCTGGCTGTTTTAGGAGGGCACATTGCTGGATATTCCTGAAATAATATAGAGAATATTAGAGAATAGACTTCTTTAGGCTCTTTTAGAGAATAGACTTCTCAAACAGCATGAGGGCAAGCGATGGCCTACATTCATCCACAATCTGTTGACAGAGGTATCTCGTCATGACTTGCAAAGCTCCACTATCCCAGCGTGCAGCTGACAAGCCACCTGCAGCAGAACTGGTCAGCCAGCATCAAACTGCAGCAACAGCCAATTCTGCCTGACGCTGGGCTCCTCTCCATGCTCTGACGGCTGAAGGCAGAGGAAGCCCTTCAGGTCCTGAAATGTCTGCTCTCACCTGCAGAAGTTCTGGGGCTACCACCACTGGTTCTCCTGTGACTACGAAATGATGTGATCCTACTGCTGTGCTTCTTGTTTCACTTTTCAAATCTACAATTCAGATTAGGTCAGCATCAACAGCTTTTATCAGGTTAACAAAACCTATCAGAGATGCTTGCATTTCTGTATCACATACCCGCAGTGATCCATAATCATGAAGCTTTGAGTACAACTAGGTATTTCAAAGGGCCTTCCAAAGCCTGTCTGCTTTGCAGAGGGACAGCCCAAAAGACAAATACTTCAACCGCAATCTCTAAAAGCTTGCGATGGGAGCCACAATTATTTCTCCCAATGGTAATCTGAACTGAGCAGCAATGTGAATGTTGGCGACAAAAAACTGAGCAAGAGGAAGCTACACTGACTTCTGATCCCAGAGCTGAGCAGAAAAACACAGTAAAATGCAGACCAATTTCTACATAGGTGAAGTTTCCAATGACGCCAGAGGGCCTCATGCAAATGGCATCTTGCAGCTGAATTGGGAATGCGCCAGTCACAGTTTGGATGACGTAAGCGTGGTCTGCAAGAAGATTGGGAAGAGAAGGTCACGGCATTGTCGAGGAACTCAGGCTGGTACCAGCATACCCCTAGTTTCTGAAATGAATGCACCAGAAGTTTCAGATATCTGTTTCACTGATAGATTCAACAACACATTAAGGTGCTTGTCTTAGTACCTTGCTCTTAGATATACCTGGTCAGTTTGTTTCTTCTGTGTGTATTACATGAAATATTCAAGGCTGCATTTACATCAGCATACTTCTCTCCAGATTTTGTTTAAGCTTTTGTTTTAGCTACAAGAAGTGTAGGTTAAAGGCAGGAGCTTTCTGACAAAGTCCACCTATCTTCTGTGACGCTTTTCCATGACAGGCTCTATAACTGTGATTTCCACCTTGACTTTCTCAACCATACAACTGGATATTTCAACAATTCATAGTAGTTCTAGCAGCCTAATTAAAGGCATGCCCTGATTTCTTTGCTTTGTTTTTTTTTTAGCATGTGTAGATTGCTCTTATTATTCCACTTTCAGTTAATTATCTTCTTGACCCCATGTTAAAAAAGTAACAATATATCTCTTTTTGCTGAATTTGCAAAAGTCTCAGCAGAAGGCCTGGAAAAAGTCTCTCATACAACTTACATTCCTTGCAGTTTGATCCATGAGATGCATAGAGGCAATTTTTTGGTTTACTCCATGAATTCATATCAAGTTGCTGATCATTCTTGACCATGACTGGATGACATTTAATCCTGTCTTGCAAGGTTCCTACAGAACTCATGCCTCTATTGGTTTATTTTGGTTCTAGCTCAGAGATCCAAATACAAAATTTCATTCTTGTGCTCTCTTCAGAGGGGCAGGCACTGGCAGGGCAGGAAAAGCAGTATCCCACCACAGTTTTCACAAGACAGTAATCCAACTTTAGCATACTACTAATCATGACCGTTATCTTTCAGATGTCAAAAAGGTAATATGGAATATATGCCACTGCTTATTTACTAAGAAAGAGACATCAGACACCATATGAGTTTTAAGACCATTTAAAGGGAGTCTGTATAAAGTGTACGACCTATCTATATCTCCAAAACTATTTTTTTTAAATCATGCAGCAGACAACAGATAATACACACTTCACAGCATAAAAATAAATGGGAAAGATTAATACACAGCAGGCAAATGATTTTTTTTTTTTTTTTTTTTTTAATTTCATGCTGGTCCACAAAACCTTTCCCAAGGGTCTGCACACTTGGTATGAATAGGCAGATATGATGAACAGAATCTGTTTGAAAGTAACTAAGAACTTTGATAACGGTAATCCTGATCAGCATTTCTTCAGTTGTTTTAAGTGAACTAGAAGAAAAAAAAGTTTAAATTTTCTTTCTTACACAAATGTTTCATTTCTTTATCTCAGCAAAAAATGCTAATAACCTACATCAAACAGTGAAGGAATTGCTTTAAACCAAAGACCACAGAATCCAAAGGCAAATTCTCCCTTTTTTGTCATGCACACGATTCTCATGCATTTATCTTAAGTTGACATTGCTCAGACAGCTTTCAATATTGCCTAGAGACTTCCAGGGCACTTGCTCTAAAAAGATATAAGTCTATTGTGGGTTCTAACTTATTTCTGCTAGTCTCCTGTCAATCTCTCTGATATGCAGGTCACCTAAAGCGTTAAGGCAACTCAATCCAGCCTTCAGTGACAAGATAAGCATCATTAAGAAAAAGATGTGCACGTACTACGGATGGTATTTTCAAAGCATTTAAATTCAAAAGCAACAAAGTGCTTTTGGATATCTCAAGCTTCAAACTGTCACACTGAAATAGTGAGCACCATTCCCACAAAGAACAGAGCATCACCCAGCACTTATGCAATCAGTGGAAAGATATTGCATCTTACGCTTCTCCCTGTCGAACAACTTGTTTGCAAGCTCATGTAATGCTCTACAGAACTGTTATGGTAGCTTGCTAGTGATCAGTGTCCCCTGTGTACGTGGAAAAAATACAAACAGCACAGAGGTGTTTGTTTGTACTTATACCTACCCACATTACTAGAGTAACCCTGAAAAAAATCAATGCAGTTAAAATTAGTTTTAACTGCTCCAAGCGTGTCTTCGCTATGCTTCTTAAATCTATTGTCACGAGCAAATTCAAGATAGCTGGACGACTCCAGGAACACTAATCAGTGATCCAACTCAGAGAGCTCAGAGTCAGTCGCCCTGTTCGACTGCTCACTGGAGCTTATAAAAAAGGGTTGGAAACAGCATGTGTAGTTAAATCAGGAATGCTTTTTCTCAGTCTATATTCAATTACTAATACAGAAGCAAAAACTCCCAGAGGGAAGAATACTTGAGGATAATGACCCCCTTTCAAATCATAAGCATACAAAGCAACTTAGTTTGACAGAGTCAAATTCGTGGTAAGATTCAGAATTTATTAAAAACTGAAGATTTTGCTACCTTGCTATCTAGAAATTTCTTCCCTTATAGGAAAAAAAAATAAAAATCAGGCATGAAACACTATCTAAACCCACCTCTTTTCACGCAGCATTTCTTTAACCAATTCAAAGGTCCAAAACCCATTCCGCTGTGGCATGGCAGAAGCATATGATGGTGACAAGCTCTACTCTCTGAAGAATACCCTCCCCAGAGGGGTGCATTTCATTTAATTGGAAAAGTCTGGGGTCTGACTGAAGCAGTAGCATATGCAGCCTGTTGTATTTCCAACTAGAAAGCTCATTCTTGCTGTGGTTTAAACGTGAACTTTCCCTCAGCTATCATCACTGAATGTGTTATATTTTTCCATTAAGTTCTAGCCCACTGTTTGTATTTAATTCTGTTCTCCTTGGCAAGGTGCACACGTTTTTTAGTTCTTAACCACAAATTTTCTAAGTGGAGTGTTGATGTCACTAACTGACAACATGACAAACATTTCAAAACTTCCAACAAGAACTGGGGGGTTGCTCTGTTGATTACTGCGCACCTAAACCAAAATTCAGTCTCTCTCCAAAGGTTTATGAACTGCTATACTAAACGATGGTTGCATCACTCAACCTAAGGTCAAGATATTGTTTTAACAGCTGAGTTTCTAAGTGGTATGTAAAATACAAACAGACACGGTTTGTTCTGCAAGCTATTAGAATTGCATATTTGTAAAAATCTGGGTACTTCTTAAAAACCCACATTTTATATTCATAAAGCAGATTGTTGAAAGAGGTACCAAGGAGCAACGTTGCATCAAGATTATCCTCAGTGCACACCTTCCATGAATACCCCTAACTCTGGTTCTGATCTCAACAAACTGGATTAATTTTGTCTGGTATCTAGTGAATCCCTTCAAGGAAGCAATATGCAATACCACGAAAGCATGCCATGGAGAAAAGTTGGCTCTACAACGTCATTTTACTCAAGAAAAAGTAGGCAACATTACTTTCTGGTAAAACAAACAAACAAAAAAAAAGAACTTGCAGGGAGCCTGATAGCAAAGCAGACTGCAGCTCGGAATTGCTCGTCATGGGTGAGTGAACACTGGCAGTAATACAGCCTTCCCTGTAGCAACTTTCTGAGAACGTGTTACACGTCTTAATTTGATCTAAGCCTCATTTTACAGAGGACTTCCTTCTGGATATTTTGTCTCATGCATTGCACACACACGTTTTGCATTCGTTTTAACAGCTAACGTTTCAAGGTGTCCAAAAATGTACATGCTTATTCAGGTTTTACTTTAGATGTATCATGAAGGGCAATAACATTAATTAAGCAGAGACGATGGTAAATGAAAAGCTCTACTAAATAGCAACGCCAAGAGGATAACCATGCCAGAGATGCTGCTGTTTACCTGCCTGCATGCAGAGCTGCTGTATCAACAACAACAACAACAAAAAAAGCTGCTTTTTCCTCACTGTTAGCACAGCTGAACAGGTTATTGAACTTCAGGATACGATCCCAAGATACTATCAACAGCAACATAACATTTCACACAAAAAAAAAATCACAAATTTCTGGTTTGCACAACAGTTCATCCAATCTACACAAACTAGGAGATGAAGACTTCTTAATTTCCTTTCTTTGAGCTCCCTTGAAAATATCTGGGCTAGGCTCATCTGAAAACACAGGTGGATTTTGAGGTGCGCAAATTTAGAGTGGCCGTATCCATATTTCTTTAGCAGAAATCAGGGCATATATCAAACAATATTTTTCTCAATCCAAGAGCCAAAAAGTGTGTAACGATAACATGACTTAAGAGTTACTGGCCTCAAAAGCACATTTTTATTGATGTTTCTTTTCACACATCCTCCTTTCCTGATGTCGCCCCATCTTAATACCACCATGCTGCACGAAGTCCAGACAGAGTTTATAATGCAACTTAGACTATGTGCTTCAGTGCCTCTCAGATACCTGTACTTCCAGAATGGAACAGTTTTAACACTGGTCTAAGACCAGCCTGTACAGCAAGATTAGCTTGAAAATAAACTTTACAAGCGAGCATGTAATGTAAACTTAGATATCATGAGTATAACTGTCCTGCAAGTTGTACTATAGAATTTTCATTGCTTCTTCCATTTAACATGAGATCTACTTAATAACTATTACAAGTATTTTCTTTTCAAACCATCACGGTTACTTTATATAAAGATGAGTATCATCTTTCTTGCAGAAAGTGACAGCATCTCATACTGTGCTTAAACACAGCAAAACTCTCCTCTTCCTTTTAGTCACAGTTCAGTACAAGTAACCCCTCTCAGCTAACCTTGAATTTTCTGTTGCTTCTTTAGGTGCTAGAGCTGAAAGCATAAGTACATAATACACAGAATGAAAAGCAGTGATGTATTTAAGCAAGGCCATACCTGGATACTCCTTCCATTTGGTCTTTGGTGTAGCCTTTTCCACTTTCACCTGCAGCAGATGCATTGCTCTCCTTCGTGCTATTGGGCTTACTTTGATCATTGCTACTGGCTGGTTTTCGGCAGTAAGCGCCTCCCCCAGCAGTACTTCCATTCTTCATAACAGCTTCCAACAAAACTATAAAACAACAGTATATCATAGTATCATTATAGGCATTAGCAATTAAGTTGGGGCTCTCAAGTATCTTAACTGGGAGCACCACATTGTAAAAGACTAGCTGCTACATCCTCCTTCCTCATTGGTCACCACTTTGTACCACAAACGTTTCTGAAGCCAGTCTAGCAACTCCTTTTCATGGCAAAACTATGGAAAAGTGTTTCAAAATTAGTGGCTGGGCTCCCCTCCACCTCTGCCAAGGTAATTTAGTACTGGAGAGAATTTGCCCAGGTCCTTCATTTCTAGGTAGTTTTTAGAGGCACTGAATCCATTCTTTGGCGTGAAAACATCAGAATACCTGAATAAGCAACTGTAAATAGAAAAGAGGAACTACCCTAATGCTCTAAAGAACCTGCAAATTATTCCATACAGAGACCAAGCCCATCTCCTGCACATTTCAGTTGCTACAGTACATAGCTATTTGTAACCTGAGCCATTAGTGGCCACAAGCTGATGCTCTGCCAGGCGATACCAGCTGAAAAACAAACTACTGTTAAATGCCGCAGGTAGGTCAGGACCAGTCAACTACACCCAACTCCTGAGACCTGGATCTTGAAAACCGGCATGCGCTTGCTAGGTCCTCTTTCCTTCCATGTTCCAACAGATCTCAAATTTAGCAGTTTTAGTAAATCATCAGACACTAAGTTTTCTTTTTCTTTCTGGATATAAGCCTGTATTTTGGGGGTATCTGTCTTACCAATAAATCAGAAACAGTACCATTCTAACTTAAGGGACTGCACATGAAGCATAATGTGGACGAAAGATTATTAAATAGTCTATCTTTCCTGAAAAGAGATCCCTTCAGAGCAAGATGGCAAACTACACAGGCCAAATTTGTTTCATAAACAACAGAGTTCCTATCTGCATAAAGAATGCCTTAATAAAAATTCCCAAAGAAAAACATCCTACTCACTGTGAAAGCATGGTATAGCTTTACTGTTAAAAAACATTTTCTTCCAGAAGCTAGTGAGAAGAAGCCTGAAGGATTTTCTCCTAAATCTAATTAGAAAATTTCTCCTCTGACTAGCATGGTCTCTCTTAGAGCAGCAGAAAACTGGGATCCTACACATCATAGCTTGTATCTCAGAGAAGCACAGGAAAGAAAAGAAAGCGGAGCTTTGTTTAAAAGGAGAAGAACCACTTCCCTAAGATGTGCTTCTTAAAACTCTCCAGTATTTGCTTTTACTTATTAATTCACTTATTACCCACTGGCCACAGCAGTCTGAAGTACTGCAGATGAATAGCGACACTCGGCCTGAGCAAGAAAGTCAGCTGACTTCAGTGCCGGTCCTGTCCTCATGCCTGCCTCAGCAAGATTCGTCAATTGATCAGATCAGGCTTTTTACTGCAGAAATAAATAAAAGGCTAACATTTCGATGCTGAGTTGTACACCAAGGGGATGTTTTCACTACAAATGAAATTAAGTTCTTGAAAACAGGAGAGCTATAGTTGCATTATGGATTATAGCTGAAGCACATATCCAAATATTTGCAACAGTTTATTCTAATATCATCCGTTATGAAGTAATAACAACTCCAACAAGGTGACTGTGTTTGCAGGCTAAGAACTAATCAAGAACAGAGATTTGAACAGACAATGCCCTCAGAATGAAGCATTTTCAGTCCAAATGTGCTCCAGACGAGTGGTAACAGAAAACAAAATTATTCTTTTTCTGTTCTGTGATGTTAGATATTTAATAATGGTATCATGTGGAATCCTATTGAACATGTGACCCTGACTTACCCTCTAGAAATAACGCTTACTCAACAGTTTTGCAAATCCTGCCTTTATATTGGTACTGCTCTAGAAATTCCCCATCCCTGCGCTAATGCTCGTGCAAAATCGGTAGTAGCAATAACAGTAGAAATGCACATATAGACCGCAGTTTGCATTTTTAACGCCCAGTGCCTCTTTCACAGCAAGCTTAGCTGCTAAGTCTTTTCACGAATTGGTTTGGCTGCACTATGCCTTCAACATTTCCTAAGCACCTTCTCATCCCTCCCATCCCCATAATGGAGCTGCACTGCTGAGAAGACAGTAGTGCAGGACACTTGCAAAAAAAAAAAAAAAAAAAAAAAGAATTCAAATCCGCAAGTGTTAACTTCTTAAGATAGCAGGACACAGCATACACAAACATGCTATTGTTCTACGTTGAAAAAGAAAACCGTACAAAAGGTCTGGGGCCATTGTTTTCTTCAAATAAAAAGATACAGTTCAGATATTCAGAAACAACTTTTGACTCTTCCATGAACTGCTGGTGGTAAAACCAGCTGTTAGAGCTGTAGTACTAACCGTGTATTAAAGAAAACCTGCACTATGCCTGCAGGTGTTTTAAAATAGGACATACAAGGAACCAAAGACTTATTTTGCTAGCAAGTAAGACAATGAATCTTATCTCCAAATGTGTCTGAAGGCTCTCTTGTGTGTACTGTTACCTGCTGCCGAATGAAAGATCCTTGCACTGCATTTGATTCCACTATGCATTGAACATGACCCCACTTTCACTAATGGAAGAACTGTTGAATTCAGAATTCATACTAACGCAACACCCTAAAAAACTAAGCTCACAGTCCTGAAAAGCTTGTTTTTACAGGCGGGTTCAGAAATAGTGCAAGAAAACCTTAAGCAGCACTGAAAAAAAAGCTGTCCTTAACATCATTTTCTGCCTTCAACTCCAAAAAGAATGGTACCTGAGTTTGAAAAGATCTTGTCCTTTGTTATCTTTAAATCCACTCTTACAAATCTTTTCCAGACAAGCAATTATTTTCCATTCAGTTGCAAGATGAATCCTTAGCAAAAATCATAATCAAACAACATTTTGAACAGCTGAATTGTAAAACAATTTTCAAGCAAAGAGTGATGTCAACACGAACACTGCTACTATGAAGTCATTAGCTAAGTATCATTAAATAAGCACTGACCTTACATTTCACACTAGTAAAGCCTTAAAATAGCACTGCTGCAGTCAGCGTATTTTGGGCAGAAGCTTTGTTTAGCAAAACTAAACTTGACTGATGACTGAACTAGTGCTGAATGCACTTTAAATGCAAATGTTGCCAAAACCAAACCACGCACAGTATTGTTTTAGAGACAATAGTTAAAACCTGCTCTCTGTCCTTTTACAATCCGCTATACTATCGGGAGGATGAAGCTCCCATCGGTACAAGATTCAGCACTACCATTCGCGTTGCTTTTATCACGGATGGAACATCATTTGTGAAATGGTGGGCAATTGTTCCTAAGGCCATACCAAAGACACAACCTATCAAGCATTCGTGACTTCAGCGACAAATTGGTACGAACTACCTTCTAATACACACCCCAAAGAGAAAACAAGTGAGCACAGTGACAACTGGGGCTGCGCCATATTGTCCTATCACCATATAAACCCAACACATTATGACTGTAAAATAAGAATTTGTGTTAGAACTAAGAGAGCTCATAAAACCCTAATGGTTTCCTTCTCTCGGCTATGCGCTATGATACATTTTTAATTATCTAATGAATTAGTGTATTTTTTTCCAAGTGGACCCTCCCCCCGCTTAATTTATCTAAAAGATAACAATGAGATAATGAAGCATTTTGTTTGTTCTTCATCAGTGTAAAATTCCAGTTCTAATTTATTGCATACCTTCCAGCTCCTGTCCTAAAAACAGGACATTCTGTGTCCTTGCAGCTTACTGCACTTTTAACAGGGCTATTTAAGTGCCTCAAACTTTAAAAAAAACCAAACCAAACCAATGAGTTGGTGTTGTTTTGGGAGGAAATGGGATGAATTGAAAAGAATTACCAACCTCCACAGCTAGAAAACTGAAGTACAGAAATATTACAAGTTTACAGAGTCCCCTAATTTCTAAGTACCTAGTTCAAATCAGGCCTAGGGCCTGATTTTTTTCAGTGGTATTAGGGCATCTGCAATTCTCATTAGCTTCAGATGGAGCTTTAAGTGCCCACCAGTTCCACAAATCAGGCCCTTGTTTCAAGCTGAATACCTGAAAAATGAAGCACAAACAATTAGCCGTCACTAATGGAAACGGAGCGAAGTGACTTATTTTACATCACAGAGAAATTCTGTGAAGCATTTAGTTTCAGTACACAATTCCCCAGATCACTGCCACAACCACAAGACCATCTTTTCACCAGATCTGTACCTCGTTTGTGACATACTTTGCTAATTTCCACAGTGAATAAAACGAGTGTCCTACAGACAATAGCCTAATTAGCCATCTATTTCTTGCACCGAATACTTTACAATGGTGGTTATGTAGTAGCAGTCCTACTTAAAAGAAGAAAAAAAAAAAAAAAACCAAACACTCAAAATGTAAATCAGATGGAGATATTTTTTTTTTTTCCTGAGAGCTACTGTAACTCTTGTCTTGGAGGTATAAGACGGTAATAAGCTATGTGAAGCAGACAAAGCTATTCACTCTCTTTGGCGGAAGAGACTGAATTGAAACTCTCAGTCTTCCTGCCTATTGACCAACACAGCTTCCAGAAAGCTGAAACTATTTTCATGCACGTCATCTCCTTAAAACACAAAAAATTATGTAAATATGGCAAACAACTTCTTGTTTTTATTTCAGAGGTATCTAATGTGGCAAGAATATAAACAGTGCCACGTTCGTAATCCAAAGCAATGGTTACCTTCTTCCAGGTGATTTACCAGCAACAGCCATCCTGTCTTGCATGAAAAAAAAAAAACAAAAACCAAACACACCCAAAAAACTATAAACAAAGAACAGCAGTGATGAGACCTTCGCTCATTGTTTGCATATAAAAAGTAGTCAGGAGATAAGAGAGGACAGAAAACGTTCACTGAACCTGCTTGCCTGACTTAAAGGCTTCGCTACAGAACAAAATACAGCACAGAACACTTCCAGTCAGGATTTCACCCCAAAGCGACGTTCCAAAAATGGTAAATGCTGAGGCCTTTAAGTCAGTACAGAGCACCGAAGTCCTTCCTATTTCTTCCGTGGCACAGACAACGTAAGCGAGAACCAGAGGAACGCAACAAGTCACTGCTGCCTTCAACGGTATTTTGAGCCGACGTCTGACACTGTGCGACAGAGACTCCAAGACGGGTAGCAGGTCTGCATACACCAAAACCCTACTATTGTTCCTTTTAAAAAATAATTTCTGAACACCTTTTGCTAGAAGGACGCTAATTATTTTTCAAGTTTTAACCCAGAAGTGTCTGAAGAGCCGATTAAGTCACAGGGGGAGCCACCTGCCCCGTTTCCTCTGGGAAAGCGAAACCCGCGTGCGATTCCTACCTCGCTACTGTGCAACCAAAGGGAAACGAAACCAAGAAATCCCAAACCAGACCTAAGCCGGAGGGTGAAGACACTGCCCCGCGTGGAGCGGCAGCTCCCACCGCGAGCTGGTAGCGAGGGCTAATTCACAGCGACGGAGGAGAAGCCGGGCCCGCGGCCTGAGGCGTCCCGCTGCTAACGGGGTCTACGGCCAGCCTCTGCGGCCGCGCTTACGCTGACGGCTACGCGGAGCGGGGAACGCAGGGGAGGAGCTGGGCTGGCCCAGGGCGAAGCCCTCTGGCGAGGAGGGAGGCAAGCCCGAGGCCGGAGGCAGGCGCTGAGGGCGGCAATCCGCCTGCCCCCAGCGCTGCTCCCGGGCGCTTCGAGGGCCGCCTCGGCCTGCCCTCCCGGCCGAGCCCCGCACGCCGCCAGGGACCCCAGCCCGGGCTGCTCCGGGGGCAGCGCCGTCCGAGGACGCGCCGCCGGGTCCCCCTCGCCTCGGCGCTTCGGCCTGCGGGGGCCGCCGCCGCCCGGGCTCACGGCCGCCCCGGCGTGAGGATGGAGGCCCCCCCCGCCCGCCCTCCCGCAGGCCCCGCGGTCCCCCCCTCGTCCGGCGGAGCAGGGCGGCGGACGGGCGGGAGAGGGGAGGAGGGGCGGCCGCGGCAGCAGGGCCGACGGGGCGCCGGGCGGGGGCCGGGCTTCACCTCGGGCCGTCTCGGTCGGGTAGAGCTTCTGGGCCTTGCCGAGGAAGCGGAGGGCGCGGTCGCGGTTGCCGGCCTCCAGCGCCTCCCGCGCGATCGCGATGCACTTCTCGGCCTCGTCCCGGTTCCCCTCCATGGGCTTCTCCTTCCGCCGCCTCCGCCCGCCGCAGCGCAGAGAGAAGGGGCCTGAAGCCAGAGCGGAGCCGGGCGGGGCAGAGGGGCGGAGAGCGGAGCGGGCAGGAGGGCGCTCCCCTCACGCCGCAAGGCTCATCCCGCCGCGCCGTGCCCAGCCGCGCCGCTGCGCGCCGGCGGTGCCCGCAGCCCCAGCGTGGCGCTCGGCCCCGGCAGCCAGCCCGGCCCGCCGCTGCTTCCGGGGCGCCGCCGCGCATGCGCCGCCGCCGGGGCCCGGGGGCGCCCCGCCCGCCCCGCCGCCCGCCCCGGGGCTCCGGCAGCCGCCGCGGCGAGGGGCCGCCCCGCAGCCAGCGCCGGGCTCCTCCCGCCCGGGGGCCCCGCCGCCGCCCGCCATGGAAAAGTACCGGGCGGGCGGCCGTGGGCCAGCGCTGCACTGCGGGCCGGCCCGCCGCGGCCCCGCTGGAGCCCACGCCTTGTCAGTGACGGTGCATTAGGCGCGCTCCCAGGTACTCGTTAGCACCTTGTAACTCCGCGCTGTAATTAGCGACATCAGTTGCATCCTGCCAGGAGCCGCGCTGCTGCGGGGCGAGCACCCGGGGCCGCTCCGGCGAAGCACCGCCGCTCCAGAGGGCGAGCGCAGCTAACGGGGCCTGACCGACATCTGCAATCTGGGTCACCGCCTCCCAGCGCCAGTGCTGCCGCAGAGATTATTACCTGAAAGAGGTGACAGAAACGGAGGAGCCTGTTCAGCGCAGAAGCAGCTTCATCTGAAGCACGTCACTGCTGGAGGAGCAGTTCTGGGGGGCCCGGAGCTCCTGCCCCAGCCCCGGCAGCACCAAACGGGGGAGGTGTCCCTCACCGCAGCGGTGGCAGGCCTGCTCTGGGAAAAACGAGCTTGCAGAGAGCTGGAGACGCACAGCGGAAGGAGATGTGGCCAGAGCCCCCTTTTAACTTCTGCCGTACTGTAGCAGCGGGTTAAACCCTACCTTTAGCGCTCCATCCCCGAGCTGCACGGCTGGGACCCGCGTCGCTATAGGGCTTCGGACTAACGGGAAGCGAGCGCTTCCCCGTTCGGATCCCTGCAGCCGGCAGAGGCGAAGCCCACCCGTGGAGAAGCCCCACCAAGACAGCGCCACGCGAGGGCTGCCTCGCAGGCGGGTTTTGGACTCTTCCTCCAGGTCCAGGCCCTGTGAGCGCGGGGGGGCTGCTGCGGCACCGCCCCGGCTCCTGTGGGTGCCCCTCCCTCACCTTCTACAGGAGCCGTGAGAGGGGCCAGGCTCTACCGTAAAGAAAATCAACTGAAGTGTGGATTTTCAATATCCCTTCAGCTCACCTTCTTCCCCCTCCGTGACAGATTCCTTCCCTCTACCAAGGCCGACACCAAGAAAAACTGGCCTTAAACAGCGCCAGCCTTACACCCGCCCTGCGGGAGGCAACTCTCCAGGGCAGCAGGCTCAGCTAGCAAGAGCATAACTCCGCAGGATGAAACCCACCTGCCGTGTCGTTTGCTGGTGTTTACCAAGCACATATTCTGCGACTGTGTTTCCAGACAGCCCGAGCGCAGCTGGCAGGCCCGTCAGAGCTGCACGTTCTCACAACGACTCTTCCAGAGCTGCGTAGTTGAGACCAAGTATTTTTGAGCGAGCGGACAAGAGACAATCAGTCTTGATATAACATTTATTGAATATTTCCACTCTAGTGGATGAAAAGTCTGTACAAAACCAAACATTTCCTTTACTTAATCAAACCAATCTAAAAACAGTCAGCTCAATCAAAACCCACTACAAATACAATAGCTTCTTTGAAGCCATGGTAACACTTAAATACGGTTAAGACTTCAATGCAGAAATTTGGTTTCTTAGGAAGCTCGAGGGAGCTTTAGCTTCTCAAAGTTACAAAAAGGCAAAATCGTGTTTCACAGATACAGTCCACTGGAATCACCAACACTGGACAATTAAGTACTTAGAGTCCTGAGATAACAAGGAATCCTGGTATCCTTTAGACAGTTTTCTGTTGTCCTTTCTTTCCAATGAGAGACTTGTGGATATGTGGTATTACACCTAAGAAAGAGCAACAATTAAGACCGTGTTATTTCTCTTCAACAATTTTCCTAAACTTTGCGCTTCAAATAAAGCGACAGCATTAAGCAACCTCTCATCTGTTAAGAGTTCTTGCCACCCACTCATCACAAGCAGTTAGCAAGCAGTGTACGTACCGCCACCAGCAATCGTTGCCTTAATGAGAGAATCCAATTCCTCATCTCCTCTAATTGCAAGCTGCAAGTGACGGGGAGTGATACGTTTCACCTTCAAGTCTTTGGATGCATTTCCTGCCAGCTCAAGAACCTGAGGACAAGACCATTTTTAAACTGCGTTACACAAATCAAGCGAGATCAACTGCACGGCCTTAGCTATTTTATTCTCGATGCCAAATACGCTATTAGTGACACCAAGACAGCACGCAATGCCTCTTCTGAAAGGGCTCCTCCTTTGGAGCTCTGCATTTAGTTTTCCTCAAGAACAGAGTAAGTGTTTTGCAGCAGATACGATACGCTGTAATAGCACATTTTATGAAATACTTCACTCTTCCATCTTTCCTGTAAGTCACAGTGATTTGATCTGCACAAAATGCAGAACAAAAGGTCCCATGCATATTTCATGGTCTCCTGATGACACGTGCACTTAAAACTGGCTCAAAGCAAGTGATGAGTTCACAACCCAGTCCCGACTGGCTAAATACAGTAGGGTCTAGTCATTATACCATTTTGGAGTTGACCAACTTGCTTGCACCCCTTGCAGGAGCTTTACCTCAGCTGTCAAGTACTCGAGGATTGCCGCGCTATACACAGCAGCTGTGGCTCCTACACGCCCATGGCTGGTAGTCCTAGACTTCAGGTGCCTGTGGATGCGGCCAACAGGGAACTGGAAAATAACAGAAGAACGAATAGGCTGTGATGACAGAGACAGAGAAGGAAAGCCACTACTCTAAACCACATGCTAGGCAACAGAATCCCAGCGGCAGAAGTACGGACTACATTTCAACACTTGAGAATCCAGCTAAGAACACTGCATGCCAAGTCCACATCAGCAGCTTCACAATTCTAACCACAAGCAGTAGCAACAGCCACAAGGGAATCCTCTTCCCTCCTGCACAGACATACAGAAGGTCTAAAAATACTCAAGCCAGACATTAACATGCTCAAGGATTCTGACAACAGGCAGACCGTGCAGGTTTCACAAGGTACAGCCACCCAGGAGACGGAAGGCCAACCTGACTTCCCTTCAGCCGTGCCTCAGTCCCTGCTCACCTGCAATCCAGCCCGCTGAGAACGGGACACCGCTTTGGTCTTGGTCTTTCCAGAGTCCTTCCCGGCTTTACCACCAGCCTAGCAGAGAGACGGGCGGTGTCAGGGCGGACGCCCCCGCGGGGCTCGTACCCGCCAGGGACGGCGGCCGGGGGCCCCGCAGGGCGGCCGGGCCCCGCCGCGCATGCGCGCCCCTCCTCCCCGCCCCCGACCTCCCCTCCGCAGGGCGGCACGCGCGCCACCCCGGCGCGCGTGCGCGCCGCCCGCTACACCTAGCGGCACGGGCCGCCCCGCGCGCGCATGCGCGGCCGCCACTCCCTCTCCCCGGCCGCACTGGTGCGCGTGCGACCCCCACCCCCCCCCCCCCGCCGCCGCCTACCGGCAGGTAACGCGCCCGCCGGCGCGCGCCGCCCGCCTTCCCCTCCCCCGCGCGCGCTCCCCCCTCAGCCCAACGGCCGCACCGCCGCCATCCCCCGCCCGCCCCCACCCGAGCGGCCCCCGCGGCTCCTCACCATGGCGAACCGGACCGCAGCGCCGCGCAGGGGCAGACGGAGGAAGAGAGCGTCCCGCACGCACGGAGCCCGGGTGACAACACCGACCTGCCCCGACCCGCCGCGATTCAAACTGCGTCCGCTCCCGCCTTCCCCCGGCGCTTTATAACCGCCGAACGTGCCTGCATCCGGGAACCCCAGCCTCGCCCCTAGCCAATGGCTGCGGGCGGGGGCGGGCCGCTCTCCCCCAGCGACAACCAATGGCGGGGCGGGGCGGGGCCGGCTTCGCGGTGCAGGGTGCGGGACTGGCCCCGCCCCTATTTAAAGGGACAGGCGCCCGGTTTTTGGGGGGGCCACTGTGAGAGCGGGGGGCGGGTGCTGAGTCCCGGGCGGCGGCGGCGGCGGCGGCGGCGGCGGCCCCCAGGCCGGGGGGCTGCGGCTGCCCCGGCTGTGGTGGCCGCGGCTGCAGAGCTCCGCCTGGCGTTCCCCGGGTCGAGCTGCCCGGCCCGGAGCCCCCCCCACCCCGTTCCGCCCCCTGCCGTTATTTCATGGGGACGGAGGAGCGGTCCCCGCACGTCCCGGCTCGGGGCGCGCTCCCGCGGCGCCGGTGCTGCCTGGGGTGTCGCGGGGCGCCTGCCGCCGAGGGGCGGGCTGCCCGCCAGGCCGGTCCGGCAGCCCGCGGCCAGGGCGGCCTTCCGGGCGTGCCGGCCGCTGCCGGGCCGGGGAGTCGCTTCACCAGTCCCCGATAGCGGGTCGCCCCCTCTGAGAGCTGAAGTCTGACTGAAATAAAATGAAATGAAATGAAATGAAATAAAATAAATAAAACCCAAGCGTACCTGGAGCGGGCTGGGAGCCGAAACTGCCGCCCCAGGCGCAGCCGCCCGCTCGCCGCCTCAGGCCGCGGGCGGCCCTGCCCGCAGGCCGCGGCGCCGGCCCTCCATCAGCCGCCCGGCCCCCAGCCGCCTCCCCGCTCACCGAGGCGTGAGGGCCGGGCCCTGCAGGCCCCCTGCCCAGGGCCGTCGGGGGAGCGGGAGGCCCGGCTGTCGTCGCGGGGAAACGCGGCGGCGGCCGCAGCCGGTAAGGACAGGCAGGGGCTGGGGTGCCGGGGCTGGGTGGGAGCACCGGGGCGAGAGCTGGTTGCCAGAAGTCACCGAGCGCCCCAGCCCATTTACTGAGGGTTATTTATTGCCAGGTCCCGTTCCCGTACCGAGCCTAGCTCTGCCTCGCCGTTTCCTCCGGTCGCTTTAGAGCCACTGCTCTGCCGGTTGAAGCCTTCTCCAGTAAAGTTAATTGACTTAGCCTACAAAGCGCCTCGGAAGCAGCCTGAAGGAGACGACACGTCCCGGGCTTGGGATGAGGAGCTATTACGCTGCATTAGCCAAGACACGAGGCCGCCCAGCGCCGCTTGAACGAGGATGAAGTCGCATCTACTCTTCATGGTGCTGGGGGCGGGGAAGTGCCAGCACGGCCAACAACTCCACATGCGTGCACTGGTTTTTATTTTTACCTCCATCTTATGCAAGAGACGCGTGATTACCAAGGGCAACCCTGCCTCAGACCCATTTCTGTCACTGGATGTTTCACAAACTATGGCTAAAATCTGTTCATCGTGAATTTGATTCTGAATGTAATGTTTAATTAGTGCCATGCAGATGTCCTCAGCTTGGGCACTTTGAAGCCCTGCCTGTACTTCTCTGAAATGAAGCCTTAGCCCCATTGGGGTTTTTTCTTAGGTGCCATTTTCAGTACAGCATCATTATTTCTACTTAAGAATAAAAAGCGGGCTAGCCATTTAACGTCAGAGCTCAGCTGGAGATGTTCTCAGTCAATCCACCTCTTTCAACTCCAAAAAAAGTAACAATTCATTGTGCTGGTCCAGAACACCACAGATCTTGGTTTTCCGAGAGACACTGGAGTCATCTGTGAGTATGCAACAAGCTCGGGGAGAAACCTTGGCCCTTCAGTGGCTGGATAGCTCTTTAGAGGGAAGACTAGCTTAATCCATCATGCGCTTTACCAATCTAATCACAAAACCACCACTTTAGTAGGCGTTAATGTATGTATTTCCTTTACCTTGATATCAAAGGGTCCCAAGAGTGATGAGTACTCTTACAGACAGACGTTTATGGGAGACAGAGCTGAGCATAAAGTTGTCGTGAGGATACTCTCTCTTCGCTGTAACTTTTCCACTTTCTTTAGGTCTACAACAAGCGAAATACTCAGAGCTTGTAAGATAGAAGGGTACGTGCTGATCCCTAGAGCTCCTCTTCAAGGTTTTTTCAGCTGTTTACTGAAACAGTAAAGATTTAAAACTTTGTGGCTCTTCTGCTCCTACGGCTGACCCCAAATGCTTGGTCCCCTGGTTACAAAGGACCCTTTGCTCGAGTCTGCAGCCAGCCTAAGGCCACGTGGGCAATGCCTTCAACACCCATTTCGGTTCGGGCATTTTGTGCTAGCTGCTCCTGCTTCAGGGAAGGGAGACCTACTTCCAGGCACACGCGCAGAGAGGCAGGACTGAATTGAGAGCAGACACTCCTACACGCAGGAATCTGGCGGTTTGTTTTTATGTAACTGTCTGGTGCTTCTGTCTGTTTGAAGCATTAGTTGTTTATGCTCTCCTTCAGCAACCAAGAAGAGGGTTTGGGCTTTTTTAAAGTTTAAAAACAAACCTCAAGATTTTACAGAAGCCTGCAGAATTTAATATTTTGTTCAACTTGCTATTTTAAAAATTATTTCTGTCCAAAGTGCCTACAGCAAGAATCCATTTGCCCTTTTTCTTACGGGGAAGAGAAGCCAAGTTGCAGGCCGTAAGACCCTCTGGGAAAAGCATTTGAGATGTAGGAGGAGAAAAATTGATTTTTCTCCCCAGTTTCTGTTCACAGAAGTGCTAGGAAGCAGAACAAAAAGGCCTCCTACCAGACGGAAATAATCCTGCCACAGACGTTCCCCGCTTCCCATGTGAGCTTCCCCAATGGCTTGCTTCGGCTGCACGCTTTCAGCCACTCAGGGCTCCTAAAGGCTGGGATTATGCGGGCAAGGCAGCCTAACACCGGAGGTTAAGATAACACAAGGGTGTATATTTACCATGCAGATCAGTTTAGGGACATGGTAGGTAGAGTATGTGAAACTAGCCTCGGATCACTCTGTGCTAGCTAACGAGCCTCTCTAACAAGCACAACCTGAACTCCTGCCCCCCCCCCCCCCCCCCCCGTGATATTTAAAGAGAGAAATTAAAACTAACTGAGGTACACCAGGAAAAACCCCAAAGCAACTTGAGACCCAGTTGTGAGCACAAATAACTCAACCTCAATCCTGCATACACAAAGGGAGCGCTTACCACCTCCATCTTCCTGATGAAACCGGTACCCCAAGCCTACCACCCACCCCAAGTGTCTTATCCAGCTTTTATAATGTAACCACCTCATGGGGAAGAAGGCAGATATGCTTCAAGGGGGAGCAGAGTAACTGCCTTTTATTAGTCTGATTTAACATTAATAGGTCCCTTTAAGAAGGTGAAAAAGCCCTCTAAAAGGAAAGGTTATAGGGAACCTGGTGAGGAAAGATGCGGTCATGCAGCGAGTCTAGAAAGGGAATTGCTGATAGTTGGGCTTGTGTAATGGTATTCATGCCCTGTGGGCTCAGTGGTGAGGCGTCCTGGGGTATCTTTTTATTATCTCTGAAGGCCAGCAATGAAGGGCTTTGCATCATTTACCCAGCCCTTGTGCCACTGCCTTATTAGTATTAAGTTTTTCTGGTGCTTCTCATTACAAGATGGTGTATTTGTTGTACTAAGCCGTTGTCTGCATTCAGTAAGGTATCCTGTGATGACCTCCTTTCATTGTAGTACGTTACATGCAATCGAACAGACGGGCTGCTGATATGGTATCCTGGACCGCAGGCGCTTCACACCTACCCCGTGAAGCCGGACGGCTCTGCCGGTGGTACGCCTGCCAGCTCCGACTGAGTGCCGCGCCCCAGCTTAGCAGGCTTCGTACAGGTCCTCGCTGGGAGGCCGTCAGCCTTGCAGTGTGAGCTACCGGGTAAAGATTCCCTCCCCTTTGGGGAGAGAGTTGTAGCTGAGGGGCATTCAATCGCCTGGCTACGTTCTCAAAGCGGGTTTTTCAACGCGTCTTAGGAGAATTGGGGTGTAGTGCGGCTTTCCTTTCTACTCTGTCTGCTACTTAATATGGTTTCCTTGGAGGCTAACACTCATTTTCACTCACCTGCAAAATATGGACACATTCCCTAAAGCAGGGACCACTTCTCACTCCTCACTAACTACTAGGCTATGAACACGGTATTATTTGGACTCCCTCTTGAATTCGTTTCTTGCAGGTTTTAGTTTCTGTAGAAGTGGTGGAGATCATCTTCATTAGTAGACTAATGAATGAAGCACTCCCGGAAAGCTCTTTGTATCACATCCCTCAGGGAACTTTGCAGTTTCTGGATCCTGAACAAGTTTATGTCGGAGATATACGCCTAGGTGCTCAGCCCTGTCGTGGTATTCCTGGGATACAAATTTGAATATCTGGGGAATTTCAAAGCCACACAGGGGAAGGCATTTGGGGAATTCGTTTTTTAGGTGACAGCTAAGCAGAGACAGCTTAGTTTTTAGCACACAGTTTTTAGTCAGAGCTTTTAGTATGCCTGACTTTGACCTAAATCCACGTTAGGTGAGTGATTTAGTTTGGTGTTTTGTTTTTTTTTTTAAGTCTGTAACCACTGCTTACAGTCATTTAAGCTCTATTTTTGTGGTGAGATCAATTACAGTATGGCTTGTATTTGCTCCTGGGGTCCTCCCCCCTTGCAGAGGGCTTTCCTGCTGCCCTTTTGCAGGACCTCTCTCAGATAACAGGGCTCTGCTCGGTTGGCTCTCCCTGCCGGCTGCTGTACGTGGGTTCAGGAAGATCACATCCTCTCTCGTTGCACTGCTGTGTTGTGTGTGGTGACAAATGGATGCAACTGTTTGGTTTAACAGATATACATTTATTAATTTGGTATCTGGAAACAGCTTCACACGTCTCCGTAATAGATCTGCGGATAACACTTGCATACTGATTTCAGAGCAACTTGAACTCCCCTTATATCTATGCTGGTGTTCATTGTACGCTCTTGTATCTGCTATTAATAGTGTCATAATGACTAGTCTGAATAGATTTTTATCTTGTTCTTGTTTAGCCAGCTGTGAACGGAAGCTATAGCTAGCTAGTTAGGCAAAATGAAACGGGTGTCTGTCAGAGACAGTGCCAGCCAGAAGTCCTTACCCTCATCCCTCCCATCATCTTATGCAGAAGCTTATCCTCCCCCACGCCCTTTTAGTTGCTGCGTGCGTTCGTCCTCTCTGTTACCCATACTTGAGCTCCGTTCAGTATAGTAACTGAAGTAAGTAATATTTACACCATGTTTTGTGTTGTTCTATAAAGCCATGTGCGAGTACCTACTCCAACTGCGTTCAAGTTGGGGAACTCTCAGGGTGGATCTAATTTGTCCTGTGACACCTATGCCCAGAGGACATTGTAATTAAATACGCTTGTACCAGTTGCAGCAATTTGGTTATATCCATTTCTTTTCCTAATAAAGCAACCTGGGAAAACCTTTTTGGGCTAATCGCGTCTTGTTGTTTAATCCACTGTCACTCCTAGATGAAGCCTACATTGTTAACAGTCTGCGTCTGAAGTGGTGAACTCAATGTGTTTGGTTTGAACTGGCAGTGTGCTATTGAGTGTGTCTTATTTTGGTTCGTGCTTTCAATAATATATATTATATAATTCTTTCAATAATTGTATGTTTCTTCAATCAGTCTGCTTACTAAAAGGTTTAAGTTCATTTGGAATAAAGAGCAGCAAACTTAAAAAACCAAATGAGAAAGGATGAACGCAGTGTTTCACATCTGGCTTTCAGTGCAATCCTTTGAAAAGAAAAGAAAATCCTTTCTCTTCTCTGTGGGACTTCAGTCTAGTCACCAGCTCTCCCAAACAGCAGCTTTGTCCTATTAACTCTTTACACTCACAGCCACCCACTCTGCTTCCAGCGCTTGACATCCGCCTCTCCGTTGGAGTGGAGTGTCTGAGCGCTTCTAGCCCCGACCACGCCAATGCAGCAAGGAGGAAAAGAGAAACCGTGTGATTAGAGAAAACCTTTATGTGGAAAAGAAACGGGAGGAAAATTGTGTTTTCCTGAACGTGGCTGGTTCCAGGTTTTCGATCAAAATGTTCCTTTGTAGGAGCTGCAAATGGTTCTTCACAAATTGTTCTGTGACGATGAAAGGGAAAATAGAAATGCCATCTGCCCCTGGGAAAAGCAGAGAGAAAAGTCACAGTGGCGCTTGTCCTTTCCTTGCCAAAGTTGTTGCAGGTAGAAGGGATCCAGTTCTTTGTTGGTAGGAGGCAGCTATTCCAGCCATCCTTTGTTTCTAGATTGAAAACCGTGTTTACTCCCTCGTGGTGTAAGCTGATTTTTGTGGAGAATTAACTCAAGCTCACAGCTGAAATGAGACCTTGTACTGCACCTGGCTTGTAACACAGACAGCATAGCCCTCACTGCATAATGCGTAATTAGTAATATGTTCTCATTTTTAGTCACCTGCAACAAAGAACTGCAACCCTCAGGGTCTGTTTTACACCGAGAAAAGTACCGATTTCGTGGAGCTAGGTGATGTGTCAGTATGAATGTAACTGTTACCGCTACGCCTTTACAAGCAACAATAACTCACGAGCTCACTTCTGCCAAAATTTGGGATCTGCAGCTATAGGGTCGTTCATTCCCAAGAAGAATGACTCCCTGAGAGGTGGTTTTTCTTTATCTTTAAACTATAATAATTGTAGCTAAAAAAAAAACCCAAACAAACAAACAAAAAAAGAAGGGTAAGTGGGTATAGACTCCTCACATTATTTCATCTCTCCCTTGCTCTTTGCTGCAGTGAAGGTCCTTCTGCTCTGGACTTGTTTTAGAAATTTCTGAGTTATTTTAGTTTCCTTAATGCAGAGGTTTGCACTTGGAAGTAGTTGATCCTGCAGTATGACTATTAATGTCCAATTACATTTGATATATTGTGAAAATGGTTTCACAGTTTGACCAGGGGCATAAAGATGGATCGCTTCAACCCTAACAGGGCTGTGACTGAGCAAATGAAATTGGCCCAATGGTGGCAGCATAACATAAGAAATAAAATGCAAAAGGATGAAGGGTTTCCTCTTCAGTACAGTTTTTAGGCTGAGTCATCACTGCCACAGAGGTATCCTCCTTCTTTGGTGGTGGGGTTGCCTCTAAAACCAAAGCACAGCACTTGTTGTAAAATTGGAAAGAAAAACCATTTTATTTTTTACTGTCAGGCAACCAGGCCAGGTCAGCACTTCGCACGAGATGGACCTTGTCTGACGGCCATCCGGTTAAGAGCCTCTGCTAGGGCTTCAGAGCAGGAAAGGTAACATGCATTAGGGATCTTGTGTTAAAAAGAGATGTTTTCTTAGATGTGAAGGCAAAACGGAGTTTAGTGCCTGAAAGTCACTAGGAGGAGTTACTGCAGATGAATAGAGGTATAATTATACAGCTATAAAATGACTGCCTTTAACAGGTAAGCTCTTTTCTAGTGAAAAAAAAAAAGTACCATCCTGTCGAATTTTGTGGGGGTTTTGTATGTTCTGATAATTTCCTGATTATACATCATTGCACCTTTTCTAATTTTCTCACCGGGGGCTGGGCCTGCGTGTCCTTGCATTTGTCCAAAATCCAACACATCAGACCCCACACGCCCGTGGAGGCCATGCAATTGGCATAACAAGATACTGAACATTTGCAGCGGTGGGTAGTGTTATCATTGCTTGTGAAGCACTTTCCTTCTCATGCAAAAAGCAGAAAGAAAAAAACTTCACCAAGTTTGTCAAAGATAACGATTTACTGGTGGGGGCTTGCAACACCTGGGAGCAGTCTGAAGGAAGAGAAATATTCAGCACAGAGAGAGTTAAGTGTCAATGGTTTGAAAGGGTTTCGGCAGGAGCATCTTCTCCTTTTCTATGACTCTGCGAGGGGACGTGTGTCCATCCCTCTTATCTTAGTGAAGCAGCTGGGCTGCTGCTACCATAAATCAGGAGCAAAACTAAGGGACGGTGATGGGGAAGACTGATGGCAGGGTGGCAGTGGTGCCTGGCAAGACAGGGAGAAGACCAGGTTAAAATGAAGCGCTCAGACCTCCTGCAGGAGGGAGAGATGGGGGACGCGAAGCCCGTAGTGCGGCGGCGACTGGAGGGAAGGGGCAGCGCTGATACCTCCCGGGCAAATCCTTCTCCAGGGGGTGGGAAACACCCCAGCTTGGCATGGAGCAGGTGGGAGGTAAGTGTGGGGCTGGGGTCGGGGTGGGAGTGCTGGCATCGGGGTGTTATATGATGCCCTGGACCCCACAGCTGGCTGGGCATGCTGGGAAGTGATGCCAGCCCCTGAAAGCCACGGGAGCCAGGGTGGGTCGAAGCAACAGGGAGCCGCTTGCACAAAACGGCCTCTCAAATGTGAGTCTTGCAATGCCTTTCTCAGTGCCATGGCCTTGCCCAGAGCTGATTGCAATGTCACCGAAGCCTCTGCAGAGTCCCTGGGCTTTCTGCTGACCGGCACAGGAAACACAATGCAGAGTTTGCTAGCACATGGTAACGTGACATCTTCCAGTGCAGTCATTACAGGTGGGATTTTTAGGCATTCCTCTTGATCACCTTTTTGATCCTGATCACCTGTCTTTGGCACACGGGTGATGGAGCAGGCGAGACAGATGAAGCTGCTGTAGGAACCAGGTCACTTAAATATGCGTGCACAGTCTGGTTTGGCTCCCTCACTGCCTGCTTCACCGGCGTAGCCCCACCGATACCACTGGGCTTCCTCTTGCTTTAGTGCAGCCCTGACGATGCAAGGTCTGAAATATGCAAAGTAGTTTCCAAATGAGTCACCGTGGAAGAAAAAGGTGGGGGCGAGAACCAGACACCTTCCCCCAAGACTACGAAGGTGGTTTCAGGCCACTGGTCCGCTTCCCACCCCTGTGTGGGGCAATGCAACAGGCTCCCCGCGTTCCTGCATTTATGATAGACTAACGCTCATTTGGTCTCCGAGGAGCTCTTGGTTTCGGGGACCGCTGGTACACTGCGCCTTTGCAGAGATCTTGTGCTGGGATGTACCCCCGTGGCGCTGGTGTATGGTCGCAGACTGGCTGTAGAGGTTTCCCCTGCTACCTGCAGCACCTTTCCCACCATGCCCTTTCCCCTTTCGTTTAGAAATAGTCAGTTGTTGGTTTGCTGTTATGTGCGGTGGATGTACCAGACCTGCAACGGGAACAGCTCCTCCCAAACACCGCATTTCCCGCTCCCTTCCTGAGACTTTGGGCAGCCCCACATAGAGCGTGAAGGAAACACCACAGCTGCGAGCATCCTACAGCCCCCGGATCTGCACCGACCTGCAACCTCTTGCAGCATTGTGCACCCTATCTCCTGCAACCACCTGAACCATTCCCTGACATATTCCAGCCTCTGCAACAGTGACAAAAGAGCACCATGACAGTGGTAGGCAGCGGACGGTCGCTGTGTGAAACCAGCCTCTCACTCAGCAGCCTTTGCTCTTCAGAAATGCTGCCCTTCTCTTCACCAGAGATCTGCGCTCAGCTTTGCCTGAGCCGGACCATTAACATCAGCCGTGTCTCCTACAAGGAGACATATTTCTTACCATATTTCTAATGGTAATCATAATTTTTTTCAGGAGTATCATTTCCTCCTCTTAAATACGACAAAAGTGTTCAGCAGTAACTGGATCGATCTATGACTTGCATTTCCCCTTGGACTCGCCATTGGCTTACAGGGATTTACGTACCCATCGGTGCTTTCAGGCCCTGCAGGTTCCTGGTGTGTTACAGGAGAACTTTTTTGACCAAACATCTGGGAATCATCCCAGTCTGAACAATGGCATCGTATGGGCTGATTGGGGGGGTCTCAAACAGAACAGCAAAATTTCCTGCATCCCTAAGCTCGTCAGCCAGATAATCAAATCTTGGGGCATTTGCATGTCATTATTGCTTACCTATTTTATCTACTTAGCCTAATTAGCTAACTAGGCTCATTTAATCCTCAGCATTCGCTAATCCCAATTAGAGATGGGCCTGAACCAGGACCTGGGTCCCAATTAGGAGATAACAAGCTCTTGGCAGCCTACTGCCTCCAGCAGTCTCTGCAGCTGATCATGGTATGTGGGAGTGCAGGAGCCCCTGCAAAACAGCGAGGAAACTTTGGCCCCGTACCACCTCTGCCCTCAAGCTATCCAGACAGCCGAGAAGCAGATCAGGACTTAAATGTGTTATTTGCTTTGCAGTGGTCTGCACATACCTTGTATGCCATACCCCCCAAAATGAGGGGGAGATGTTTTTTGCACCCATCTGTATCCGTTGCAGTAAACCCTCTGTAGTGGCCAGAGGAGCTCCCGGGTGTTAAAGCTCTTGTGTCTTCTTGTCCCCTTGGCTCATTCTGAGCATAGCATAGTGACAAACCCACATATGGGCTGCAGTCACTATTCACAAGTACCCGTAGCAATAAATTATGCACAGATGAAGTGTGCTTGTTCTGTGACAGCCGCGGTCATGCGGACAGGCCTTAGGACCTGTTTCTGTCTTAGCCATTGAAATGGGACTGTTCGTATCTGCCCTGCTCCTGTGTCTGCAAGAGAGGGACGGTGGCATGCAGGGAGCCTGCAGGCGCTTCGGCACATCCCCAGGAAAACCAGCCCCAAGAGTCCAGCATTGCTTGCACCAAAGCTGCAGAGCTGAAGGATAAGGTATTAGCAGTCTCCTCCAGATCACACACCATCGGCATGGTTTCTCTCAGCACAGGGTCGTACTGAGAAACCTGATAAGCACTTCCCTCCAGTATTGTTTTCAAAAAGACCCACATCTTCCACCCGAGACCGTACCTGGCTTCCATCTCCCCATGTAGTAGGGAAGGGTTTTACCTTCTGCAGTGCTGGCGCCCTTGGCGAGACGCGCTGCTTTCCCCTGCAGGGAGGCAAAGGGCTCCTGGTAAATTGTGCGGGCAGGAGGCTCCGTGTGGGGCTCCTACAGCCTTGCCTAACCCCACTCTTCCTTCCCCAGCCAGGGATCTCTGACCCTGCCAAGATGTGGTTGCTCAAGCTGCCAGCTCCTCTCACTGGAAGCTAATAGCTAGCACACTGAACAAAGAAAATCCAATTTGGCATCAAAAAGCAAACAGCCCAATTCTGATCTCTCATCTTTTTTTCCTGCTGGTGCAGTACATCAGGCTTTTCGCCGATTTATACCTTGGATGCAAGAAGAGTTTCAGACCAAAGGTTATTCTCCTGTCAGGTGTGGATGTTGGCAATGTGTTCTCGCTGTAACATGGGGTGAACGCATTTATGAACCGGGGACATTCACAAAGGAAGCGTTCACGTCTGTACGGCGATGCTGCGGTCAGCGATGGGCTGAGGACCCAGCTGCCCAGGGAATGAGGCTTCTGCTGGCAAACCCCCTTGACAAATTGCTCATAAAAGCCTGATGCCACCTTGTGATTTTTATTTTTCTTCTTTTCTTCAAGAGGACCACTAGAAAATGAAATGACTGTAGTTTCCTTTGCTGCAGCAGAGCTTAAAAGGGATAGTGACTCGGGAGCTGGTCCGCTGATTGCTGAAGTTGGCGGTGCTTTTTCTGCCAGCTTCAGCGGGTGCTAGAACCAGCTCTCTATCAAAGGCGACTTTGATTTTCTGTGCTTGTGTGAGCCTTTCCTCCCGTTTCTCTGCAGGGATTAGCTTCGGGAGGCTTCAGAGCTCACATGAAATATTTCCTGTAGCCGATCCTCAGCTTCTTTTTCTCCTTGCATCATGACTGCTCCTCTCTTTTACAGTCAGCAGCTGTAATCACTGCTGGCCTCCTCCTGCTGTACATCCCACTGTGCTACGAGGACTTCCATTTCCACGTGGCTCACGTGTACGCTCGCCTGGGGTACCCCAACGCCCAGCACATCGTGGGACAGAGGTATTTGCAAGGTAATATTTCTCCAAGCCACGGCTAACTTGCTGCCAGAGTATGCACGGGTGTAAGCCAGAAACACAAACGTGGCTCTACACTATGTGGTACACCACCACGCTAATGGGTTTTAGACACTGTATTTTATATCCTAACTATTACTTTGCTACCTTGTCTCACACCCAGGAGCTGGAGTGGAAAAAAATGAGGACATGGCCATGCAGTGGTTCAGGTGAGGTGCAAAAAAACCCCAACTCTTGCCACGGCAAATTGCCCACTCCTGGGAAAAGGCTACCGTGGAGTGGGAGGAGGAAAAGGAGCCGGCAGTGCTTTGGGGGCAGAGCTGGCGCCGGTGGGAGGGAGGTGCAAGGGGTGGCAGCAGGGAGACCAGGAGCTCCCAACTTCTTGCTTGTGGTCGGATGTTTCGCTCCACTTTCCCCACCTGCTATTGCTATTTTTTGAGTCAGTGGGAGGCAAGTAAGTATCTTGACAGTGAGAGTGCAGAGGGATGCTGGCGCTGCTGTACAGCCTTTTGGGGAGGTTCGAGCTGCAGGTGGGCAGCGGCAGGAATGCACAGGCACAGGAGGGGAGAGGGCCAGGAGCTGCTGAGGCAATGGAAAATCAAGTTACGGCAGCGTATTAATTTCCTGCTCTCGGCACACGCTCCCAAGAGGTTTCTGCCACGTAAGCAAGGCAGCCGTGCCCGGCGTGCACGTTTGCTGCAGTACCCCAAAGCCTGGGCTGCGTCCCCCGAAACCCTCCTGCTCCTGCTGAGAAATGGGAAGGATGAGGGATAGGGAAAGTTACTGTGCTACCCAAAAAGCGGGGGGAGAAGGGGGACACGTTTTATGTTTCCTCTGTGTTTGCTCAAGGCGTAGAACAGCATCAAGCTGCAGGATTTTTAGGGCTGAAATAACTGTGCCTGTGACAGCAGGGGCTGTTAACCAAGAAGGCATATTTAAGGACATCTGTACTTGGAGAAACACTGAAGTCTTGGCACCTTTCTGAATAAGGATGTTTCCCAAATCAGGGCCTCAAAATTTTAAAGGGGTCACATTTCAGGACACTGATTTATACATATTTTGTTTCCTTCTTTGCTCTTACCTCACTTTAAAACATTCAAACTCAGGTTTTCTTCTTCCGTACTTTCTCTTACCACTTTCTTTGGTTCTCTCTTTCCCCCGTAGGCAGGCTGCGGGGCAGGGCCATCCCCACTCCTCCTTCAACCTGGCGGTGGGGGCACTCAGAAACATGACCGTGGCACTCCAAGAAGGGTAACCTGAGCTATTCCTCTTCCTTCCCCTTACAGCTGCATTCCCAGCTCCTCCTGGGGAGGGAGGGAGGGAGGGAGGGAACTCGGTGCTGTAGATACTCCATGCATGCAGCTACTCCAGCATTTCTAATGCCCTCTCCTGGTATTGTCAGTAATGCAGCCCTACCTGCGGCAAGAAAACTGAAAAACCCAGTTAACCCAATGACGTTTTAAAAATTAGGTGATATAGTACCTAAAATGCCTGTGGTCCGATTACATATGTATTTCCATCGGTGATTTCCCAGTCAAGGCAAGGGACAAGACCCATACTGGTATAGAAAGAGCTATTGAAGCGACATGCAAGTTTTCTGCTAGAAAGAGCTGTCTGTCTTTCTTGGGGGAGCCCCCTTTTCGCTCCTTCCCGCCCAGTGAGGTCAATGAGAAGTTTCCTGTTGACCGCCCGGAGGTTGGGTTGAAACCGTCCGGGACACGTTTCTCTCCCCGACGTGCCCGCGCACACTGCACGCCAGCGTTCCCAGCAAGGCCCACAGCCAAAGAAAACTTGCCTTGTGCTTTGTACGTTCGCTGTGGTGACTCGTCCTGGGGCCAAGTGAAGCTAAAACAACCGATGAGTTCCCATCACAGTGAAACCCAGTCCTTTTTTTTTTTTTTTTTTGTATTGTTTTGTTTTGAGGTTTTTACATTTACTCCAAGTCTGAAAATTAAAATTGAGGTTGGAGAGAGCAGTTTTAAGCTAACCGAAACTAAAAAAGCAACCTTTGGGCAAACCCTGTGAGTTGAAGCCAGCGTGTTTCGTTTCAATCTCTGTTGCATGTCGCGTGATCAGGCAGACTCACGTATTGAGTGGTAAAAGGAGTGTGTATTTCAAGAGCTCAAAATCCATCTCTACTTCAATTCAACTAAGACGAGAAAATCACCAAACCCAAAACATACATGCTCAGACCACAGGGAAAAGTAGAAAGAAAATCAGATCATTTTCTGAATAGAAGAGAGTTAACTTTACAGATACTTTCAGATCCAGTAGCTGTGGTCCTCTTATAAAAGCCTGGGTAAATAAAATTTAGCTAGGAATGAATCAAACCTCCTCCTAGATTTTCTTGATGAAGGTTTCATGTCCTTCAGGGAAGTGGAGAAACTCCTCAGTGTGGCAGCAGCCCATGGGCTCCGAGAAGCTCAGCAACTTTTGGAAAACATCCTCAAGAGCAGAAACCTTCCCTGAACGACTGCTCCAACACCGATGCTCGTCCACCTTGCCTTCTTCTGCACTTAGCAACCCCGTTTTCTCCTTGCCAAGTGTCTAGTCCTTAGGCATTTGAATCATTCATCAGACATCATTACATTTGCTTTGCACTGGATCTCCACGGTCGGGTCTATGGCAGTGATGTGTTACTGCTCCTTCTCCTTTTGCTTCCTGGCTCACCACTTCTGAACAGCGCTGGAAAGGCGGGGTGGAGGAGACAAATAGCCTTCAGGGTTACACTGACGATGGGCATATGAATGTTATTGAAAAACCACTACTAGTGTTGCACCAAGAGATCTGCTAATACTAAGTTAGATCCAAATGTTGATCTGGGCTTGATGCGGTGTTGCTTGTGCTTTTGTGCTGCGTGTATTTCATGCTTTGCTTATGCATTGCAATAAATTATCACGACTGAGGCTTTCTCACTGTAAATCAGCATGACATGCATGCATGATGTAATTTGTAATAGAAATGACAGTGATTTAATAGAAAATATAAATAATGCCCTCACTTAATAGCTACTGTTCTTTATCAACGTTACCATTGCCATGCCAGTTTCAGGGAAAAGTAATTCAATTTAATGAAAACTGCCTTCATTTTCAGGGTGGTCTCAGTTTAAAACCACAGTGGGAGCAATTGCATTTCACGGGAAGTGCACTCACTAAACAAAGATCCACAGCTTTTTGCTAGCAATAAAATTGTTTCCCAGGGCTGCCTTTGTTGCTGTGCAATCTTTCCTTTTTTCCTCTCGTGATTATCCAGCTCACTTGTTGCACTACACGAGGTCCTGCACTCCCCCTCGGTGCCTGAGGCCACACTGGTGAGCCCAAGACCTGGGGGCTGCCACTGAGGGAGCAAATGGCACAGCAAGCCCATGGCAGAGGCCAGGCTTCGGTTTCTGAGAATTGCTTTGGTGCCGTGACTCCTAGGCAAAGGCGTGAAGGATTTTTCCCAGACTCCTGTTTCCCTGTCCCCTCGGGTGTGAGCCTCAGTATCTCTCTAGGGCGATGCCGGCAACACCTGGGGGCATCCCGCAGGCACAACATGCCGGCACCCAGCGCAACGGGGGCCGGCGGCCACACGTTAAGTGAGGGATGGCTGAGCTTTGCCTCTGCTCCAGCTGGCTGTCCCCAGGCTGGGCTCCTCAGGGCCAGCTCTGCATCTTGCTCCCGGGAGGAGAGGCCAGAGCGGAGGAGAGCCGGGGCCTGGCTGTCCCTCTGCCTCCCCCAGCCCGTCCCTGGCAGCACCTGCTGCAGACCAACGCGCTCTGTTTGCGGCGCAGTCGCCTGCTCCCCCCGCCCGCTCTTCTCCTTTCTCTTTCCCTTCTGTGCTCCCTCCCACGCATCCCTTTATTAAATCTGGTACCACAAAACCCGCAGCAGAGCAGAGCACCAGGCGAGTTCCTCTCTTCCCTCCCCCTCAAGCAGAAAAGCAGGATAGTGTTTGCCAGCTCAAAAAGGAGCTTATTTCCACAGCCTCTGCAGCGGCTGTGGACCGGGGCCCCAAGCCAGGTCCCTTCGAAGGCAGGGAAATATTTCCCTTGACATGAGGCTAGCGCTGCATCATGTCTCATACCCACTTTTTTTTTCCCTCATACAGTAAACACACGTGAGCTGTGGCTCCTGATTTGGAAACTCGACCTGTGCTATATGTCTCACATATATAGAGACCCACCAGTTAAGTGCAGTGGGCATCCTTTTCAGGCCTGCAGTACCCTCCTTTTTGTGTCTGTGAACAGGAAAACCCTGTATTTGTCCCTGCAAACCAGCATCCACCAGGCAAATGGTGTGAGGGGCTGTGTCAAAAGCCCTCCGAAACCCAGACCTGCGGTGTCTGTTGCCTCTCCTCTACCCCCAAAGTCATCCTCCTTGTTTTCTCCATCCTCCATAACCACAGCAGCCAATATCAGAGGGGCATTCCAGCATGGTTGGGGAGAGCTGTGCCCTGCTGTATACCTCCGCCAACTGGTGATGGCCAAATTCACACCCCTTTCCTATTGCCGCTTGGTCCAGGATGATGCTGTTAGCTGCCTAGGTTCGGCATACAGCGCTACCTTGGCGAGCACCAGGCGTACTAACCTGGGTATTCGAATAGTGAATATGCTGAAGGCCTGGTGGGCAGGGTCATTGCATTTCACAGGACTTAAGAAATCACTTTTTTCTCCCCCCCGCCCCCCCACCCCAGTCAAAGCAAGCGAGCAGATTTTTGATCAATTTTCCCACTTGAAGCATGTCATTGGCCAGCACCAAAATGGGCATTAACACCGGCCGTGAGACTCGGCAGCTACTGGGCGACAAGTCAGCCTTGACGTTCACACTGCCTTCGCTTTGGTGGCAAGGTGTAATATCAGCATGTTACTCATTTTCTGGTTATTTTGTGCGCTTTCTCAAAAAAGCTGTTTTGGGATATGACATTTTTTTCCTTTATCTCAGCTGGGGTTTCCTTACTGGTACACATGGTCTCGTACAATGGGCAAGTGACTTATCATCCAATGCTTTCCAGGTGGCCTCTTTTTTAATAAGGAGTAGTAAGAGCTGGAAAATAAATCACGAGCAACCTTACACACATTTCAACAGAAAAAAATAACTGCAGATTTAATAACGCCAGTTATCAAACAGCAGCGGGAGAAGGCTATTACGACTCAACGCGGTGCCAAGACTCCACCAAGAAAAGATGTTCACCGGTTTCATGCAATTTGCAGAATTAGCGCTTGGATTTCTACCCTTGCACCACTTCCCCTGAGACACGAGTGCCTCCTGCCCTAATTGCTGTCAGTACAATTTCTCCCTGGATTTTCTTTCAGTCCGATCCCACAAAACATGGTTTAGCAGTCAACGGCTGAGGGGGCGCACATTCGCGTTCCTCCTACCTTTTTCCCTTTTTCTCCACCAACCTGCCTCGCCGGGGCTGCGTTGGCTCCTACTGGGTGCGGGCACCCTGTCCCCTCCGGGGAACGGCCCCCGGTCACAGGGCGCTTGTCCTACGTGGCACCGGCTGGACCTCCCCGCCAGCTGCCAGCCCTCTCCTCCTTGGCACTGCCTGCACGCAGGCAATTAGAAGGATTTTTTTTCCCAAAACACAGCTCTAATTATAATCTAATTCAGCTTATTTGAAGTACATTTTGGTAGCATTTCCATTATGCAAATATCAATTTATTATCCTCACATTATGTTTTGACTACAGTTGTGTTGCTAATTAGAGGCAATTTAACTGCTTTAAAAAAACCCATCCTTTCCTCTCCATGCACCCTTACTTCCTCACAAACCACACAGAACAGACATTTAGCATGGAGTCAGTGATGAAAACCTGCAGTTATCAGCTCCATTTTCATCACTCTAATTGACTTTCATTATGTTAGAAGCCACTTAGAAAGTACAGATTTTTCTGATTTACTTGGGTTTGGGGATGGAGGCACGAAAGAGAGGAGGGCGACTTACTCCAACTGCGTTTCTAACATTTTTCTGCCCAAACCTTCAGGTGGGTTTGGTGTGGCTGCCCGCTCCCAGTAACGGGACACGCTGTTGCCTTTGGCTGCGGGGGGGAGAATTATAATGATAATGATGCTGGTCTGGAAAAGACGGTACATTTCAGGGATAAGAGGGAGGAAAGCTGACCCTGGGCGTCTGGGATAAAAACCTCCTAAAATGGGCTGTGACGAAGAGGTTTGTGTGCCCTGCCAGCAGAGGCACCAGGAAACTGGGGCAAAACCCCATGAAAGCAGCAATTCCCGTCTGCCCTGGCTGAGCGCAACGAGGAGACCATAGGTTTTGGCCATGGGGGCTGCCCAGCTTGGTGTGGGCCTTAGAGGATGGGCAATGGAGATTTTTTCTGGGGGGGAAGCGAGGCAGCCACGGGGAGGTGTGTAGGAATAGGGACTAGGTAGTGGGAGTTTACAGAGGGCTGAGCACCTCAATCTGTTACTGACCTTAAAAACCCCACAGGGTTATTCCTCCCAACACCTTTTACAATGACCATGACTTCTGACCGCTTTTCTGCTGCAAACTTTTCTATTGGGCTTGTTAGACGTGCCTGCTACGACGGCTCAGGGCAGGAAGGGACCCTACACGCTACGTGGGCAGCATGAAGGTTTCTGCCTCCCAAAGCATCTCCAGGGGCATCCCCGTTTGATGCGGCTGGCATGTTTTCTGACTGTAGAAATGTTGTTTTACCAAACGTTTTGAGGAGCTCTCAGAGCTTCCCAGAGAGATGACTTCTGGCAGAGGGAAGGAAACGTTATTGCCCGTAATAAAAGCCCATCAAAATGATCAAACCCATAGATGGCTAAAGAAGCTGTGCAGCTCTGGCTTTGAAGTGTGTGCTTCAGCAGCAGCTGAACATTAGGGGTCCCCAGTGGACTTTCAAAGGCTTTGTCGGGGGGGCGGGGGGGGGGGAAGACTGAGGCCTTCCTGAATTTCTCTACAATATAAAACCCAATACCCCACCCACCTACCGGGCGAGCTCTGTTGATACCAGGGGCGAAACAACAGCATTAATGCTCTGACGTAAAGCGAAGACAGCAGCCGCCACGCTGTGCCTACAGAAACCCGGGGCTCTCGGGGAGGGCCTTTTCTTCCTACCCAAAGTCAAGCTTCAGAGCTTTCTGCCCCGTTTTGTTCTTAATTGCAAGTGCTATTGCAGTGCAGGGGGTTCTTTTTGTTTTGCTCCCCCCGCCCTCTGCCTTTTAATTTATTTTCCTCAGGAGACATTATCTTTCATTTGCAGAGCGAATTCAGTGTTCCTGTAATGGAGACTTAATGGCCATGGGCAGGCGTGGGGGAAGCTCTGCCGCGGCACCGCCACACTGCGCCAAACCTCCTCCGGCAAGCGAGCAGCTGGGCTTTTCCCATGGGAGAGGAGCCGGCGGCGAGATTAGGCAGCTCGTTTGCACTTATCGCATCCATCAGATGTCTTAAGTGCATGGGACGCCCTGACCGTCTCCCCATCCCGCTCTCCCACCCTGCGAAACAGCGCGGGTCCTCCACCGGCACCGCGATGAAGGAGGGGCGGGCGTAAGGAGAGGCCGAGCGATGGCGTCCGTGTCTGGACGGGAGCTAGTGAGGGTGTTCCCAGCCCGGCTCAGCACTGGTGGTACTGGGGATGGTGCCCCTCTTTCCTCACCACTCCAGTGAGTAATTAGCGAGCGCACCAGGCCAGCGCGTTGCCAAGCCCCACCGCTGCCCGAGGCTGTTTGGCGCCGGAGCGGGCAGGGGGTGGGAAGCAGTGGGCTTTGGCCGACAGGAGGGAGATGCAGACCCAAGCAGGTCTCACACAAGTGTCGGGCAATCGCAGAGCATCGCATGCAGATCCCCCAAGATCAGCATTTTGTGGAGGGCACCGGGCCTGCAAAAGGCCTCTGCGATTTGGGAACCCTGCTTCAAGCCCCTGGGTATGGCGTTAGTGTGACTCTGGCCACTGGGAGGGGAGGAGATTTTACCTACAGTGCAGACAACTTCAAGAAAGTCTTTTTTTTTATGTATCCCACTACTGAATAGCAGCACTTTAAATTAAGGAGCTTCCCAGAAAGGGAAGACACAGTGGATTTGTCTTCCTGAGGCTAAAATGAGTGTTTTGATATAAATGTCCAACAAGAGCCTGACAGCACTTTAAAGGGCTGTCATTTCAGTGTCCCGCAGCTGACAGCTCTGTAATTCAGCTCTCAGACATTATCACATAAGATAACCCGCATCGCTTCCCCTCATAGGTTAAAGAGGGACAAATACCGTAATATTGGATCTTTAGTGCATTAAGAATTTCTTCATGCAAGACAGATGCAAGACGAGCACTGCATTTCTGCTTGGTCAGCGTTCTGTGCGGGGTGCTTGCTGGCAGCTGCTCCCAGCAGGATTTAGGACCTTTTGCAAACACCATCTCTGCCACGCAGTGGACGCTGCCGGAACAGGGCTTCGCAATCCCCCCTTTCCATTTGCAAACCCATTTTTTAACGGTGAAAGTGGCAGAGCCCTGAAACTGCTGAAGGTTATCCAAAGACTGGATGGGGCACTATTAATGATGGGTGGGTATCAGCCCTCGTGGCCTCCCTGGGGATAACCCCTCGGCAAAAGGCCGAGTGGTGCCGTGGTGCAGGGGACGCCGCGGCTCACAGGGGCCGGTAGCGCGGTGTTAGCCCTGGCACAGCATCGCATCCCCACAACACAAGCCCAGCCTTACAGGGAGACACCAAGGTTTGTCTGGCCTCCTACCCTGCCCTGGATGTGCAGGGAAGGAAACCACTGCGGTGCAAAAACGGGGCTGCAAGGAGATCTCCATCATAAAATAAAGTCTAAATATTTTCAGGTTGCGTCAGTTTCTCTGATGTTATCGAGGTGCCTCTGAGGGAAGTTTTCTTCTGCCCCCCTGTAACAGAAAGTTGCCAGCTACTCCTCAGGATGGTCGATGCCTTCCTGTATAGGCTCATACGCAGCACGGAGCCCACCGGCGCTGAGAGCCAAACTGTCTTTATATTGAATTGGGCTGCAGTTCTGCCTCGCCAGAAGAAAGATGTGGACCCACATCTTTCCTGAGGGGCAGAATTTGTCACCAGATAGTAAAATAAATGTTGGATATTAATGCCAAATGCAATTATCCTTGGGGTATTCCCAAAGGCAGTAAAGCATCTGTGATTCCCCAGCTCTGTGAACTTTCTCCCTATCAGGTATGTCAATACATACTCCTGAGCATTCCAAGCCAAAACCTGTTTGGGAAATGGCTTAAGCGCAGGCAGAATAAGCGCCTTCCAGTGCTACATATCTTAACTGAGGCTTACCGAAAACACGACATTGTCAAGCTTGAAGTTTTGAACCTGGCACCACCTTTTCAAACCCATTTCTGAGCAGCTGCTTCCCTCAGCCACAAGCCAGGGATCAGGGTGCCCTCGCTAGCTGTGAGCTTTACCTCATCCCGGTAAACAAGGATTCACTACTTTTTTTTTCCACACTTGAGGCATCGGGAAGGAAAGGCATGGTGCCTTCTCACCCAAGCCTCCCTTAGCGCTGCGGATAATTGCCATCTGTTTTCCAGTTTGCTCATGATTAGGCAGGGGGATCGGATAAAAACCCAGCGCACGCTGCACAAACTGGCTGGAAAACACCTACCTGCGACAGGTCTCTAATACTAATCAGCTAGGACCTACTCCCTCCTTTCTGGGAGGAGGTGAAGGCGGCAGCTTTGCAGCTGCAGACCCCCCAATTCACCCCTCCCTGCTCTGCCGAGCGCTCCTGGTGCCTGTCCTGCGGCCGGGGCTGGGAGCGGGGTGATGGCCTTGGGAATAAATAGGCTGCAGCACAGGAAAAAGTTCCAAAGCTGGATTTTCAGGAGGTTTTTAGGAAATCCCCATTGCTTTTGGGAAGGCCTGGGTCCAGGTCCTCTCTGGGAGATTTCTGGGGCTCGCTTTGGGCACGTGCTGTGGTAGAGTGCCAGGGAAGACAGGCAGCTGTGGCCGGGAAATCTTAGGGATAGCCACAGCTTAGAAGAAACGCGGTGATGAACAGTGCAGCGGTTTGTACAGTCAGCAGCCCCCCTTAAAAATAGGTGATGCACCTATTTTGCCATCGGTTGCCACCCAAATATCCACACATCCCTGCCCAGAGGCAGTGATCCAGCCTCGAGGCTGCCAAGACGGTGGGATGGGCAGGAGGGAACGGGAGGGGGTAGAGGGAGCTGTGGCAGGAGCCGTGCGGTGCAGGCAGAACTGAAGCCCCTGCCTCGGCACGGGACCGCAGCCCTTCACCTGGCCATCTTTGCAGGAGAGCCGGCGGTGACTCAATCACAAAAACCCAAGGGAAAAGTTTGACAGGCCACAAAAGTGGGACCCAAGCAAGCTATTAGACATGGGAGCAAGGCAAAAAAACTATGCTGATGAAGGGGATGGGTTGCAGCCATAGGGGTGACTTCCCAAGAGTGACATGCTATCAAGGTTTTCTGTAAGACGATCTCTAGGTTTATAAGCTACAAAGCTCAGAGTGTTGTAATGACACAATCAGTATAAAGGTGGTACCCTAAATTTTTGGCTGTTTTTGTCACTGTTAATTTTCCATACTTCAGTCAATCAGAATTTACTACATAAAAAAGGATCACATCCCTGTAGTGGCTTCTAATTCCTGTGAAAATTTCTGCAATTATCCAAAACCATAATCAGGAAAATAGTCCATGCACATGCAAGTCGTTACCGAAACGCATGTGATCCTGGTCCTCCACTGAAATGTATTCAAAGCTCCACTGATTTCACTGGCCAGGGAAGAACCAAGGAGATGCAACATGCACCGTATCAAGGGGTGACCTGCAACATGGGAGATGCCTCATAGATTGATCCAAATGTGTCTCTATCCCACTTTTCAGGGAACTATGTCAGTATTTCATGGAATATAAATGTAAATCCTTACAGAAAGCTGTGATCCTTCTTATCGTTTTTCTGCCTTAAGCCTAACAAAGAAAAGAGGCAGGAGCAGCTATGAAAATAAGAGACCCTATGAGATCCGTGCAGCAGCAAGGCATGACCATAAAGCAAGGCCATGCCGCGTCCTGCAGCTGGAGCCTCCATTTTATGGTGTGAGACCCCGCAGAGCTGGAACAGAGGCGGAACCACAAACGTGGAAAATAAGAGCGATATAAAACACGACGGCCACGAGAAGCGAGCTTCTTCCTGCATCATATCAATCATTGCTTTGGCAAGGTGACTCCAAGCAAGAGAGCGCGTTATCAGTAACAGAGCAGAAGATAAATGATGTTTGTAATACCTCATCGCGCCGAGGGTTAACAGCACAGTAAAACATCAATGCGGCGTTATTACCTCCAAGACATAAGCGCGTGTCATATTGCGCGGCACCTGCTGAGGATTAAGCATCTCAATAAAGTCATCCCCTGACACAAAGTAGCTGCAGCAGTCATTACCGACCGCGCCGCCTACAAGCGGCACGAAATACGGCACGCTAAAGCAGCGGCGCTGCGGCTGTGGCTGGCCCGGGGGGGAAGGCTTTCCCTGCCGGCAGCACTGGGCTCTTCACTGCAAGGAGCTTTTATTTTCCTTGAGTTGCCCCAATAGCTTGAGACCAGAGTCCATGGCACTTCATAAGCCCCCAAAACAAAAGTCCATCCTCAGGGGATGGTGTTATAATCCTATTAAGCCAGACAGTGCCACGTATGGGGTGAGGGGCTGGCAGTGCTAGTCTTAAACAGCGAGGCGGTGGCTTGCAGGGAAGGGACCCGATGGCATTTGGGGTGCTTGAAGCCAGTCGCCCTGTTGCAGATCAGCCGTAGGCGCTGGCTGGACAGAAGTCCCTCCAAACTCGCAAAAAACCCAAGCCAGCTGCGCAGGGGTCAATAGCAAGTGAAGAGATGATACTTTATTCATCTTTCTGGACGCAGTATCCGCCACATAATACATCAGGTGTTTTGGCTGAGAGTAATGTGGCAACATGGAGCCTAGGGCTGAGGGGATCTTGTTTTAAAGACATCTCCTTTGCTGAGCCTGGATAACTGCCAAGGGCAGATGATGCTTTAGCTCAGGGGCCTTAGAAATAACAGGTCCAGTTCTTCCAGGCTTGGGCAATTTTTCTTTCCCTGCCTAGGGTTTGTTGAACAAAACAAGCCACATACAAGGCACACAGCTCTTCCCAGGGAGCATCGCGGCTGAGCCGTCCTTGGCCGAGTGCCAGTCACGATGAAGAGATATTTATTTTAAGACAGAAGCCAAACGTGAGATCCAGAATAGCTCCGAGTGTTGTCTGTGTACTCACACGTCACTGCCAGCCCACCATCCTCACTGGCACCCTCCGGGCTCCAGCACCGGCTGGATCTGCCACGGACCTTCTTGCAAATCTGGTTTTCCTTCTCCGAAATCACCATCCGTCATCCAGACGTTAGCAAGAGGCACTGGTTACGCACATCAGCAATTGCATCAGCTACGGCAACAGGGCAAACTGCTGAATTCACTGCCTGCACGTGCATCACGTGTGTGCAGGCAGACGCACACACCCATTGCTTGAATTTTCACCTGAACGCAGGTACTTTTCCCCGGTGAGGAGTGACATGCATGAGAAACCTCGGGTTCCCATCACTACCCCACGTGAGCTGATGGAAACCAAGCGCTGGGGACCTACAAAATCCAAACTGTGCCAGAAACCATCCCTGTCCTCTCCACTGCCGCTGGCGACTGAGTTTGCTGTATGCCATTAAGGAGGTCAGCTTCAAGGTTTTCTGGTTGACTATTTTCACTGATAGCCCCATCCATACAGGCAATCCCAGTCTTGCCCTCTCAGTCATATTTTCACCGCCAGCCATAGAGGTGACTTTCCAAAATGTTGCTTTTAAGTTATGTAGACCTAACGTTGTACCATAGCGGTGCAAAGATATGAACAACCATATTTCTCGTACATCTGAGGTTTATATCAATCCTTTTGGAAGAGTACTGTGAGATGGAGGGGCTGCTGGGTTGAGAAAGCCCTGGGCACGGGGAGAAGGAAACAAGACCTTCAGCAAGGAAAAAAGTAAACTGTAGCTCTTTTTACACATCTTTACTATGCTTGCCTTCCCTGTGGGGTTAATAAGAGGCATTGAAATATAGCCACGTTACAGCCCAAAATAAGCCCAGGAAAGGGATTAAGTTGTCCCTTAGGAAAAGGCAAATGCCTGGGTGCTGTTTGAAAGCTAGAGGCAAAATTATCCTCTATGGCTGGGGTATGGCAGCAGGCAGCCATGGAGGGAAGAGGTGATCCCCCCTCTTCCCTCCACGGCTGCCCAGGGAAGGATAGGCAGACGTTGGGAAGAGAGTCTCTCAGAGGTGGAAAATGTTTTCTCAGCATTCAGAAAAAACAGGTGAGTTGGGATAGCAGCCTCCACCTTTCACTACCACACAGCTGATGCTTCTTCTACTCCCTGTAAAGCGACCGTTTAATTAAGGAGTCAGCTCAACAAAATTAGAATAAACGCTGCCAGAGCTTAACTCTGACCAGATCCTTTTTACTGCCAATTTTCCTCTGAAATGAATAGCTGGCCATCACGGTCTCCACCGTGCCTGGCTCTCGCCTGGCTCTCCTCCGTTTGCATCAGCATGGCCGACTGCCTTAAAAATAGCAAAATCAGCTAATTTTCTCCCTCTCCTGTATGATTCATCCAGCACAACACTGGTTGATCCTCATTTGTTCCCCAAAATGCCTGTGCACTGGTGTCCAAGTTATCACCAACAGGATTTTTATGAAATATGTTAAGAAAAACATCAACGGCTTTGCCCAAGCTCTGATAAATATCTCCTTAAGATGAACCGAATCCAGCCCCAAAGTCCCAAATCAGCAATGCACTTAAGTCCATGCTTAAATTATTTTATATTAAATTATTTTATAAAGCAGGATGAACAACTGAGTTGGGGCCTTGGGTCTCTGGCACGTTCAGCAATTCCCAGGCTGTTTGCCCAAATCTTGTTCACAGAACAGCAGTAACAACTGTAATATAACTCACTTTTTCAGACGTGGGAGGAAAAACCCAGGTGCGCACATTTGCCTTCTTATATGAGGTGGGAACCAGACCAGTAAGTAGTTTCCTGAAGCCATTTGCAAGATATGATTTAGGATTAATTTTTTCTATATATAATGGCTGAAAAACTGTAGAATGAAAAGCCTCTTGCAGATGCTCCAGCATTTAGAAAAAGCTGACAAAAATGTATTCCCATCACCCAAAGGATGAGTGCTCAGCTTAGGGAAAGTGCAGAGGGGTGGAGGACAGGCTCCACGGCCGCCGAGGACCGGCACAGCATCACTAATGCCGGCAGAGTCAGCCCACCTGGCCCTTTCCCGACCGCCTTTACACCCGGCTGTACGAGGGGAGCAAGTTTTGTGAACAAAACCCATGTTCACAACCTGTCAGGCGTGCAGACCGGTGCTCTATAAGTCCCATTTAATAGCTAAAAAAATTCAAACTGAAGAGCAGACTCCTGTTGGTTAAGTAAATAGGGAGCCGTTGCGATGTGTTTCCATGCAAAACTTTGCTGGAGTGGTGACAAGTTGTCGCTCAGACATGAATACAAAGATCCTGCAGATCCCTGGGTTTCTTGCCCATATATAATGATAGCGCCTGCCTTTCTTATCCTCATATTCACTTATAGAAACAGCTTGCCTGGAAGTTGGCAAGTACTCAGCTACCCACCAATATCAGCCCATCACTGCCTTATAAATGGGTAGCTCAGACTGTGCAAAATTTCTTTTCAGATATTTCTTCTGCATTCATCTTGTCTCCTGAGCATGGAAATTTTGTATATCTCTCTCTGTACACCTCACCATCACAACTCTAGCACTAAGGTCACCTGGCCAAATAGCAGGAGCAGGCTGCAGCAGATGAGCGGAGCTAAATCCATCCACCATGGTATTTGGCGTAACGCCTGCTGGAAACTCCTCTCAAAGCTTTCTTAATCTCACTTGCTGAGTCAAAACAACCATGGCAACCCCCCCCCCCCACCGGCGCTAACACTAAACGGGGCCAATCCTCGCAAGCAGCAGGTCTGAGCAGTGACACACTCCGGGAAGGCCTGGGGACTTTGGGAGCTACCCTGATTTAACCAGATGAAATAACGTAGCCCCGGCGAGCTTTAAACATCTTAAAACCAGCACAAACACATAAACATCAGAGATCACCGATACATCCACCAGCATCCTGTTGCCTCCTCCTAGATCACAAAAAGGGCAATTTTCAACATAACGGGAGCCCAGCGTGCAGCTGGGGTGGCAGCAGCATCCATGAATGAGATACGCTTCCTATATCATATTTCAGGAGCTATTATTATATTTCCTAATTCCCAGCTGTGTATGGCCCCCTGCATCCCTGCGGCTCCCCTCCCTGCTCTGGGAGGCCAGGCGGGCTGAGCAGCAGCTGCCGGTGCCTCGGCCCTTGTGATGGGAGACGCACACGATTTTCCAGTTTGTTCTGACAACTGTTTGCAGCCCTATGGCGAAACATGTCCATTTTTTTCTGCTTCGTGCAGGAAAATACACTCCTGAAGGGTTTCTCTTCCCTTTCCCGTTGCATTTTTTCAGCAAAGAAGGAGAGGGTGCTTGTGTTGGTGAGAGCAGGGGGAAGCAGATTCAGGCAGAGGGGAAGACAGCAGGAGACCGTAAATTTTCTAAGCCTCAGCAGAAGCATCACTACAGTGATTACAATGACGCTTTCCATCACTAAATGCAACAGCACATCTGCAAAGTGGGAAGAGTCTTTGGACTATCTACCTTTGAATAAAAGGTGCTGCAAGAGGCCTGTGCTTGTGACTGCTCCCTAATAAAACCAGCCTGAACGTGTAATTTAAATTGCAGGCTCGCAGGGTACTGGCTTTCCCAGACGAGAGAATTTTATCAGCTAAAGAAATGCCACGAGGCCACCAATGATCCATCCAGGATCTCTGGTGCAAACCCTTCCTTTGAAAAAGGATGAGCGAGCTACAGGCGCGTTCATGCCCACAGCCATAAAGACAGCACCCGGCTGCCCACAGCCCAGGCTTTCTGGCAGCAGAAATCCGGGCTGTGGCTGTGAAGCTGATGCAGCAACTGCTGAAACTGCAAATGGGCTTTGGGCGCAGGCAGGGAGGGTACCGAAACACGTCCTGCCCGCTGCCGCCGCTGCTGCTGCCAACCCTAAACCCACCAGCCCCTGCTGATCCTTACGCGACCTCCATAGGTTTTGCCGTGCAACGTCTCGGCATTGCAGAAGTTGCTTGCAAACTTTGGCATCCCTGCCCCACTGCCTGGGATGCAGCTGTGGCTCAGCCCTGCTGATACCGCTGTCCCGCTTTGGGTTTTTTTTGTTGTTTTGGACATACGCAGGCAAGGAAACATTTAACCTACGGTAGATATCAAGGGAAAAGTTTCTTAAAGACTGTAGGTCTAAAGAAGAAGCGATGAGGAGGAAGGGGAAGAGAAGTGCACACTGTGGTTTTCTTGCACACACGCATCCCGTTGAAGTCATGTTATTTAGACAGTACCGAAAACCCCCTGAAGTCATGTCAAGCTTTCTGTTGTCTCATATTAGGTTCCTGACCCACGGGTGGGGCTAAGACCTGCTTTGGGAATGCAAGAGTGCAATGGCACCAAAATACCTCTCAGAGTGGTATTTAAGGATGAGGGAAAGATAAAAGTCTTCAGTGCCTGCTGCTGCTTGAAGCTCAGTGGAAATATGGGGAGGGGACCTGATGTCGGGGGAGCAGAGAGCTTGCCTTGCTTGCTTCACAGGGAGAAATGTCCCCCATGGCGCGGCTGCCTCTTTCCTGCTCATCCCTCTTGCTCTCCCCCATACAAGTCAAAATGTCAAGCAGCGCATACAAATCCCTCCTTACACTCCTCTGTCTTCCTCAAAAATAGTTTTTGAGGAGTTTCTTCTCATCCTTATCCCACTTTCAAGCCTAGATAATCAGTGCCTGGTTTGCATTTGAAATGTTTAAAGAATTATCCCTACCTGTAGGACGGAGGAGCGCAGTAGCCGGTATCTCAGGTGTCCGATTCACTTATTGGAGACACAGCAGCCTTCCCGGTGTCCCAGCGAGCCACGAGGCTGCAGCACAGAAAACCCTTGCCATCGGCGACGCAATTATTATTTTTCGTGCACGCTAGACGGAGCTCCAGAAAACCTTCTTCTTTCACATTCATGATCCTGTGGAGGAAGGGGGGAGGGAGGGGAATTAAAAAATGAAGCCTACCAACCTGGGTTGCCACAGACTGGTATGGCAACTCGAATGGCGGGAGCAGCAGGGAGGAGCAACTGGGATGTCCCCGCTCTGCGTGAGCAGCCTCTTGCCTCGGCCACCTCCACCATGAAGCTCGTGTAGAAAATGGATAATGGGAGACGGGCACCTGCGGTGAGACCTGCTGGCCCCATGCCTGCCGCGGGGCTGCGTGCTTGGAGAGCCTGAGCGCATCCTGGGGATGTCTGGATCCAAACTCACCTTGGAAAGCCAGGGTGAAGGAACTTGCAATTTAATAAATTTGGCTTTTCTTTTTGAAAAGCTGCTGGGATTTTTTTTTTTTTTTCATGCATGAGAAGAATACTGTCTGTGTTGGAGCCGGAAGGGAGGACGCACCATCGCAGCCAGTGCCACAGCACAGTGCAGCCCCCTCCAGCGTGTACGGTACCTGACACCTTTTTTTCCTCCTGGGATCTCTGCCTCATTTGCTTTATGGGGTGGCTTTACAGGGAGAGAAGACTAAACTTGCCAAGGGAACTGTAAATGGCCGTTCTGATGCTCACCTTTCAGCGCAATTAATCTGTTCACATGCAACATCTGTCAAAGGCATCAGCAACCGCCACATCCACGCCTCCTTTCTCACCCCCAAGTACGTCTGGTTGAAGGACCTCTGCTAGGAGGCAGGGACCTTGCTGACGTTGCCCTTCATTACTTGGATCTCCTGGCCACCTCTTTCCGCCCAGTTTTCCTCTCCCCCGACCCCATTAACCAGCCTGCTGGCACATCTAGGGGAAGTCTCCAAAAAGTCATGGCATGGAAGGATGTCATTTCAAGAAGCGAAGGCAGAGTGAAGCCCCAGCCCCTTGAGCTGCTCCACCAGCAGATTTCAGGGTAGGTGCTCCTGCACAGGGAAGCTCTTCAAAAACATTAACTCGGCTTCGGAGCGATAGGTAGAGGATGGGCGCGCTGGATGTTGTTGCTCCAAGAGGGTTTTTTTCTGCTTGATGTTTTGTTTGCTGGAAGAGAGATGACAGGTTGGTCCTACCTTGGCAACGTGCTGTTTCTGTCTTGCAAGCAAATCCCTTTTGTTTCCTTCTTTCTGATGCCCCATGGGCAAGGACTGTCACATCCTAGTCTCTCCAGAGGACGAGGAAACGAATTTGGGCCGAGGAAGTAGATGGAGGGCTGCCTCATGCCGGTAGCCAGCTCAAACGGCAGGATTTGTTTCTCACTTCACAATGTGAGGGTGTGCCACTGATTTCTGCTCTCCAGTACCGGGCACACTAATGTACTTCAAACTGAAGTAGGCTTTTCCAAGCTTAGCATCGCTATGATTGCTGTAGCCTCTGCAATCTTGAGTAATTATCATTGCCAAGGGCTCCTCAGAGCTCAGCATGAGGACCGCTGAAGCCGCAATGCTAGACAGTGGTCCTCCTCCCCCCCAAACACTCTCTGATGGGCTCTTGTGTTTCTGACCCCGAGCACTGCCAGGAGAGCAGGGAGGAGGAGGTTGGTTCCCAATACGTGGGAAGGGTAAAGAGCTTCGGCATCCTTTCCTCCGTTTCGAGGCTGTGGCACTAAGGCACCGGTTTGTCCTGCTCGCTGCAGCACGTCTCAACTCCGCTGTTCATGGAGCAGCTCGTTAAGGGAGGAGTTGTGGTCCCCGCCGGCTGGGACTATGATGCTCCTCCTGGGTAGTAAGCAGGATTTCACACTGCAGGCACCCTACGTTGAAAACCAAAAATGTAGTCTTTAGTCTCAACACAGACAAGCTCATTTCTTGTATCTAAGGGTAGGGCTATGCCAGCAAGCAGCTGCCGTCGTGAAACTAGAAAGACGAGGGTGGCGGAGGAGGCTAACAACATACGGCAGCGCAGGAGATCCAACCTCTGCAAGTGATACCACACTTGAAGACACTGCTCGACATTAAAACCATCACGAGTGCAAAACCCACTTGCACTCGGTGGGAATAGGACATCTTTGCATAGCTTTGCACAGGTCAGCTGTGACTCTTCCCCAGCAGCTCAAAAAAAGGGGAACTGCTGGATACTTCAAAAACTGAAGAGGAGACAAAAAAGCAGCCACCAGCCTGGGTTTTGGGGATGAAACCATTAGCTTGAGCTGCCAAAGAACAGAGAAACCCCCAGGGAGGCTCTGGGAAAAGCCCACAGGGGAAGGGCCAAATTACTGCTGCTCCCCCACGGAGCTGAGGGCGAAGCCACAAGCATGCCTCAAGGCCAGAGGGTTTAGTTCCTGTGCTTCAGGAGCTGCCTTGCACTTAGTCCTGTCCCCGATCTGCGCCGAGGCAAGCTGCAGGGTCAGGAAAGCCCCTCCGAGGGCATCCCTGCGACGCTGCCCCTCAGCTCCGGGTCCCTCCCCGCCTGGGAAGCACCACAGCATAGGTCCACAGAGCCCTCCTGCTGCCGGCATCCTCCCTCGCCCCCAGCACGGCACGCTGGAGCTAACTCACCTCTGAAGTGCGCTTTATTGAGCTGTGCTTCAGCTGATTAAACTAATTATTACTCCAGGCTTAATGAAGTCATTCACCACTTGACTTTATTACAGCCGTTATTAAGTATTTACCTTCTCTAGGTGGCAAGAGGTTCAGCTGGAAAGCCCACAGTGTTAGCCTGTGTGAAGGGAAGGCTGCAGCCACATGCTGAGAGCATCCCCGTGCCAGCCCCGAAACGCAGGCAGGGGCTGTGCCTCTGCAGGCAGTGCTGCCACCGTCCTGGGTGCAGTGCTCAGGCTCCACAGGCATATTTGGGCTCTTCTGGGTGACCAGGGGCTGGGGTTTTTACAGGGTCCTTTCCCAAAAGCCTTCAGCCGGCTCGATGAATTACAACTCCTCCTCCACTGAGAGCTGTTTGGGTGGATGGGTGGCTGGAACATCTCTGAAAGAATAAAAATTATTAGTCCGTGGCTCATTAACCTAACATTACTCCTTATCTGGAGCACAGGAGTCTGCCCCTCCAGGCCAGGAAGAGCAAACTCCTCATTTTAGGCACCAAAAAGGCTTTCCACAGTGTCCTGCTGGAGTAACTGTGGCCACTGAGCAGTAAATCCACTTCCAGGAGAAAAAGCTGAAGAATCCACAGGGATTCACAACAGTATTGTGGAGAAATGAGCCAAAAAAAAAAAATTAATGTTGAAAGTTACAGGTTTTTAGGAAAATAAACATTTGTTCTGCCTCCCTCTTGGAAAGAGTGGAAAAAAGAAACGTTTAGGCAAACAATTCTATTACTATTTACATAAAGCATAGGCAGATATTTTCTCCGTAATGCGTTAGCTGAAGAATGAATAGGCTACTGCCCCCAAAAAAATGAAATACCAGGGGTGGGTGCCAAAAATCCCGCTAAAAAGTCTCCTGGCCTGGCACAGACCCAGGCCAGGGAGGAGGAGATGGGGCCACCCTACTGCTACCCCCTTGGAAATGCTTCATATTAGCAGCGGGGGCTTCTTTTCTCCCTGACCTGTGGACAACTCCCATCAGAGGCAGCTGGAGCAGCTCACCTCATCGCAAGCCTGGTTTTGTTCCCCTTGAATTGAAAACCAGCTTTGCCACCGGCTTGATCAGGTCCACGTGGAGCCTTAGACTCCTGTTACTTACGTTATAGTTTTTAAAGGCAGCCCCAGTGATTTATCTGTGAAGGCCTGCCATGTCCCAGCCGTCTGCCAAGGTTTCTGTGTGTGACCATGGTCCTGGGAACAGAAGAGATGGGCACAAGTGCCCAAGGAAGAAAAGCTGAGAGGTTTTCTTTTTTTTTTTTTTTTTCTAAATAAACTTCTGCTTAAGCTGAAGGAAAATCTGAATTCATGGCCAACCCACCTGCTTACAGCAGCAAACCTGGACCCCTCTCTGCACATCCCTGGGCTCAGGATACACAGCTAGTTGCGATGAAACACGAGCTTTCAGGAGGCCTTGTTTATCTCATGCTTTCCCCTCTGTAAGAACAAAAAGCATTCCTGGTGTTTCGCTGGAGTCTGTTGAAGTATTTAAGAGGTTGAAGTCATCGACCACAATTTCTGACAGTGCATTCAAAGCAGGTTATAGTCTCTCTATGAAGTGTTGCATTGCTGAATTATAACAAATTCTGATGCCTTTGGGGGCGATAAAAATAACTCCAGTATGCAACAGAAAATGAATTATAATTCAGAATAATTCTTGGTAGAAAGCATACGTTTTTTAATTACAATCATAACTGCTTTTTGATTCTGAGATAAGAAGTGGTTACCGTAGTGACCCAATCCTTAAAGATAATTTTTGCCCAATGTTGTATAAAACACTATATGATACCTGCCTTCACAGAAAGCAATTTATGAAGATGAGTTTTCCAAGTGTTAGGCCTTGGGTATGAAAAAGCAACATAGGCTATACAGAAAAATAATACCCTTTTGGTTACTGCCTGAAGAGCCTTATACGCACATTTCCCTGCATGTACACTCGTAGACGTTGTCTCAGGTTTGGTGCAAGCTACAAATCTTGCTCAGCTTTCAAGCTCATGTAAACTCTGCAGAAGAATTTCAAACCCCTGTGGAGAATCAGAAAGAAATGTGAGAAGAAAATCAGAGACAAGTTTGTCCTGCAGAACAAACCACCCACTATCAGGGGGGTTAAAAAAATGTTTTTGCTTACTTTGAACAGTCTTAATATATATCTCTCTAACAGACCATCTACCAGCATGTCCCTGTGAAGATTTCAGGAAACGTTCTGAAGTCACAACCATTGCTCTTGTGAAGCAAAGGCACGTTTTGACGCACGAAGTTAAATGCAATCCTCAGTGAGACTAGTACAAATTACTATTAGTCAATAATATCATCTTTTTTGGGCTTCTTTTGGTAATCCTTGCCTATCTCCCTGCATCCCTCCTGTGGTATAGAGGGACTGGTCTGCAGGGTGGCGTTGGGGATGCTCCCTGTCCCAAGCCGTGCGGGGAGCCAAGTGTCACGCTCCCTGCCATCGCTAACCCACCGCGCGTCCCTGGCAGCAGTGAGGGCGATGCAACCCTCTTTTGCTTGGGTCCTCCGGTAGTGAAACCACCTCACCTGTGAGCAGACCCCCTGTGGACAACCGCAGCCATGGCCGTGGGGCCGAAGGACAGGGCTTGTTGCTGGACCTCTGCTGCCTCGTGGAGTCAAGTCATTCGCCTACACACAGCTCGAAATAATTTTGGTTATTATTAGTGAGTCAAAGAGAGAGAGGCAGCACTGACCCAGCTGGGGTGGCAAGTGGGTTTTCTCATGTCATTGTAGACTTTCTTGTCATCAGTGATAGCCCTGCGGCAGGCTAGTTTGGTATCCAACATCCTATATTACATTTACCCTGCTTAAATTACTTTATGACACTTGCTCTGGTCCCCAGGGTACCCCCGATTTGGGAGAGTACAGAGGTGACAACCCCTGGCCAGTGAACCGTGGGTTTCTCACTTTCTGAGGTGTCTTCTGCTGCTGAAAAATCCTGCCGAGCCTTAGCCATCGTGTGAAAATCCTGATGCTGTAGCTCCAGGTGATTCATATACCAAGCCAGCTCAAGCGGGGCTTAGTTTAGGCTGTTGGCTTTAATTAACCTTTTATTTTTGGAAGTTAATAGATGCAAACTTCTTTCTTCCCAAAATGGCAAGGCGGGGGGTGTTTCAGAGGTATTACACCTTGCTTCAAAGCTGGCCCGCATGGGAGGAGATAAAACAGGTATGTGGCCTTTTCAGCTTCCCTGTGATGTGCAGAGAAGGGGCAGGAGGTTTCTTCCCCTCCCACCACCGAGTGATGAATATTTTCAATAGCGGCTTTAATTAAAAAGTGTTGGGTCTTACAATAAACATCTCCCAGTCCCCTGCTGCAATCATCTAGCAGCGATAAGGAAGATCAAGCCTGATCGCCTCGAAATGCCCGACTTACGAAAAGCTGCCCCTCCTTTTCCTCAGTGCTCCCTCCTCCCTCGCCCCTGATACCACACTCCTGCGACAAGCCATCCAGTCCTGCCCTGAAATACAAGCGGAGCCGAGTCCGCTCGGCCAACCTCAGCTGTCCCTGGAGCGCGTGCGGACAGGGTCCCTGCTTTAACACGTGGGACGTTTCAAACTCCGGTAAATCCACTTGTGCTGCTTCTCAGCTTAAACGCTTTTGCTTTCCAAAAATGTTGAGTCCAAAGGACGGAGATTTAGATAAGAAAATCCTAAAGGAGATTTAATGCTTGATATAAAAATGCTAAGGTGCTAGAGCAATTCCAAATATATATTTAATATATGAATAATTAAGTACCTCATACCAATCTCCCGGCACTGAATATGAGAAATGAAGGATGCGAATACCACAACCAAAATGAGTCTTTGCTTCAATTCCCAGACACAGGACTGAGGAAAATGGCAGTCACCTCCACCTATCCTTAAACACTCAATACTTTGCCAATTAACCAAAAGCAACAGTAGTAATAACAGAGAAATTTGTAAGAAACAATCCTCCTCATGTAGAGCATGAGCCAAAAATATCCTTACACGGCCCGCAGCGCTGGATGAATTTCCACCGTCCTCCCCACACCCGAGAGGGCCCATGGGACCAGGGGCGGAGGAGCATCCCCGCATCTCGCAGGGCTGAGACGGGGTCCCTGCCATTCTCAGGAGCCCCAGCTGATCCCTCTGAACGCAGGTCCGGTGGCAGACCGCCAAGAAGGTAGACCGAATTTTAATTTCATTTTAATTTCACTTTTTTCGCTGTGTCACCTCTCGATCCAGATCCTATTTCATAGCAGAGCAGAGCCTCGGGAGGAAGGAAAGGTGCCGTTCCCGGGAGCAGAGCAAACCTCCTCCCAACCCTGTTGTGAAACACGGGTACAGGAATAGCCAAAGAGCTGAAAACTTCAAGACTTCAGAGATTCAAAATAAGGATCTAAATTGTTAGTTTTTCACCAGTCAGGAAAAAATAAAATCAAATCCTTTGATTTAATTTTAATTGCTATTTATTAGGGTTAAAGTTAAAACAGTCTCATAAGAGTTTTCAGCAACAGACTAATAAATATTCAGGAAGAGGGATAAGGAAGGTTTTCATTTTCATTTTTGGGGGGTTTTGGTGGTGTGTTTTTTTTTTTTTAGCTACCAAACTAAAATCTGCATGTTTGGAAAGCATGAGCCCTTCCACAAGCCAAATCCTTACCTCGAGACCAGCACTGCCAGGTCCAATGAAGCTCTTCCCCTTCTAAAAAGCCTGTAAGCTTAAGGGCAATCGCAAGAATACAGCGGTATAAACTGGTGTGTTCAACGTTTAGGCTGCAAAACAGAGTAAACACATTAGTGGAGTGAAGACCTTAAGCAATGCATTGGGGAGTGCACCATCACCATGATCATTACCATCACTGTCACCTTCATCGCCTTCACCGTCTAACTTTCCCACTGAAAAAGCAAATTGTCTCCAGAGGGAATGAGGAGCCAGCAGCAGCTCCTAGACCCGGGATGCTGACGTGGGGTGGCAGCAAGCGTCCCCGTCAGTCACAGGGAGGTACACGGTACGTTGCCAGCGAGTGCCGATGGCATCTACCTCTTCATATTTTTGGAAGAAAGCATCGCGCTGAAAGCACAGGTCTTTTCTCTAATTGCCTACAGGGCTGAGCAAGACCTCCACATTTCCCAAGCTCTGGTTTCACTGCTTGCGAACACCTCCATCTGCCAGCTGGCCGTGGCGCTTCACAGCTCAGGGGCTGTCGCTGCTGAAATATCCTTCCCCACACGGGAGCCTTGCACAGGAGCTTCATGTCTTGCATTTCTCCCTGAAAAAATCTATTTCATCAGGGGCATTTTCAGTTTCTGGGGATGGAAACCCCAGGGAAAAATAAACCGGCACGGACTTTGGGTGCCGTTACCTACCCACTGCCACAGGATGCAGCGCGCCCAGGGTTGACCTAAAGGGCATTTGCAATCAGAATGCCAAATTTCTTTCTGTTTGGGGAGAAACAAAAATGAAAGGTGGTTGCATTGTTACACTGACATTTCTGGTCTATTTGGATTAACAGAGAAAAGTTTGCTGCAAGTTGTCCTGTACAGAAAGCACTGCATTCTTCTGTAAAGCAACTTTTGAATAGGTATTTTTAGGATAGGAATTATTTAGTCCACTATTGCAGTTTATGGATTCCATAGGTTGCATATTTGGTACGTTATACATTTACTTCTTCCAACAAATCTCACAGAAGTTCAATCCAAACCACTGCTTCAATTTTGTTTGCTTGTTTTACACCTGCCCCGTCAGCAGCCTGTCACACACATGGGCCTTTGCCAAACCTGTTAAACCAAACGTAAAGCCGATGTGAGCAGAAGTCACCTGGACAGGCAGGGGCTGGCAGCCAAGGGGGGACGTGTCCCCAGTCCCATCCCAATGACCCCCGCCTCAGGAGCATCACCTCAGGGCAGACACCCACACGTCCCAGAACCGGGGGGAAGCTACTGCCTCTTCAGAGCTGTTTTACCCAGCAAACTCCTGCTGTGGCTCCGGCACGATGCTCCCAAAAGCTCCTACAGGTTTGTGTGCCTCTTGGCCCAGCCGTGAGACAAGCCAGGGTGGTAGCCCCTGTACCTTGCCGCTCTGGCAGCATCTAAATGCTCTCTGGGAGGGCAAGAAACTGTTCACACTGGTTGCTCAAGCAGGCTACACAGCTGGGGGAAAAAAAGAAAAGAAATTGCAAATATTCTCTTCTCAGTAACCATCCTGTTTTCAGAAGATAGCCAAAATTTTTTTTTTTTTTTCAAGCAAGAACGCAGCAAACACTCCAGCTAAAAAAAAAAATAAAATAAAAATCACATCCATGAGACAGCTGTGGTGTGAAATGCAGGTTGAGAGCTACTCCCCAGCGCATCTCCCAGGTGAAATGACATAACAAAAAAAACCTCAAAACCCCACCAACAAACAGTGGGGTGGAAACAGGATACCAAACTGCCTTAAGGAAGAAGAGCGAAAGCTGAAAGCGTTATGGTTTAGGTTGGCATGTTATTGTGAATACGAATAGCTGTTACCTAGCTTGTTTCGCATCTGCCTTACGAGGTGACTATGGTAAAATGGATGTAAGGGTTTAGTCAAGCCCATTTGTCTTTGGGAAGATTATCTGCACAGCAGTAGGTTTATAAATGGCTGTTAGGGAACAGAAATGGTTTCTTTGCGTACAAAAGAGCTCAGCATGCCTGGTTGCAATTCTCAGTTAAGGGAGTTCAGCTCTCACAATCACGCGTCTGCTCCCTCCGTCTCTGCCCCAGGGCTGAACTTCATTAATGCTTTGGGCTGCTTCCCTTCTCCCAGGTCAGCCCCCCTGGAAAAAATGAGACCTCTTGACGAGTCTTTTTGCCTTCGTGCTCGTATCCAGAACTAACTCAGAGCAAATTCAAAGCGCTCCCTCCCCTCCACCACATCTGCGGAATAAATAACCTGAAAAGGTAACATCTCCATCCTGCTTCAGTAGTATTTTTCGGGTTGGTATGAGATTTTTTTCGAGGAAGGTGGAGGTGCAGAGCAAGGGCGCCACTGTCTGCTAGAAAACGAAGGGTGGCTGTTTTTGTGACTTGCTCATGTAAAAGCAGAGGTTGCTGAACCCAAATCCTGCGCGGTGTGATTCGGAGGCTGGGCAGAGGAGCTGCTAACATGGCAGGACCGAGACAGCGATAAGATATTCCTTTTGAGGAGAAAAGGAGGCAGAACGGGGCAGGTAGGCACAGTATCCATTTAACCCAGACCATCACCAGCCATCCTAGTTTGTCTGACATGGCTCAACATTAAAGAACAGTAGGTTAGAATAAACAACAGGAATATATCGCAGTCTTTGGTGGCTTTGCTTAAGGTTCTCCTGTTTCTAACAACCCCCCGCCCGTTTGCAGAAGCAAAGGCAATGCCCCACCAAGAATTGCACCAGAACCTGCACAGCACCAAAAATACCAGCAGCTTGACCCATATAGGTATAGCAAATAAATAAATACCAGGGTCCCCACATGGCAGGCTCCTGCCCTGTGAGACCCATATTCTCCCCACGGTGCCTCTTTGGCTCCGGGCTGGTTTTAATAGGGAAAGCAATTCCAGGTTTTCCTGCTAAGCCAGCCCAGAATCATCTCGTGTCCCAGTAACCTTTTTATTTGTATGAAGTGACTGAGGTTAATTTTCTTAGTTATGTATCTGGTATTTTGTGTCGCTTCAGAGCATTGCTTAACGCAACCTACATAATTAATAAAATTAACCTGACCGAGAGCCCAGACCTGACGTGCTGTAGGCTCACCTGTCAGGGGTTTTGGGCCATCGTTATCGGATGCCAACGGGGACGCGTTTTCTCCATGCACAGGCGCAGAGGCTGTCAGAGACCTCTTTGTATTAGCTCTCTGGAAGGAGAGGGAGGATTTGCACCAGAAGGTTTCACTGTTTCTCTGGCGCTTTATTATGGCGTGCTGAAAATTGCAAGTCAGCTTAATTAAAAATAAACCAATTTTAATTAATATGGGAGATGAGTGCACATGGCACAGGAGCTTCGTGGTGTTGGTCTCATCTCATACTGGCTGTTGCCCCAGCAAATGCGGCAGTGATGCTTGGAGGTGGTGAAAGGCAGTTTGGGAGGGTGATGCGACAAGTTTGTCTGCCAAATATTTCTGGTAAAGCAGCTGCTGGCAAATAGCGTCAGGTGAGCTGCAAATGCCACACAGGGGCGAACAATTTGGAGGGGAAAAAATAAAAATAAAAGGGGAGCAGTTAACATTATCCCAATATTATCCTTTAAAAAGAGGACCAGCAGTTGTGACTTCCGTTGATTCCCGTTTCACTTGCAGGACTTCAGGCCTGAAATGTGTTTTCCTGGGCATTTAACCTGCAGAGCAAAGCAGGGGCAGGGCCTGGGCGAGCCTTGGTGAGCTGCTGTCCCCATCCCCACCACAGACGCATGCCATGCCTCAGCAACGTCATGCGCTTTCGCTCTCATTTTTTCCTCTCGGTGACATGGGGATAATGTTACTCATTTTCAATTAGAAAACACAGACTAAGTATTAATGTGCTCCATTTGAAAGGGATCTCTGAAAGCCTAGAAATTATTTTATCCATAATAGTTCGGGTTTCTTCTTCCCTGAACACCACCTTGAATACCTGGAACACTCCCTCCGGTAATTATGTCTATTAGCTTGTCCTTATTTTGCTCCATCAGGTATGCTGTTTATACTCTACACTAATTTCTGCTGCTTCCAACACACATGGGCAAAATAACTAATTTTATGTGTCAGACCCAGCTATGGAAAATAAAAAAATATATGTGCCTAATGACTGAGGCTCAGCTAAAGTTAGTGCATTGCCTTTGCATTGAAGGTGAATCCTAATGATCTGTGCTGATTTTGGCTGTGATAGAGTTAATTTTCTTCATGGTAGCTAGTATGGGGCTATGTTTTGGATTTGTGCTGGAAACAGTGTTGATAACACAGGGATGTTTTAGTTACTGCTGAGCAGGGCTTACACAAGTTCAAGGCCTTTTCTGCTGCTCACCCCACCCCACCAGCGAGCAGCTGGGGGTGCACAAGAAGCTGGGAAGGGACACAGCTGGGACAGCTGACCCCAACTGACCCAAGGGCTATCCCACACCATACAACGTCATGCTCAGCATATAAAGCTGGGGGAAGAAGGAAGGGAGGACATTCGGAGTGATGGCGTTTGTCTTCCCAAGTAACCGTTACGCGTGATGGAGCCCTGCTTTCCTGGGGATGGCTGAACACCTGCCTGCCGATGGGAAGGAGTGAATGAATTCCTTGTTTTGCTTTGCTTGCACACACGGCTTTTGCTTTGCCTATTAAAGTGTCTTTATCTCAACCCATGAGTTTTCTCCCTTTTACTCTTCTGATTCTCTCCCCCATCCCACCGGGGAGGAATGAATGAGCAGCTACGTGGTGCTTAGTTGCTGGCTGCGGTTAAACAACAACATGGTCATGTTCCTAAAACCGGCACAGTAAGCCAGCTGGTTAGGTGCCCTCATTTCATGGGGGAAAAAAAAAAAAAGTCTGGAATATTTTTAATCAAATGTTTCTGGATCTAGAAGTCACCTTCATTCTGCAATCCATGGCAAGCCTCTGAAAGCTGCAGTTTTTCAGACAAGTTTTTTGCAAGTGCAAGAAAACAAAGATCCTTCTCTCTTCTTTCCAAATCAGACCTCTGCCTTGCAATGGTATCTGTCCTGTCCCTCAGAGAGGGCTATAATATTATCAAATCACCTGGTGTAGTTCAAAAAAATATACAGGGCCACGTGCTTTGATTTTATTCTACCAGGGGATGCATGGGTACATAAATACACACCCGCTTGCCCCAAGGATGCAGCAACCCCGCTGACTTTTTTGGTGTCAGGATTTCTCCTCCTTATACTTTGAGTTTAATTTACGACCTGTGTGGGAATGGAAAACTGAGCACATGAACAAAGCGTCACCATACCTGACCCAGTCCTGCTGTGTCGAGATGGCCAGTGGTGAGAAAAGCCGCCCGGAGAAAGGCAGGGCTGTGTTTTCCAGCGTACAAGTGGCACAGGGATGACTTCAGTGCAAGTTCCCGCATCCTTCAAACAGTATATGGCACACATGCCGCCAAGGGCACAATCCCCAAACAGCTCATGCCATCGGTGACCTGTAGGCACAGGAAAATTGTTTCTTTGAAACTTTGAAAGCCCAGACCAGAGAGACAGCATATTTGCACTATTCATTCATCAAAAGCCATCCCTTACCTTTGCTCCCAAGACACTGCTGGAAGCAGCACTGAACCCCTGCCCGGCTCCCGCTTCAGCTGCTCCGTCCACGTTGCTCCACCCGGGGGAGAGAGAATCCTTGGCTGTGTCATGCTCCTGCTCCTGCTACTGCTTCAGGACAGCTAAGTTGCAAAGAACTGCTAAAATGATTTTTAAAAGAAGTTTAAAAAACAACGATGAGCTTTGAGAAACCATTTGAAGGGGGCACGCATCATTCCAGATTGCATCTTTTACAGGTTTTGAGGCTGGGCACAGCAAGTAGAGAGTCAGGCTCCAAACTTTAATGTTGAATTTAAAATGGAGCTTTTAACTGTGGCTTTTTTAGGTACAGAGCTTGGTGGTAGTTGTGCAGAGAGGGCCAGGTGGTGCCCGTCACAAATTGCTCTTCTCAGTACTCAGACGCTTTCATGGCTGTGCGAGGGCAGCGGGTGCAGCCCAGAGAGGCGCAGGCACCTTCCACCCTGTAACACCATGATTTTTGGAAGAGGACAAAAGCAGACCACCCAAGGGAGCGGCCAAAAGCAGCACCTCTCAAAAAGAGAAGAAACATGGATACAGGATAATAATAGTTTTCCCCCTTACCTGCCATAGTTACTCAGTGAGTTACATGTTGCCGTGTGCCAGGGACTGAGTTGTACCCAAATACCGCCCAGGCCCCCAGGAAACCTCTCCTCCCAGCGCTCAGCCTTCCCTCTCCTAAGCTAGCAGCCAAGCCTGGGCAACTGAGGGGGGCCCGAGTGCATCCAGGTTTTTGAGGATGGAAGACACCCCACAGCCTCCATCCTTTGCAAACAGCAACACTTACTGCCATGGAGGAGGGTACAAAGCAATAAGAAACCTACGTGGGAGGGAGGGTGGGTGGTGCATGGGGCCGAATTTCCCTGGTGATCACACAGTGGCAGCACCTGAAGGAAATGATCAAGGTGATGGAGGACACATGTGCCTCAGTGAGTGCCCCGATGTCTCTCCTAGCCCCTCGGCCAAGCACAGTATGGCACAAGGGCATGAAAGCTTGCCATGGCTTGTAAACCACCTGGCTTAATCGGCACGAAAGCCTGGCCTGGTTCATATCCAGGTCCTATTTTATCTCCAGGTCCTATTTTATATCTAGGTCCAGGTCAGGCTCCTTATGCAGAGCACTGAGCAGAGATTAAATCACTGTAGTGCAATAGGATTAAGTCACCGCTGTCCATGTCTGCAATGAATGCCCATGGATTTTGGGATGCAAGGGAGGGACCTGGGAAGGGTGCAGGAAGCAAGCCTGGCAAATCTGAGGCAGACAAGCTGCCCTGGACAGCCACACGGGGTTTGTACCCGGGAGGTGCTTTCCCTCCCGATCCTGCCTCTTTGCTCCCCTGCCGTGAGCAGGGGCTCTGGCTAAGCAGGGAGGAGCATTTAGAGTTTTCTGTAGCTCACCTTTGGGATTTGACCTGCAAGTCCAAAAGCAGCCCCGACGCTCAGCACTCTCTGTGCCGAGCTGCTGTAGGTACCTGCAATCGCCTCCTCTCTGCCCTTTGCATCAGGTGTACGCTTCACTGAGGTACGCCATTAAATCCCAGGTGAAAAGTCTCCCTCCAATTACCTTTTTGATAGTAGCAGCTCTTTGCTGAGCTCCCTGGTACTAAGTCTTCTTTGGAAAGGTATGCATGAGGTTCATGAAAATAGGACTGAAAGTATCTGAGTGTGATCAGACTGGGTGGCATGGGGCACCTGCAGCTGCATCCTGATCCGCAGCAAACAGCACTGATCGTAATCTGAGGGCTGAAGGTCGGAGACGGTTTTGTCTCTCCCGTGGGTTTTTCTTGGGGTGGATGTGAGCAGCAGAGTTCAGCTCTAGCTCTGAACTCCCTCCAGCTACGCGGGTTTTGTTTGGCATGCTCTTCCTCACCCTTCCTCCCTCACTTCGCCAGCTAAATTCAGACAAGGCACTCATATGCATAAAAGCTGTCAAAAGAATAACTTACAAGTACAGGAGCTAGAAAAGTCTTGAAGTGTAAAGCTGGCAGCCCCCGAAGAGCTGCGGGGACTATCCAATCCATCTGGTGCTCCTGGGCGCACAGTAAACAGGCTTTTGACTAGTTCATAACCGTGGCACATGCGAAAGGCTCAATTATTGCTTCTTAGAAAACCCAAATTATCTCCTGGAGTTGGAGACTGATAGCCACACAGCCTCCGCAACGTTATGCACAGCTGAATTTTTGCTGGCTTATTCTCTGCTGTTCTGTACTGCCTGTAATTGCATTGCATTTTAATTGTTTAGCATCGTCAGAACTTCAGCCCTGGGGGCAGCGGAGGTGGTGAGAGTTCAACACATCAAATTACTACCCAAAGAGCAAGCAGACAAAAAGTAGAGTGGGGAGGGAGGGAGGGAGGGAGACAAATGAGCCACGTTCATTAGAAGAACAGCAACCCTGACCAGGGAAGTGTCCTACTGATGTAATGAGAAAGCTGAAAGTTGTTAATAATAATAAAGAGCACAATAACACAGTTGCTTTTCTATCAGAAAGCACCACATCTGGAAAAAATTAATGCACTGTAGAAAGCAGAGATGAAAAGCAGCAAAATGCTCCTTGCCCGCATAGCCCTGTCTTCCATCCTGGTTTTATTTAGTGGGGTTTTTGTGGGTGCGAGTTCTGTCATTGCACTGTTTAGTGCTGTTCCCTTGAGTGCTACGATGTGGCCCCAAAAGCTGGCATCTCTGGTGCAGAAACCCTGCCGTGTGAGGCAGGCTTGCATTTCACCCTTGGCCAGCCAGAGGTCCTGAGTGCTGCTCCTTTTGCTTCCCAAAAGATGCTGCCGGTTCAAATCCCTAGGGCAGGTTTTGAAGGAACAGGCCGTTTGCAGGCTGTCCCACAGCACAGGGAACAACAGCAGTGGCAGGGCAGAGGCAGAAACCAAAGGAGTGAGATGGGTGCGACACAGGCCCCCACACTTGCACAAGTTGGGCAGAAAGTGCATATTTTTTTTTCTCTTCTGGAAGGTCTTCCCGTGGGGACCAAAAGGGGTGGATGAAAAGGCTGGATCACGTGCTGTTGATGAAAGAAATGAATTTTGCCAACCGTGAGTCCTGACGCGCATCCGAGCCCACGTCGGGGCTGCCCTGCTGAGGCACCGCAGTAGCTTTGACCTCAAATCACTGACTAAACTCGGTGCAGTGCCTGGAGCTGCTTAACACCCTTAAGTCACAGGAGATCCTTCCAGGGAACAGATACGGCGCAACGCGGCAGCCACAACGCGGCAGCCACAACATGACAGCCACAGGACAAAGAGTTACCTGTAGCCCCCTGAAGAACAGCCCCGGAGCTGCCCACCATGCGGGGTCCCCACGCCCCAGCAGGACCTGCTCGGTGTCCCTTGCAGGCCATCAGCAGGCTCCTCGTGGGTCTTCCTCCTGGCTGCCTGCAAAGCTGCAGGCGGATAAGATCATAGAATTATAGAATGGTTTGGGTGCGAAGGGACCTTTAAAGGTCATCTAGTCCAGCCCTCAAGATGAAGGCAAACCGACAGGCACATCAACAGGCGTAGCTGGTAATTCCAGCAACGAAGACGCTGTGGTAGCAGAGAGATTTCTGGCCCTGGCCCCTTCTGGCACATCTCGGTGGGGAAGGGCCTCTGCTGCAGCCCTTCTCCCGGGGGAGCGTGCAGCGTAGACGTGAGGGAGCTGAGAAGATCCTTCAGCTGTCTGTGCTGAATATTTTGAGGGTATTGGCATTTCACATCAGCTGCATTCACCAGGGTTAATTTAAACCTCTGTTTTATAGATTGCCCTCGGCCATAAACTGAAGAGCTGCCTCAATTGGGAATCAATAGAGTAATCTTTAAGCTCATTTATTTTATTAAATATAGAGTCCTAATTTGAAGAAATTGAGGAGCCATAATTAATGGTGCTAGAGAGGTCCTGAGATGTATGTTTAAAGCTTCCTGAGAAGAGCGCTTTGCCCATAGGGCACAGCACGCTGGAAGTGCCCGGCATGCCGGAGCGCAGCAGCTGGGCCGGGGGGATGCTCCGGCGGGCGAGCCCCAGGGAGTGCTCTGGCGCCGGTGGGTGGTACGGCTTTTCCACACCAAACAGAGGGCTCCCGAGGAATACTTTTTATTTAAGCACCTTTCGGAGTGGTGCCATAAGCAGCCTGTAAATAGTCTTGCCCGCGGACCCTGGGGTGTTGGGGGCCAGAATGATTCCTGTGATACAATAAGCAGAAAAATGAACAAAAGACTGACCCATTCATGAGCAGTTCATGAGACCCTCAGCCAAACATGCAAAAATAAACATCGAAGTACTCAGAAGGCTAATAAGCTTCTTGTGGAATTTTTAAAAGCACCTAATGCCTACCTCTTCAGCCCCTACTTTTTAGAAAGGATTATTTTCTTTTTTCTATGCTGTTTCCTCATTTTTGGACCTTTTTCCTGTAAACAATGATCAGACTTTTTTTTTTCCTAGTATTTTTTCTCTTATGTGAGTCAAATAAGTTGCTTGATACAGCATCTTAGAGTAGAAAGCCAATAGTCAATACACTGTACCAAACTTTGGTTGGTTGGTTGGTTGGTTTTTTCTTTAGTGCCCACCTGTCTTGTTTGGGACTGGGTCCAAAATCCCAGTGTGCTGCATGAATTTGATCACTCCCAAAATATTGCAAGTCTTTTAACTGAACAGGGTTAGGACTCTGGGAAGGGCTCAGGGAAACTTTTCTATCCTTGAAGACAGTGACTCGCTTTCCCAAGTTGAGCCTGAGATGAACAGTGCTGAAAACATCTTTCTCCTCGCAAACCTGAGCCCCGCAGGCTTTACTGACAGTGACTAACAATATCCCAGACAAAGTCTTTGCCAGCCCGTTATGTTCTTTAGTCTTGTAACACGTAGATCAGATCATGACCTAAAAACTTGTTTAACTAGTAACTCAGGAGCTGAACTAATTTGAAAGCGGATCCAGTTCAATCACATTCGCGTGGGAATGCTCATTCCATACTGAAGTGGACGTCATTCACTTCTGTAGCAAATTATGACACAGAAGCTGAAAAAAACTCAATTTAGATGGGACTGTCCACAGAAGATTTAGTCAAATTTTAGTGGAAAGTATTTTACCAATGTAGATCCACTTTCCTAGGTATCCTCATATAGACAAACCTCGCATGTGGAGGACCAGCTTTTGCTTTTGGTTTTTTTTTTTTTTTGGCCACACTAGTGACTAGAAAAACTTGAGTGCATCTTTCCGACACATATTACATTAGAGCTGTTGAGCCAGGCAACTGGAATTGATTTTTTGTTTCTTTTTCATCTACCTGAGCCACCGCGTGTAACTTCTCTTCTTTAATAACTGAGTTCTCTGCAGTCAGTTCATCACCTCCCATTAAAACCAATTTCAGCATCTCCAACTTTGCAGAAGAAAAAGCCCCAAATATTCTTCCAAATCCTTTCTGTGCTTTACAGATATCCTTCAAGCAAATCTGTCTTCTCTCCTTCATATAAGCATCAGTTCCCTCCTGATCCTTCACGAGGATGGAAGAAGTTCATACATTTCCCTTTACCACAAGCTCTGTCGCTTCAGGGGTTAAGAGGATCACAGGTTCTTCATTTCTGCTCTCCACTAAACCCACCTCTTTTGCTTCACACACTCACACAAGCCAGTCATTGTGAGGTGTGTTTCCCAGCCTTCTGATGAGAGCTTGGTTGTCTGCCATGCCCCTTATCATGAAAAGCCCAAACATCTTCCCGTTCTGGTGTTTTTCACTTTTCCAGTACCAAGATTTGCAGCAAGCCCTGTTCTCTCCCCGTCAACTCTTGTAACGAGGAGGAGTTTTCTGTACTCCACTTGCCACCCCCAGCATGCCTTCTGCAAGGTCTCCTGCTCCCCCTGCCACCACCATGCCCAGAATATCGAATGTCTGCTCTCCAGGCTCACCGTGAAGAGTTCAGCTCACTCTGTGCTACAGGAATGTGGAGTAATGAACAATGGGTGTATTAGGTATGGGTAATGAATTGCATTTCTGCAAAGAGAAAAATAAGAGCCACTTAATAAAGAGAATAACTTTTAATAGGCAGTTAAATTTTTTTTTCTTGACACACCATGGTAGTTTCTGAACAAATTTTGCACAAACATATATATATATTTTACAGTCTTTTTCTGCTTTTTTCTACTGTCCTTTCAGTATGATGCAACATGCTACATTTTTTTTTTTTTTTTTTAAATCAACATGAAAATCCACAATGATTGCTTTTTTCATAGGAAACTCCAGCAATCAGGAATCTGAATAGTTGCAGATGCCAACTAGCATGTTTAGATGGCATGACCTTTCCAAAGTAGGCATCCAAGACTCCTCTGCTCCTGAGCAACTCAAGTGATCCAGGAATACCTGAATGAACTACATAAGTTCAGCTGCAGCATGGAGGACACTTGTCGGTTCCCCATCTTTTACAGAGCTTCATCAAAAGTTTCTCTTGGTGCCACTAAGACAGAGGATTATTAAACCCATCAAAGTGGAAATAAGAGCAATGGTCAAGCACAGGGAAATGAACGCTTTTCAGCTTCATGTATAAACATGAACTAACAAATCTGCTCAATCTCTTACCATACTGCTAGGTAAGTTTTATTATTTCAGAGAGGGAAATTGGAGAGAGAAGTTCCTCAAAAGCATTGTATCAATAGGTATCAAAACTTAGATCATCGTCCTGGCTCTTGGTCCTGCACTTACACCACCAGTTGTCTTCTTTCCTTTCGCCAATAAAACAATGGAGGTTCTTGGCACACTACCAGAGTCAGTGGATTGAGACTGAGCAGATGCTCACAGTACTATAATTTTCAAACATTTATAGTTCTAGAAAAGTAGGATACATGCAGGTAGAAGCACTACTTGATATTTTTGAATTGCTAGCTCTGTACAAATTAAGAGAGTCTGTAATTAGCACTTGAAACACTCTTTAAACTTCCAGAGTTATTCAGTAACCCACAGGAATCCCATGCATTACTCAGAACAGAGGGAAGAAGGTTCATCTGTAAAATTGCTTATCTTGCTGATCCCCACTGTGCACCCCAGGCTATATAGGAGACGTATTTATAGCACACGTAATGCAATTAGCCAAGGAACAGGTGAAAATAAACTATGTTGCCTGCTACACTGCAAGGATCATATTCAGTAATTTACAGAACTTCAAAGAGCCTCAGTGCAAGGTATATTTCCCCCTTCACAGAAAAAAAGCACACGCTTCAGCATTTCACCCAGGCATCCCATCCTGTAAACATTTATGACAAGCGAAGTGTGTGCTACAGTGAGGAGTCTCATGGAAATCACTGAATTAATTTTCATAGTGGCAATTTGCCCAGTACTGTTTCAAGGGTCAGGCCCTGTTTGTATTTTGCTACATACAATGAAAAGAACCCTATCTACCATAAGTTCAACAAAGTATGCTAACATATTCCTTCCTGTATGTGCAGAAAACATTTTTAGTAACTACTATGCAAACGTCACCTGATCTTTACATTCTCTTCAACCTTCTTGAAAGTTTTCCTGCTTTTACTATATGTGAAAATAATAAATACATATGATATACCAGTTATTAAGCCATCAAAAAATCACGTGTCATTCCAGAAGGGACAGGAGAGACTTGGGATTTAGAAGTCAAGAGCTGGTCATTAACGCAAGTGTCCTGCCTGGTAAAAAGCGTCAGCTGCTCCACATTTCCTGTGGAACTGCAACTTTGGTGGGATGTTCCTGAATATCGTGATAAAACAGGCTGCTTCACATCTGAAACGACAACAGTATCTCAAGATTATTATTCCAGGTAAGGTTGTTCAGGACCATAAGAGTGAGCTGAAATGGATGACATAGAGTAAATCCAACATGGGACAGATAACAAGGAGTAAATCCATGGTCCAGGACATTGTCCTGCATCCGTACAAACAGAACCACCTCTGGGTTTTCAGTAATGTAGGCAAAATTGCATTCTGCTGCTCTAATTCAAGGCACAAAGAAGGTTATTTGTCCTTACAGTTGGCATCAGGAAAGCTCAGTTTGTACATCCTGGGGGAAATGAGAATAGGCCAAAACCATCAAAGATGTTTTGCAAAAGGGTCTCTCCACATTTCTGGTCAACCAGATCTCTCTCAGTGGAGGGCGACGGGACCCGTTCTAGAGGGGCTTCATCCTACAGTGGCGGTGGAAGGCTGGGCTTTGTCTGGGCCCAACATAGCTGCCTCTGTCCAGTCCATCCCACACATGCTGTGACACCTAGTTCCTCAGGCCATCCTTCTCCTCTACCTCCCTGCACTACCCTGGCCACACAGGGCCCTTCCCACAGCCTACCCCTTTCCCACAGCCACTTCCTTCTCCCACCCTCAGCAAAGGACCCCATTTCCCCACAAATGAGAGAAGCAACTCCATGGGAAGTGGAGGTTGTGGTGCCTGAGAAAGCTTCGCACATGAAGGAAAACGCAGCGCCCACATCACATATAGTGGATTTCAGAGGTGCTCTGATGGTCTCTGCCCTCACACACATAAAAATACTGTCCAACACCTGCCAGTTTTGCATGTTCGCCACCAAAGATTTCAAGCTGTAATAAATCACCTCAGTGAAAGTGCTTGCTTTTGCATGGTGTGGAATGGACCATGAAACCAAAGGAGCTGAACACTTCTGGGTACCAAGTTCCATTTTTTCTAGGTAACTGCCTTTAAAAATCTCTTACTTCTCACAAAAATAGAAAGAAAATTCACCTAGGGAATTACAGCCAGGAAATACTGAACAGTGAAAGCCAAATGCTACGACTGTAAAGGTCTACTTCTGCGAGGTGGCAGCTTCTTCAGTCTCCCAGTTTGCCTGGGACGCTGTTTGTGATGGTGTGCTGAAGCTGAGCTTAAGCCATTGCTCCTTGAGGCTGCTGCCAACTGAAGTCATTGCTCTTTTTGTTTTTCATTTTTAACCCTTTTGTTTAGTTACATGGCACAATACTGAGACTAAGAAGTATTACCGAGACTGACAAACACTAATGTTACAAGACGTAAGACAAAAGCAATAAACTTACGTATTTATTGCTGAGGTGTGAAGAGTTGCCGAGTTTTATTCTTCCCCTGAGATGAGTTCTCTCCTAAGAAACAGAAAATATATTTGCATCAGTTAAACATGCAAAGACAAAAGAACAAACGAGTCTAGCGGGAACACATCGCCGACCACTGTACAAACTAGACAGTCTCCTTGTCAGACTTACTTAACCAGCAAAAACTGTCCACACAATAGATTTTTACTACCCTCTCTGTGTTTTACAGCTTATTTCCCCTATGATTTGCTCTCAAATGGTGGGTTACTACCACAAAGTATTTCCAAGGCAGTTCTCAAGAGCTTAGAAAAGGCTTAAGACTTTAATTAATTTTTAACTATGATTAGAACATAAAATTACAAATAGAAAAAGACACAAATATAAAATTAATTTTTGCCGATACCGCTGACAGCAGTTTGGTTCCTGCAAAGCAGGAAAATGAACATTTAACAGCTTCAGTCAGGGATTACAGACAGTTCTCACTCCTCCTTCCCTGGAGAAGTGGCGCTGCTGCCAGCAAGTATAGGCAGACAAATAAGCCTCCAGATGAGGATGTGTTTACAACTGTCCTATTTCCAAACGCACATCCCAGGAACGGCTGTGGGATTTCTTTGCGTTAGAGATTCGTACATGGAGATGAACAGGGAATAGCATCCCCGGACTGGACAGAGCCCCATGGAAACAGGCATGAGGGTGGGAAAACCCAGATGCCTCCAGGAAACTGCCTTCTGCCTCTCTGCTCACCTGCGGGAGGCATTTTAATGCCTGACACATACATGAGAGGCAAGAAAGTGATGTACTACACTCTAGCAAAAGTGAATATGTATTAAAAATCTTCCATATGATCTATAGCCTGGGGTTGAAAATTGTAATACAAATTAGGATTATAACAAATTCACTGATTAGGCATTTAAATAATTAGCAGTCAAATTAAATAGTTGCACTCCTGAAGAAAACAGAAAAGACTCATCAATGGTTTTCAGACAGATTTCCTTGGCAGCAAAAAGGGCTCTTTCATTTAGTGCAGCCTTTTGGCGATGAGTAGAAAACTTGGTATCTAATGGGGTTCAATAGGAAACACTGAAAATTGTTCAACAATAACGTGCTGGGATGGTGTTTGCTTCGCAAGTGTTCAATTTTGAATAAAATTATTTTAAAAACATTATAAAGTGTTGCTAAGTTAGAGCTTCAGAAGTTCTGATGATGTTAAATTTCAGCTAAAAAGGCCTTCAGCAACGACTTCAATAATTCATAATATAATTTTTTAGAGAAAGGAAAGCACAAGTTTCTGGTAGAAAAAATTGAAACATTTCAACAAGATTTATACATTTTTGGTAGGTGAAAAGTTTTTGTTAGATAAAAATCTTGTTTTGAAAAGCTAAAATAAAGTCAACCAGTTCAAATACTGTATAGTTTTGTACTAACAAAGGAATGAGATTTTCAAGAACTCTCATTTCTTTTTAATTTTTTTCTTCCTTCTGCATGTTTTTACCTTTTTTGTTTAATATACACAAATAGAAGATTTAATAGGGCATGAAAGGGAGAAATTGGCAAGATTCTTTAAAAAAGAAGGTGTAGGAGAAATTCGTTGAGAAATATATTACTGTGGAGAAGATAATATTCAAGAGTTGTAATAAATATCAATATTTTGTTATCAGCTCCACTCTCAGCTGGTTGCTCTGCCTATGCTAGAATTTAGGCAGACTTACGTGGAAGACTGATACCTTGCACCACAGGAAAATAACACGTCTAAGGAGAGGCTCCTGAGCCAGCGTAGCTCCCTGGATAACATCCCATTGATGTCAATAGGCTTTGGATGAGCGTACGAAATGGGTGAGGCAGCGCTGGCTGCAGGAGGCAGACTGCTCGAGTGGTACCTGCCGACAGTGGTGGCTGGGACAGGAGTGGGGAATTTGCCTTACTGCGGACCCTGAGACTGCAGCACACAGACACTCACGTGCCCTATCCAGATTTCCCGGTGCTACACACATAATCCCTGGAAATAGTGAACTGCCACAAACTATTGCTGGGGTCAACATTCCCCTATAATATCAGTGATTGTCCGATGAGGGTTCAGTGCAGGCAGGGATGCTCTGCGTTGCTTTGCCACTGTGTTCCCAAGAGGGCAGGAGCCTGCAAGAATTCTGAAACAAAACCAAGTTGTCGCTACGCCATGGTTGCAAATGTGTCTGAAGCTATTTGCATTACAGGGTCTATAATCGTTAGTGCCAACTAGCAATTCAGTGATGAAGAGAGAATGATTATATACTGGAGAAGAAATGGTCACGCAGGTGCTCTCTGATAAGAGAAACAAGGGTAACACATGGTTTTAGGTACAGGGCTGCAGTACACCTTAAGGCTGCACAGAGAAGCGTCTAGAACAATTTTGGAGTCTAACGGCTCAGCAGTTTGATGTTGTGCTAAATATCCAGCTGCAACATAAAGAGCAAATTAAGAAGAACATTCAGGTTAGCTGCAAATGGGAAGACAGTTTTATTGATCTCAAAATAGCCTTAACTGACAGAAATAAATTCCAAGACTGCAAAAAAACGAAACTTGCCCCCAAACCATCATCCACTAAAAACAAGACCTTGCTTCCCATAAGGGAAATGAAAAACAAATACTTGTGTTTAGTATTTTGTTAGAACAGATGATATTTTAATTGACTGAAGGAATTATTTCACACCAAACTGTTTGCCAATGGAGAAAATATGCAGTGCAGTGGCGGTGCTCAACCCGTCTAGATGGATTACCTGCATGGTTTGAAGGCTGTCGTCGAGAGAGACAACGGGTATGGTTAACACCAACAAGAGCAAAATTGCTGGACAACAATATCAGTGAAAAACAGACTTTTGTTGATTCTGGGTTATCCATTTAGGGGAGGGTGACACAAACTCCAGTGGTGCACACTAGGAGATGGAAGGTATCAAGAGAGACTTGAAGCACCAGCTTCTCACAGTATAGTTACACAGCATCTTGCATAAAGGTAACCTAGTATCGGTTGATCCCATTTGATAGGTACTATGGCAATAATTTTCTGATAATGGGTTGAAAGTTCATTGCACGTTTTTCTACTTTGGTAAGTAAATGAGTGGACTGCAGAAAGTGGAGATGAATGGAACTGGAAAAAAGTATTTGGTGCAGTTAACAAAGCACTGTCAACTGCGCAGCTGCTTAACTGTGACCCCCTTTACCTGCGGTCCTGCCTTCTGACACCTCTCCTGATGGAGGAGGAGTTGTGGGCTCATATAGATTGGCAGAGGGCAGCGAGAAGCCAACCTCATATATATCACGCGCTTCTCCAAAAACTGAAAGAAACGATGCACAGTTTGAGAAAGAGGCCTTAGGAAGAATATTTGGAAAATGAAATCAGATTGATACTGACATGGAGGTTTTAGCTGACAAGCAAACCCTTCTATTAAACCTTTTATTCTCCCTCTTATCCTCCAATGTTGCACCTGTTTGTTGATTTTTGTCTGAAATTGGATTGTAAACACAAAGATATAGGCAACATGAAGTCTCTAAACATTATTGTCATATAATACAGACAGGTCTGTAGTTAAACTGTCTAACTTATTGCTGCAGGAGGCTGAGGATGCCACAGGGGACAAGACAAATTCATGGAAGTAAAAACCACTGAGAACTATGAAGCACCTAAGATACAACCTCTGGTTCAGGACATGGCCAAGCCACAGACTGCTGGAAGGCTATGGCGGAGGACACATTACTGGACTCCTTCCCTATTTGTTATCCTTCCCTTCACATCTCATGCTAGCCACCCTCAGTGACAGGATTTGAGGCCACATAGATCCAGGATCTGAGCAGGTACAGCTGGCTCAGATCACAGCTTCGTAGCTTCAATATTAAAAGAGAAGGTGCTTTAGCAACTACCGCAATACAGCACCGGTCTTTCATATGCACGGCCTCCCATGTGGCACCCCTCAAACACTTCTGCTGGAGCCCCGATCGCTGATTCACCCAAGTAAATCGGCAGTCTAGGCAATGGCCTGATCCAATACACACTGCACACGTCCTCCTCTAAAGCGCAGTCATGCTTCAAAAGGATGAGGATAAGGAAGATGTAATAGGAAAAATTTTGTATTCATAACTCCTGATCCTTCAACGTATTTGTTTTAAGTGCATGGGAAGTAGACTGAGTACACAGATACTGAGGACTCTGCAAAGTTAAATGTTTAACCAGGAAAGTAACTGTACTTCAATGAAAACGCAAGGTTTTCCTCCTAATTAAAATTTCACTTGTGCAGTATTTGATTTGATTTTTCACTCTCACAAAAATACTCATTTGTGACTATTAATGTTGCGTCCTGATGCCAGTATATGTGAATAAGTAATGAGCACATAATCAGATAAAATTACAGATTGTATAAATAAATTTTGAAACTTTGAAACAAACGTTTCTTTGTCTCACCTTTGTGGAAGACTATTGTATTAATCTCACTGCAATTTCCTCCCTGCCCTCCATTTGATTCAGAATATATTATTCAGAATACACATACACTGCAGAACATGATGATATAAAAGAGAGTTAACAGGTCATATCACTATGAGTACAGAAAGTCTTTGACCTGGGCAAAGCCCTCTTTGACATTATTGGGAAAGCTGGAAGAAAAAGGATATAAAAAATAGACTTTGACATAAAAAGTAGGTTGTACTGCATCTCGGATTACATTATCTGTAAGAAAAAATGAGTTGCACTGTTATTTCACTGTAATATCTACTGCTGAGAAATTGCTCATAAGTGGCAATCTGGTTTGGAGCAAAGAATTAAAGCAAGTTTTTCATAAAATATGATTGCAGAAACCTATTTTTTATAAAAGTATAAAACTACCTCTGCAGACACAGGAATCTAAATGTCTACTTTTACCATGCTGAACTAAAAGAAAGAGGGGTGCATTACAGATGCTGGAGAACAGCATTGAGTGGGACCCAGTGCCTGGATGCACTGGCTGGGTTTGGTGTGGGCCAGTGGGTCCAGCACCTGCGACATGCCGTGCTGCAGCGCTCCCGTGCCATGCACTTCACCCACGCCCCTGCAAACTGCTCCTTGCCACCGCCTCAGGACAGAAGGTTCTGTACAACTCACCACGGTGAAGATAGGAAGGCAATTGCTGCTGAATGGCCAGCAAAGGGTGGGGAGGTGGCTCCCCCAACAGAGGAACATCTCGGAAAGCTGCAGGCTGGATAGTTAGCAAGCGCTCCACAGATTAAAATATCACCTGATCCTCAGCGGTCTCTGATTGTAAGACACTGCTTTAAAAACTCTTGCAAACATGCACAGCCCACAAACTGAATAAGAAATGTAGAAGGAAGCATATGCTATTTAATGTTTTTGACTACAGTTCTGCCCAAAAGTCTCAGCTGGAAGTGTGTGCAGTCAGATCTTTGTGGTGCGAGTAAACACAAACAGAATCCAGCCATGAGCTGCAAAAAGCTGAGAAAGTTTATTCTTCAGTTTCTAGGAAGAAAGAAAACACAACTTCAGGCCATTATACAATACAAGGTTAAAAAAAAAGAGAGTATCAGAAAATGAGAAAGAGAAGGAAAGGGATGTAGGTACTTGATCTATCTCTTTGTTGTGAGGAGACCCTCTTCTATGGAGCAGCTTCTAGGTTTTCTACCTGCAGGGAAAAAAATAAGACACTGAAAGTACAGCTCATAATAGGAAGAAGATATAATCAATATCATATCCTCACATTAGTAGGAAAACCTGCTCTTAACCACTTCTAGACACACAGCATGCCAGCAGACTGCTCTCCGCTGACCTGCATTGCTTATCTTGCAAGTGAGGGGAGGAGGGAAGGGAATTTTCAGTGACAGAGTGCCTCACCTAGAGACTTGGCTTCTTCACGTGCTCCTAGGGGCATCCACCTGGATCCTAGACAAAATGAGAGAGAGATGAAACTACCAACGCATGTTGAGAAAACCCATGGCCTGCTATGGAACCATGCCCCCTGGCAGGGGTAGGTTTCCTTGGAATGGGCCCCTAATGAGGTAAAAACCAAAGATTTCTTACCTCCTTAAATGCCACGGTCCATGCTCAGATGTGCTCAGCATAATAGAAACCAAGGAGGAATAATCCTCTACCCCAGCTCCAGATTTGTCCCATTCTACCACAGCCACAGGCAGAATAATTAAACAGTCTCAGCATTTGGAGCTTCATGGAGAGCAGTGATGAAGATATGGTCATTCAACCACATTATCTCAGAAGACCACAGGATTTTCCAGGTCCAAACCCTAGCACCACAGTGGACTGTCTCCTTAGGTGCTGAACTTCATGTGTGTTCCAATGACCGAGGCAAGTTTTTGTGCTGAATTAGAACAAGGGTTTTTTCTTTGTTCTGTGATGATTTTGGTGCTCGGTCACTATGTATAGTACAGTCATTATCCTCTGACATCGAAGGCTGAGAATCCTCAAAGCCTTTACAGACAAGGCGTTGGAAATTCAGGAAGTCCAGAGGAATGCTGCAGGCTCAAACTAGGGTCATCTCAAAAGTGACTGAAGTTATGGGCTCCAATCAATCTATGCCATGAAATCCCACATATCTTCAAGGTAGGTAGTTCATCTTGTGCAAGGGACGCACCCAATAAATGTTATGAAAATCTACAGGCAGGAGGTACATCTAGTTGAAGAAGCAGATAACAGCTCTAAGGTTGTTATTACTGTTAATCAATAACAGCTTTTGGAAGAGATGTAGAGCATATGGGGAATGCTGGTTGCTCTGCATCCTTGGTTCATACTGTTTTGTACTGCACTGCCACCTGAGAGCTCCTCTAGAGATTGACTTATCCCTTTCTTCAATGCAATTACAATAAGTTAAGGCTGTTTCACATGTGACAGGTCAGGTGCCTCCTCAAATATCCATGTTTGCCTGGTACATTTTCCCAACTTTGTTTAGTAGCAACACTTGAATTTTCATTTGTGTCCACAGTGGGTGTCTCAGGAAGCCCTAATGCAGACACGTACCATGGACCCTTCTCCAGCCGCCTTCCACTCCAGGTGCCTCACCAAAATCTGAGCCACATCAGCTTTGACACATTTAATACCCTTCCAGCAAATTCAACGCAGAACAGACAATACCTCTAGAAGCTGAGTAAGTTGTATCCTACCCTACCAGGTCAAAAGAGCACACACTGGTTAGAAAACATGCCCTAATGGATCAGCTTATGCTAAGGTGCCAGCACTATACCTAACAACTCTGAAATATTACGTCACCTGCCACATTCCTGTGAGACTTTATATTGAATATTGAACTGGTGTGCTGCTATTATAAAGGTTCTTCATACATTTTACCTGCTCTAGAAAGGGTACTCCAGGCAAGAGCCATAAAAGAAAACTGTCAAGTCATTACTCAGGTATCAATATTGCTGTCACGCATAATTCATCTGTTTGGAGAGCCTTACCCCAATTTCTATTCCTCAACCTTTCTGTTACTAAGGAATTTCCATTCCTCAACATTTTTCATGAGTTTTAAAAGGCAATCGATACCTTTGCTGGTTTTCAGTGAAACATGCAAGAACTCTTACAGCAAAATTTAGGTATGTTTTCAAGATAATTTATCATTAACATCATGGATGATGGTATTGGTCTCTTAGTCATCAAGTAAAACCCTCCATCTTACATTCTTGGGAAACACATCTACCACTGACAAGCCAAACATGCAGTTTTGTGGGCTATATTGAATCCCAAATAAGAAATATATTTGCAGGTAGATTTTCTAGAGCTCTGTATTGTAGAAAACCATTTATTATCCTTAGGAAGAGCGACCCTAAATTTGCCTGTAAAGTCAACACGGAATGGCTGTAGCAAATCCTGTATTTGCACATTAGTGTAAAACTTTTGAGACTATTCACTATCGTGAGCATTTTTATCCAAGCTGAGTTTTCACATAAGAAGCCTGTACAGGCACCTATCTTGCATCAGGTGTTGCAGTTCACTGGCAAATGTGCACGAAAAACTAAAAGCGTTTAGTTTTGTCTGTTTGGTTTTTTACTTTACATCAGTTCTCAACCAGTAGTGCCTTAGAGCTCATAAGCCATCAGCAACCCCATCTTTCTAAGAAGAGTTTTAAAAATGAGAATATTAAAGCTCAGTTTTACCCAGTGTTCCTGATGATCTTGCTCAAATAAAAAACATTACTTTAGGCTTAATTGAAGACTGTTCTTTTCCTGTATTCTTTCACATTAATTGTAGGTATTTGAAATAATATTCTTGATTAAATCTAATTCAGCTATGCTTCTGAATAAGGAGTCTTTCTTTTTTCTTTTAATTTGTAGTCAGAACCTAATTTTAGAAGTTCCTAAAATAGGATCCTTCAGTAGTCAATGGACCTCCATAGGTCAGCTGATTCCAATTCAAGACACATGTCCAAGACAGATGGGATAAATAGCCCTCTGGACACATACATCTCTTTCAACTATGTGCAGCTGGATTAGTTTTTAGACAGATAAAATAAGGCAAGACTAAACTCACCATAACATTTGATCCAGATATATCATGCACAACACTGACACAGGGTTTTTCTAGGTTGCCTGCTTGAGCAGTTTGTAGGTGGTATCCTTATTTGGTTTGTATATATGGTTTTTACACATTTTTGAAACGATTATACAATCTCAAAATCTTCTGCTTGGAATAATAAAAGTAAAAATTAAAAAACCCCATGAAGTATACTTATAATTAAGCTTCAATTGAATACATGTCAAAACAGAACTTTGTGATACATATGCTTGACCTTAGGTGGGTGAGCAGCCTATTGATAGTGAGAGGATGATGTAGGTCTATCTGTAAAGTTAAGGCTGCTCTTAACTTTCTAGTTTTAGTCAAAACCTTTTGTAGTTTTGTTGGTATGTACAATCAGAGGCAGCTATAACACACACTTTCTAAACAGTTGGACAATGAATTCACCTTTTAATTGAGCTGGATTTTATGTGTCTAAAAAGGAAAAAGAAGAACACATGTAAAGAAGTTTTATACAGTGCAGTTTTTTTTGGTAGTTGTAAGAGGGACCATGAGTCAGACATTTCTCAAGTTTCTGTCTGTACTGTAAGAAACACTTGCCTTTATGCCTGAGCTTTTAGTGAAGCAAGTAAATCTTATTCAAATGGGCAGGCATCCTAACATATTCAAAAATACCTGTATGAGTGACAAATATTTCTGTAAGAAAACAGGCCCTTCTTTCAGAGTGCTTTTAATTTAAGAGTAAAGTGTCTCTAAAAACCTGAGGAAAAACAGGACTTCCATTTCTGTAAAAGCATGTTTAATTTTGAAACATAAAGATGTCAGAATTCAAGAGAAAATGGTAGCTAGTTTAAATATGAATTGTATTAATGAGAAGAGGGCAAGAATCTTGTCTTCAAAGTGGTTATGACTCATACCTTCCAATTATAGCATGCATACATCATACTTCAGTAAAAAAGAGTATCAAGCATCCTCTGGATGGAAGAAATTCAGATACTTGGTGAACCAGTAGCTGATTAACAGACACCAGATCTCATCTTGTGAAAAAAACAGTGAGCCTGAGTCTTTTCTCATTTACCCTGCTGTAAAACACAAATAATTCTGCTGCTACCAATGAAGTTACTTTATTGTTGAAACCAGTACGAGGGCAGAATCAATCAAAAAATATCTATAAATTCCAGTTTCTGACTTCATTCAACTTTCAAAAAAAGACTATGATTTTAAATGTAAACATACACACAACTCCATATCTCTTAAAATAAAGCTAGAAGTCCAATCCCAAAGGCACATACTAAAAAAAAAAAAAAAAAAAAAAACAAACAAAAAATTCCCATATCACAAAGCTCTGAAGTGCAGTCACTTAAGTGCCAAAGCGTGGTTTGCATTTGCTCAGCAGAGCAGTGGGGCAGAATATGCAACCTGCAATGGAGCATGTTTCTCCTCCCCCTCTAGCCTGCTAGTGTGCTGCTCTGTGCCTGCGAGGCTGCAGGAACCTTGCACGACTCCCATTTGTTGCAATGGCTGCCAGAGCTGCCCTGTAGGTCTTTTGGATTGCGCGAAATCTTCTGGGAATTGCAGAGATGGCTGGAAAGTGCAAACTGTGCCTCGCCAGCAAGTAGAGGATAGTTCAGATCAAGTGCTGTGTTTCACAGGACTTCTCGAGAATTTAGAGGAAAGGGGAGAGCAGCCGTAGGGCAACCTCTGAAATGCCAGTATGGGAAACAGATAGCCAGATATCTTAAAAAAAAAAAAAAAAAAAAGTTTTTATACCTAAAAAAGCATAAAGTAAGAGGCTGTTTTTCCTGGAGGACTTCTGCAGATGAGGCAGGAGGAAAGGTGGGACCTACATGGCTGAGGAAGTGAACTGCAATGGGTGAAGGGGGGAAGTTTTACCATGAGCAGGTCTACCATGAGAGGTTTCTTTTTTTTTTGTTTTTTGTTGAATAGCTGGGAATCAAATTAGTCAGAATTCTGTTCTGCCTCAGTCTTATTTTGTGCTACTTTGTTTCTTGCAGAACCTATAACTGCATCCATCGCTTAGGTTATATTGATGAGATTTTGCTTTCTTTTGTGCATGTTATCTATAACTTCTGTTCCTTTAGGTTTTATTACACACATATTTTGCCAGAAACTGGATCAGTGAAGCACAGGACAGAGGAATTTGCAAAGAGAGTAGGATTTTGAATGCAAAGGGTAGCTGCGTACAGGGCTGACTGAACAGTGCCAACACCAACTCCAGCAGAGCCCTGTTTATATACAGCACTGACTCCCGAACCTTTTGGCCCTGGGATATTACCAGTCCTCAAACTTCCTTGTATAGCCAGATCTAGCTGATAAATACCGTGATCACGGTTACTCCTGAACATGCCTAGCTGTAGATCACTTACCATCAATGATGTTAAAAAATGATTTTCCCTAAAACAGTCTTACTTCTCACTTCCAAATACTGATACCACACACAGTGCAGCTGCACTGCAGCTCTACAGGCTCCCAGTCTGGGGATTTGCACTGTAGAGGAGTTCTTTGCAGTGACTCTGACTTGACAGGAACTGAAGATGGTTTTACTATTGGAAACAACATCCCCAAACTGCTCCTCTCTGGGCTGAGAGAGACAGACATACACACAGAGGAAACACTCACCAGTCTCAGTAGAAGTTGTCTTCACAGAAAGAAGTTTGACTCCTTCTTTATCTGATTGGGCCCTGTTGAAGTCAGAAAATATTTAAGCAGACAGTCAGCATGCAGCTCAGCATGCATGTTAGTCAGCCAAACAAAATGCTAAGATTATGATCCGGAGGAGGCAGCACCTATGCCAGTCTACACTGGCAGGCTTGAGACGGGCTTTGCATGGGATCATGCATAAGTCTTGGTGGTGGAAAACAACATATACCAATATCTTTGAAAACACCTTTCTCTTAAAATATGTAATATATCAAGTTACATGACTCCAGGTTCAATCTAGTGCTCCACAGAAGAAGTACACCTAGGGGAAAAGAGGGAGTCATCTTTTTTCTCTGTGGCTTTTAGCCACACTGAATTGCAAGAAGGACCACTTCAGATGTCCAGGGAGTCAGGGCTAGCAAGTAAATCAGCAGCCCAAATGTTGCTTTCGGTCATGCAAAACATAGAGGCCGTAGCCAGACTCAATGGCCTATAGTATATATCTTCTAATGGATCTTTCTCGGTTTCACTCTCCTGAAACTCCTTATGTCAATACTGTTCTAACAGAGCCTCTGCAAATGGACTAGTGGAGAGAAGATGGGACAGAGGAAAACCAAATAATGGGGAACATAAGAAAAAGAAAGACAAAAATAATCCAGAATAAAAAACATTAAAAAGAGAGAAAACATGAATGGAAGAAGGGAAATGGGAAAAGATGGGGGGGGAAAAACCAATCAATGGGGCAAAAATTGAAAAAAAGAGAGAAAGACCAGGCCAACTGGCCCTGTGGCACAGCATAAGCCACTCATCCATTTCAAAAGGATCCCCTGCAAAGCAGTTGAGAGCCATCACATTTCTATCCATGCTGGAACAGCTGCTTATCATGCACACAGGTGTACAATAACTGCAACCACATCACCTTCAACAGGATATTTCTCTTTGGGGCGGCAACCGCTTATTATGTTTAAACAGAGAAAGATCAAAGAAAATCTCATGCAGAATCTGCTGCATTCACAAGTGCCCCATGATAGATCTCAAAGCAATGAAAAGACAGGATTCAACCTACTGTTCAGTGCCGTTCTCTTGTCTCTCTGGAAGAAGGAACAAAGTTAATATCATTTTGACTGCTGGAGCTCAGTTAAGTAAACATTTAGACATAGCTATTGCAGTTGCTAGCAGAAGGTTTAGTTGTAATTTTGCAGTATTGCATTAAGTACATTAACACAATCAACCAGCTTGAATGGTAATTGGTACTTCTCTAGTTCATCTTCCCCAAAAATAACCATGTCATCTATGCAAGTGAACTGATGTTGCTCGAATCGATACTTCTGGAAACTAGGGAGAATGGTATGTGACTTGCACAAGAGCACAACAGAAGCGCATTTTTCCCTGCAGCTCCCAAATCCCCGGTTAGCTGGCACAGAGGAGGCGAGCATGCAGCAGTTCTCGAGTACATAACAAGTGAGCTAAAAGATACAGGGTGAGGGGAGTGAGAGAACAAGCTGCCAGACTGTACGCTCTGGGGGGGTTTAACCTGGCACAACATCTGAGAAGAGAGTCTGTCATCCCTGCCGATGAGGAATGGGTTTCTCCCCAAAATGAATCATATACCAAACATATTTTATTCTTATGTGCAAGTACTGGCAGATGGATAGGGTTGAGGGGTTGCATTGGAGACACGGAGCCAATTCTAGCCCTATGGCACTGGGCACAGGGCTCTCCATCCACGGGGGAAGCACACTGGATAGACCTGGACAAATCCTGCAGGAAGCACTGCAGATATCGATCTACTTTCGCTTCCAAGTGAATTTGCTAGTACTGTGCCTGCTGGCATTTGTGCACGGGGGAGGCTGGCGAGGAAATGTTCTTCACCTCCAAATATTCAGTAATTTCCTAAGCACGGATCACACCTTCCTCTGTTTATCTGGGTCTGGTTTTCCATGTCATTGGCTAAATTGGTTGCGACACACTGTTTGCCTTGATCTACAGCCTCAACACCCTGTTGTGATTTTTTATTTCCAAGGCCTGGTGATTTCACAGTTGAAGCTCTGCACAGGTCTCCCAACTCATGCCAGCTCACAGGGAAAGAAAAACCACAGTCTGGATTCAGATCTGGGTTTTCACTTAATGGAGAATTACGCTTGCCTGTGGCCCACTTGGGCAACTCTTTGAAACGTTTGGCAAATGGAATTTAATGGAATTACAACCCCCATTATCTTAAGTATTTCACGGACAGCAGCAAAACAAATACTGGCTTTAGCTGATCTGTCAAAATGACTGTTTCTGAAAATACTGTTTGCTCAGGGATTTTGTGCCCATGTGTGTTATACTGTAACTGGAAAATTTTACTTCTGTATGTATGCATATATATGTGTGTGTGTATGTATGTATCAAATATTTCCTAAAAGAAAGCATTGATATTTCTTTGTCTGTATCTAAAATAGAGATAAAATAAATATAGTGATTTGGTTAAACAATATCTCCAAACTTAGTTTTCACTGTCTTTTTCTACCTGATTGACTGATTGTGTTAGCAGAGCTGTTTGTTAGCTCTTTGTAGCTGCAAAACCATGAATAAAAAGCTTTATGGCATTATATATTCTCCAAAAATCAGAGACATTTTTGCTCTCTCTGTTCTTCCTACTGATTTTGAAAATGAAGTGTTACTTTCCCACTTTAGGCAAAATACTTTGAAATACAAGAAGCTTTCCTATCAGACTACTGCAACATCTATGGTTAAGGTAATCTAAAAAGACCCCAGAAACCTTTTAATAATAAAAACCACATTGATCTTTTTCCCCCCACAGAGAAAGCAAATCAAATACCTGGAGTTTTCTTCTGGCACATTCTGTACAAAGCCACCAGTGAGAAGGCAGAAAGGGTAATGACTATCAAGGTGATGACAATTGGCAAGATAATGTCTGCAAAAGAGGAAGAACATAGTGTCAGTTTGGGCGCCAGTGTTGATGGCCCCCAAAGGTTTTGCTAAACAGTCATATTTCAGGAATAAATTTTTGATATATGCAATTTTTTTTTCCCTCTTTTTTGAAAACAAGACTCATCTGAAATTCAGCAACTGAAGTGATTATTTCTCTTTTAACATTGTATGCCCAGAAAGACACCAAGGAGTTACATAATTCAGTAACATTCCTCACAGCACTTACAACCAGGGATAGAAAATGCAAGATCTCCTTTTTAAATGAGGACATTTCTTTCCTTTTATTATTTCCCACCATCTGCCATTTCCTGACAGGTGTTTCCCAGCCAAGAAGCAAAAAGGAAAGAATTATGTAATGAAGACAAGCTTTCCTGGGGAAATATATAAGCCCAATTTCTCCCCATTTATCTTTTTTCTGGCAGCAATTGGCCACATTTGAATTTAGCAGGCGCTCTCTTGCGTGCTGGCCTAAGCCCTGTGTCAGGGGAGGCGGTGGCTGCATTCCCGCAGCCTTCCTCAGCATCAGCCGTCATGCCCGCCTGATATTTAGAAATAGCATCTTCGATGGCTCTTGATGCAATTAATATTTAATATTCATATAGATGTGTGCGTGCATCTGTGGGACTAGAGGGAGAACCCGGAGACAAGATTACAGTGGAAAAACATCAGATATATTTTGCTAAGCCAGTACTTTGGGTAGGAAATAGCAGATCTGCAGCAACACTCTTGCTCTAGAGATGCATAATATTAAAATAAAAGATTAAGTAACATGCATCATGCAAATATCTAGTGCTTGAAGGGTTTGCAGAAGACTCCCTCCTAGTCCTTCTCTCCCATGACAATATGAACAATATATTAATATAATACATTCATAACAATATATTCATATAATACATACTCATAATGGTATATGAACAACATTTTCATATGTTTTCTTGTGTCTTCTCCCACAGGGGATGACTGTTCACATTTTTTTTCAGTTTTATCATTTTGACTTCAGTCCTTGGGAAGAAATGTGCTGCTCTCCACTGAGAGTGGTGTCAACTTGTTAAGCTCTGTTTCTCTTTGAGAGGAGGTTTATAACAGGCGGTTAAATTGGCTTTGTAATAGGGTCTATGTCTAGTAAGGCTAGAAATAAAACTGCCAGTTTAATTTCTCTGCTACCGCAATCACTCATCGAAAGCCAGACTGATCAACTGAAAACTCAAAAGCTGGTCAATAAAGCAGGAACACTCACTAGAATAGTGGACAGCACTCTCCGGCACTTTCTTGTTTCCAGGACTGCTTTCAGGGCTGCCAAAAGCTAGATTTGCAAAAGAAATATTGCCTTTCAGGTTAACATGTAACTGCCAGTACTCCCCAAACAAATCCCCCCGAAAAATTACCCTCCCAAAACAACTTCTGTGTCCCCAGTTCTGGAGCCATTTGGTGCTCCACAGCTATAGTTCTTCTCAATAATACCTGGATAGCTTGGCAAGAGGGGTGGGAAAGTTTATCTAGTGTGGCCTAGAAGAAACACACACTTTGCATGGGTGCAGTCTTCCCTGGGATCATCTGCTTGTCCACTTATGGGTTATGAGCTACAAACTTTTTCACTTTTAGGAGGTTAAGGTACTGTTCAACATTAGAAGAGATCTCTTGACAAGCAAATAAACAAGCAAGAGAGTGAAAATTAGACCTGCCTCCAAAAGAAGAAAGACCAAAATTTTTCACTGCTAATTAAAAAAAAGTGCTAATAATAGATGAAGATGTCTAAAGAGGTGCAATATTAGTAGCTAGCGATTTTCTTGAGAGTTGAGTGTTATAAAGGGATGTGTGTGCTCTCTCTGCCACAGTTGGGGACAGCAATGACTGTTGGGAGCCTCTGGGCATTTTTTAGGGCAGGGTTTAAAGGAATGCATTTCTACTTTGAGGTGCTAATCTGAATTTGAGTCAGGTATCAACAACTCAAGATATTTATTACCTTGTTGCATACAGTCTGTGGAAAAACAATCACCGAACTTTGAGAGAGAAAAAAGAAAAAGCAAACATCGGTGCTTCCCTAATTACATTATACAGCACACAGGATTGTATTCTGTATTGGACAGAGGCTTGAGCAGACATGTGCTTACTGCTACTGAAGAAGCCGACCAGCTGGACAAATGGATAGTTGGATGCTTAGCATCGAATTCACAATGCAAGGCCAAGCATTTCCATTGCTCATTTAAATATCAGAAATGGCTCTCAAACAAAGGTGCCTGGGAAAGGCGGTCTGTTAAGCAGGGGGCCCAGTAGAGAGTATAGCTCTGTATATAAGTAGCGAGAACATGGTAGCAGCCACTGAGGCTCTGTTGCAGGCTCTGATCTATTGCTCGGGTACCCATTCATACCCCATACACCTGTAGGGATGTACAGAAGAGGGCTCAACTTGAAACTACAAAATTAGCTGGGTCATTAATACCAGTTAAAACCAATTTCCCAGGGCCATTTTGAGGGCTAGAATACAATTTTGTTCTGCTAAGTCTCTGAATGACAGGTCCATCTTTTTTACAGATGAATTTTTTACTTTTTTGTAGAGGCAGTCGGCAGTACATGTAATTCTAGTTTGCTGACAATTCTAGTTTGCTAACAAATAAGGTTTGTTTGTCCCAACCCTGTAGGAGTTCCTTACTGCACTGATTTTGAAAACTCAGGCCCACTATTGATAAATGTTTTGGTGATTGTTTTTTCTCCACTATTCTCCTTATGCCCATATTCCCATTCTCACAACATACTGGTCTGTTCAGATACGCAAGAGTGTGTTGTCTCCTGATGCAAGAGGAGTAAAGCAGGCAACAGCCAGCGGCCAGTTTCTCCGCAAGTTTGCTGGATATGCCAGTATACTGGATTTCCCAGGTAACTAGGAGCCATGTGGTCCTACTTAAAAATTTATGTGGATTGACTGGTAGCGCAAAGGGAAAGATTTGAGAGAGCTGTGCTTTCATTTTTGTTCTGCTGTTGTGTAGCTGTATGAATTTTGGGCAGATTGTTTAGCTTCTCTGTTTTCTTTCCTTTTTTTTTTTTTTTTTTTCTCTCGCTTTCCCACCCCCCCTCATTTGTCTGGCCAGAGACTGAAACCTCCTGGGGAAAAATGATCACTTACTATGTGCTTGTGTGGTGCTTAAACAATACAGCCACAGCTGAGACATTCTGATGCTAGGTATAAGAAACAATCATTGTCTGAGACCCTTAACTCTGAAAAATCACTATGTTTCTTTAAAGCAGAAGTTCTCTCTCCGTGGTGCCTGTCTGCTGAAGGGTGATAATGTAAGGATGGAAGGATGGAAGCTGTGAGCCATCATCAAGTGACTGAAATAATTCTTATGAATTCGTAATTCCATGTGATTGCTTTAGATTTCCCAGGGAAATACTACTGCCCTTTTCACTACCTTACCTGATATACCGCATTATATACATGGCAAGTGGGCAATTATCACAGCAATGAGTTATCCTGGATACTGACTGAAAATGCCAACAGAAACAAATTACACTGAAAAACATGAATGCGTATCCCTGCATTTGTGCAGCATCTCCTCAGGAGAAAAACTGAGGATTCAAATTCACTGGTTATTTTCCTAGTTCTCTGTTAAATGACCAAGGGGTGAGTAATGCAGGAAAGACAAATCCATAGGTTAGCATTTTAACTACTTGAAACCATCAATGAGAAATACAGTGGCTAAAAAGAAGCACTACTGAATGAATAAAATGGATTAAGGAATTAAAACCTTTAACTCAGTTATCCACTTTATTCATTGAAGTTTCCCACAAGCAAGCCCATCACATCTACTTTCTCTGGATCTGGAAAGTGAATCTGGAAGACATTTTCCAGCTATGGAATGATCTGGGATCAGAATAACAATTGGAGTAATACATCCATCATGGTAACAGGAGGGACAAACTTTTGCTGGCAGGAGCAGCAGGGACCAGTAGAGAAGAGACTGTTTCCTGGTAAGCCCAGAGAAAGGAAAATAGGACAATACAGGTTCGCTAGCACAGGAAACTCTTGCCTTACTCTGGGACCTACTGCTTCTAACCACAGGACAGGGAATGAGAGCCACTGACAAGAACAAGCTACTTGGTAAACACTCTATTTATATCAATTTTCCATTGCATCACGCAATATGCCAGGCCTGATTTTTTGTGTGCTCTCACCCTGTTTTCTTTTCAGTATCTGCTAGTCCAACATGGCATTCAGCTGAAATCAAAGCAAAGTTACTCATCATTGCTACAAGTTGAGCATCACTCCTCTGCTTCTCTATACTATGCTTCAGGTTCATTCTTCCCCCAGAGCCTCCTTGTTCCCTGAACGTTTCCTTTCCTCAGGCTGCCCCCTCCCACCCCACGCCAGCCCTTTTCGCCAGCATGCACAGAGCTCTTACTTGTCGATCCTGTTGGGGAGCTCATGTGAAGGCCTGCAATAAAACAGAAGGAACAGGTTTGTTAGTAACTTTTAAGGTTAGATGTCCAGGATCTTCACATCACACAAACTGGTAGACTCTAGCAACACACTCAGTAACCCCACAAGAAATGCTGACCCAGAACTGACATGCTGACACTGTTCCCAAGCCCAGAAAGTCTCAGCTGTGAAAGTCTGCAGACATCCCTTATAGATGGGAGCAGAATCCAAAGCACAACCTACACTGGGTTGTTATTCTGCTTAAGAGAAGAAAATCCTGAATTAATTGATACATTCCTAAAAAATTCCTCCTGCCAAAACCAAATAAGTGCCTGGGAGTGAATAGCTGGCATTTAACTGACAAATAAGTGTTTTATTAAAAGAACCTCAAATGCCTAATTGAGACATGTCTTCAAGTGTCACAAAACCCTTTAAAAATGTATCTTCATTAATTATCTTGGTGCTTTTGGCTAGCAGACTGCCAAGCAGCAGGAGTAAGAGGCATTGGTAATGAAGAAGAAATGGACCTTGCAGAGCGCTGTGAACAATGCTTACTGGCCCACTACTGTCAGCTTCCCCTAGGCACTTCACAAGTTTTTGGTGCAGAACACTAATTTTTCGTTAGCTTTTTGTTAGTATGCTGCTGCTTTTGTGTGTCTAGACTGTAGCATGCTTGGAAATTAAGGTGGCTGTGAATAGTTCACATTTGGAGGCTAGCCACAGACAACCATCGCTCCCACAGTCATTTTTATTACATTGCATTAAATCTCTTCTGCGATCACTCCAAAGTCAAAGGGAGCCAGGCACCTAACTCGTCTGCATCTTTGAGAATATCCACCTGTGTGAACTGGCAGTAAAACATTTATCTGTTTGTACAAGACAGACTGTCTCCTGCCAGGGGTGAGTGACTGGCACTCTGCCCGTCTGGTGAGGCCTCTCACACTGGATTACTCGAGGTACCATGGAAAAAAAATCCTTCAGGCACTATATCCTCAGCAGTTGCTCATTATTTTGAGGTATAAATCACAGCATTTAGTCACCTTCCTCTAGGCTGGAGGGCACCATAAAACCCCCCTCGTTGGATCTCTTCAGGGTACACTGCTGCCACAGCATCTGTGGGAAACGCGGTGAATCTGACCCTGTCCCAAGAGCTCCCTGGGAGGACGTGACCCACCAGCATGCCCTCCGTGTCCCAGCTGTGCCAGGCTGGGAGACTGCAGAGGGAGCGGTGTGCAGGCAGCCGTAACTCCAGGCAGGCATTGAGACTCTCCCCTGAGTGCCTGAGGTTGCAGCACTCCTCCTCTGACGAGGGTCCCCAGGGAACACAAACCCACTCTTATGCCCTCGGTGCACTTTCTGTGCTGTGGACTGATGCTTTGCACAGACAGCTCTTACCACTGGAGCTGTGACATGAGTGAAGCGCATTACTCTACTGCTGTAAATGTACTCTTTGAAAGCCAGAATGGCTGCTCTTGCTTTTCCTCCTCTCTACACCCAATTAAAAACACGGATCACTTGAGCCACTGGGGTGCAAATAGCCACTTTTGCTAATGATATATGTGACAGAGATTTAACTGCATTTTAATCACAAACATGCATGAAAAGCACGTTCAGGTTGAAAAGCCAAGTACTTAAAAGTCAGCAGTAAGAGCTCTTCTTCAACACACTAAATATTAGTAATGCTAAGTACAGTGAAGGTATACAGTTTTCTCACCCTGGCTTCCTAGGATCCAGAGGAAACTTTTTTTCCTAAGGTTTTTATCGTCTCATCAATCCATCTGCAAAAAGCAGTGTCACCTTGCTCAGAGAGGATCTCTGTGATGATTCATTAGGCAACGTTTATAGCATGTTTGGGCAACATTAACGACAAGAGCCAAGGAAAAGCTTTTGGGAAGTTAATACCTCGCCTGTCAAAGGAGGTTTGGAACGACACACAGTACAGAACGCAGCAAGACACATACCTGGCATTAAGAAAACATCTGAATATGATATGCTTGCTTGTTACCTGAATACTGCCTTTCCTTCAGCCTATAAGGAGTGGGATCCCATGGAAAAAATACCATGTTAATTGCACAGCAATGGTTGAACAAGCAAACGGTAAAGCCCTGTATGTGCATGTTCTTGGAAAAATGCAGAAGACTTTGTCAAGTCTTACAAATAGGTCACTTCTCTATGAAGCTTCAAGCCTTGTCTCCCAAGCCTGAGGAGAGTTGAGCTTTCCTAAGAACCCTCCCCCAAACCATAACATAATTATACATTTGACGTTAACTTCACCCTCACAAAAGAAGTGAACCATCTTGGCTCAAATTAGAGCAAATAAATAAATAGAAAAAGCATGTCAAGCCTGAAGACTGATATCCAAGTTCACCCCAAATACTTAAGGTTTGTCAAAGCTGTATGCAGGTGACAGTAGGCTCTGTGAACAGCAAGGGTCGGGTGACCTGTGGGTCAGTACCCACAGGCACAACCAAAACCCACACTGCTGTCCCAGCCAGACCTCACCGCTTCAATAAACCCAGACAGCAGAAATGATCCCAGGTAGGAAACATGACAGCAGACCCCTGCCCTTCCTCCAAGGACTGTAGGAGCCTCCTGAGCCTTTGTTATTTTTTTAAAATAAAAAATAAAAAATAAAAAATAAAAAATAAAAAATAAAAAATAAAAAATAAAAAATAAAAAATAAAAAATAAAAAATAAAAAATAAAAAAACACATCTACACACAATAAAACTACAAGCATCTTTCCCAAAGATATCTCACCCAGATTCTGCTAGAGCATGAAAAATTAAATAGGAAAAATCTTGTGCCCTTCTCTGTCTTCCCCCATCTCCAGTGTGCAAGCAAGGTGCCAGCTCACCCTCTGTTCAGAGATTGCTCAGCCCTGCCAACAAACAAAGCTGTGCTTATCGGAGTGGTACAGCAGGTACTTTCAGTTTGCATTTTCTAAATAACCATCCAGGGCCCTTTTTGGTGGTGGGGTCGCACGCTGCTGTTGTACAGAAAGAGAAGGACAGAAGGAAAGGCAGCATTTCACTTGCTAACATAGTTACCATAGTTGTTCTAGCTGCTCGTTCAAAGCTTACCACATCCTTTGGTGCTGCGAGTTAGGGGGCAGATGCTCTGCATAAATAATCTGGGAAGATTTCCAGATTCATCATGAAAAGTGAGGTGTGCAATACTGGCTGTGCTGAGTCCTCGTTGTGCAGTAAGGAGGACAACGATAAAAGATTTGGCACATGACGGTGATTTGACTTGAAAATACCTGCCTGAGTCAATTCAGCGCTGGTTAGAAGCTTGACAGATGGAGAAAGAGGCCAATAAGTAACCTCTCCCCACTCCGTTCATCAGCGACCACTACCTAGGCAGCCAGGATACCCTGCAGTTTGCTGCTTCTGTTTTTGGAGGGCAGCCACATGAAACTGTGTTCACTGGCAAAACAAATGAATAAATTTGGCTGATTACTCAGAGGGGATACCACACTATAAATCAAAGTAAAATTAAGAACTTTAAAAAACCCTCCTTGCCCTGACCATGCTATAGATCAGTAATTGTGTTAACCGAGGCTTTGCTATATTTTCCATCTCCCGGGCACTTCGATCTTTGTGTCTCTCTCTTTGAGAACAAGCTGAAAATATGGTGGGTAATTTTTACCCAATATCACTATCCAGAGTTCCTACACAGTTTGCGTACAGAAAGAGTCAAACCCTCCTTGTCTTATGAGTAAGAATTTTTCTTAGGGAGATGCCTCCTATGAATCAAGTGAGTAGGATTTATAATTGGAGGAGTGCAATAAAGATATCAATAGATGCAGCAGGTTGATTCATCTGACAGTTTATTATAATAGATCATTTGATCTTACCACCCTGCTGGGTGAACTTAACCTGATACTGCTTTATGGATTTTTGGTTGTTTAGGTCACAGAATAAAAAGCTACAATACTTGCAGTTTCTTAGATGTATTTAGACTCTGACTGATGCATTAAATCTCCAATTTTTCATTAATTAAACAAAAGGAGAAAATTAAATATTAGCAAGCAATCCTCTGTGGAGGTGGAGAATGAGTAGGAGGTATATTATACATGACAGCCAAAGTTAAAGTTAAAGAAGTGTATGTGTCAATGGCACGCATGCAGGTTGTGCTCTTTGCTAAAAACAGTCCCTATTGCCTTCTCTAGCCTGGGTGAGCACTACGCAGCCCCTCCTCCATGGCTGGTGGTTTCAATCTTCTTTCATATAGCAATACTGTGCTCTGATGTTTCTCCAAGTTCTTTCCTAGGCTCCCCTACTCATTTCAGTTGCTCTCCAGCTCTCTCTGGCACTCCTCCCACACCATGATCTTTTGATATGGCTGATTGGAAATTTCTCTTCAAAATGTGCTGTTTTCTTTTTCTGCAGCAAGAAAGGAAATTTTCACCAAAATGGCATTTTTTTAAAAATGGAAAATGGTCTCAAAACTAAATATATTCTTTTGCATTTGGGTTAGCCAGCTGAATTATTTTGGTTGAGCATACCAAACAGAAACGTTCTGTTTTGGATCAATTTCGCATTAATTTGCCTTCCCCTGAGCTCCCACGCAGAAGCTGTGGCTTGGGTGCCTTCGGCTTGCAAGCTCTGCTATCCTCTATGGGCTGCAGCGCCAGCCCCATTGCGCATACCACCCTCTGCTCTGGTGAACAAAAATATCCAGCCTCTATAGAAGCCCCTGAATGTGAAATTTCAAAGAGCTGGGAAGAAATAATCTAATGGCAGTGAGAGAGTCAGCATTTCTTCTATCACAGCACAGAATGAAACAACTGGCTTCACACTTGCATTGCTTTAGAAGTTATTAGGGTGCAGCATATGGCTTCCCTTGGCCCCGAGTGTCTGCACATAGGAGAATAAATCTGTTTAGAGGGAGCCAAAACATTTTTTCTTAAAGTCTTTGACATATACTGAGAATACGGGAGCAAGGGTGGTCTAAAGGTGCACCCATTTGGGATAAGCTACCTACCTCACTGGGGTGAGTAATGGGATTTCTTGCACATTTAAGCTGCAAGAAAGAAGCGAGGAGCTGGTGCTGTGAGGAGACAGGACAGGCGTAAGCGGGGAAATCCTGGTGCGGGAGGAAGTGATTTTGAAATGGCAGTTTTATGGGAATTCGGAGTATTGGCCATGCCAAGTACCTAGACTGACTCCCCCTGCATAGATGGGCCCTTTCCTTCTCAGCCAAGCAATTATAGTCCTGGCATCTTGGGTAGTCCCCGCGCTCAAGAAGATTTATTGGTTTTACAGCAAAGTAAGCTGAGTAAGATGATGACTTTTGCAAACAGACCCAAGGAAGGTTGTAAAATTTTCTGGGCAAATTTTAAATGTAAAATGTAATTGTATAAACAATGTAATAGGTAATTCAATACATGTGATCCATAGCCAGATATGTATTACAATTTCATTTTAACCTGGAGAATTTACCTGTGTGAGAGAACCTTTAATTAAAAATACTGTAATTGACTGCTTTATTGCAGTGTACCAATGGTAAGCTTTCCATACCATGCATGTGTCTGCCAAAAGACACAAAACCTAACAGGATAATCAAGTAACTACAGCTCACAATATATGCATCATGGGGCATAGGCTTATTGAAATAACTGCAATGAATCCTCTCTAAATCAGTGGCCTTGGATTAAAAATGAAAAAATCTCAACTTCCTTAAAATGCTTATTATTATAATATCTTTTTGCATCCTTCTAAGCATTTCAGTCCGTACTGAGCATATGATATGACTCCACTTTTATATCCAATCCTGTCCTCTATGAGGAAAAAAAAAAAAAAAATCACAGTACACGCGCATGCTTATCTCCCACAAACACAATCCAGAGGTTGTAAAAACTCTTGTATCCCTTGGGGGATGTTAAATATTAATAATAATTGGGATATGCAAACGAAGTCAGTATCCTTATTGGATTTACACACATGTAGCTGAAAGTAAGTATTGAATGAAGTGAAGGCTCAAGAGACCTTAAGAAAACCTGAATAAGTGGTTCTTCAAAATCTAGGAAATTTAAGCCAGCCAGAGGCATAATAAATGATCACTCATATGACCTGGCATCTACATTCACCACAGTGTTGCTTAGTGGATAAATACATCAAAACACACCCAGAAAAACAATAAAACTAGACTGGAGTTGGGAAGGATTAATATATTTTTGACCTTGCATGTGACCATGTTGTACTTTGAACAATGTCATTTAATTGGTACTATGCATTAACTTGCCCTCCAGATTTATTAACAATTGTAAAAATTATAGCTATTTTCTCCTTTGTCTCCTTTGCTTTGCAGCCAGAGAATTTATCTTGATGACCTCCTCTGGCAGTCAATGCTACACAAGGACCACACACAGCATATATAAAGATTGCTATTATCTTTTGTAATTTATATCCTCCTGTAATGACATTGAGTATCCTAACTGAATGTTTTGAAGTTCACCCATCACTCATCATAACTTCATAGCTAGATGACATGGACACAGCGTACCCTGTTTGAATAAGGAGGTGGCCCTCATTCCAGGACGATGCACAACAAAGGAAGAAGAGATTAAAAACTATTTGCACCTTTTAAACTGTTTGTATTGGAAAATGGATTGTATGTTTTCAGGACTTACCTGAGTTTCCAGGAGCAGAAGCGGTGTTTTGTAGAGAGATTGTAGAAGATGACCATCCCTTAGTAGATGAAGCATCCGAACTCTCAGTTTGTGCCAATTGCGTTCCACTTGCTTGTGTAGCTGGAAATAAGACAGATGTTCAGGTAAGATACATCTGTATAAGCATTGTCTTAGATCCTGGACCATCCCTCAGACAAACGCTCCCACCATCATAGAAGAGACTTAAGGTCAGAAAGCAATACAGCTTCTGGTAACTTCTTGTCAAGCAATGACCTGTCACTATGGAGTTGTTACTACCGGCATAGTTGAGGCATCTTTAAAGTACATCCTAGCATCAGAAACAGCCTCACATCTCTGCCAGAAGACAGCCTAGAGCTCTGACTTGGGAGCCCAGAATAACTAGATAGTCTTGCACCAAGAGCAACATGAGCAGAAGAGAGAAGCTCACTTACTGCCCTCTATCTTTAACTTTCATTTAAAAATAAATAAATAATAATAAAAAGCCAGCTCAGCCACAACTGTCTCATAATGTGATATTGTAAAAAGTTTTAGGGACTGTAATTAAGCACACAGTTAATTATTTCATTCTGTGCTGTTAAGGCCTAGGAAATAATATATCCCTGAAAATTAATGTATGAAAAATTAAAATGTCTTATTTCTGCTCTCCCACAGTCAATAGAGGGTCAAGGCCACCTGTGTCACAAGATTTGCAGCCTAAGGTGAGTCCAAGACGATGGTGCAGAGCACCGCCTGAGCTCATGGAACTGAAGGTCACCAAATAACAAGAAAGAATTTAAGCTGTTCCAGCACAGCTGATAATTCCTACGTCTATGCTCAAACCTCAGCATAACAACAGGCAAGACAATGCCTACTGAATAAAACATAGGAGTGCCCAAGAGTAAACTTCCTTTCTGACATAAATCAGAGATGTGACTGAGCTGTAAACTATTTTCAGTGCCTCTTCATATGAATTTCAAACACCGGAACTAAAACAACTTGAAGACATGTTTTACTCAAATAAGTGCAACATCATGCACATGCAATGTGAATCTTGAGGAATGCTTCATCACAGGCTTTATTCAGAAACTCTGATTACCAGTTTGGCCTCTCAAAGAACCCTTTTCTCAGGAAAAAAACCCCAACACTCAAAGGTCCCTACTCTACCACCACACACCTTTAACTTGGCCCTTCCCTTCCCCTCTTGTTTATTAAGTGCAATACCTTGGAGAGGTAAGCTTCCAAAATCAGTGAGCTGAGAAAGAGTGAGCTGAAGCCACTGGAGTCAGGGGATTCATACAACTTTGGGAACTGAGAGGAACTGGACAGGTGGGGATGGTATTTTTGAAGGTCGAGGCACGGAAGGAAACAGTACGGAAAATTATGCAAAACAAGCTTAAACGCCTAAAACTTTCACTGGGATTCTAGTGATGAGAAGCATAATTTCACTGTCAGCTCCCTCCAAAAACCTCAGCGTTGTACCCCTTCAATATGCAAGGCTAATCTGCAGTAGAGATGAGTGTAAAAAGCCCCTCTACCTCATTTTTTACTATGGTATAATGCAAGGATCTGAGAACTTTAATAATTCCTGCATTTTCATCATAGAAGAGTTGAACAAATCTTTAAAAGCAAACTTTTTCCACTTTTGGTTCTTATTGTGGTTGCTTCAGACTCAAATTTTAAATATTGAATTTTAATCTGAGATCAATTAAAAAAAAGGCAAAAAAACCAAAGAACCTCCCTCTCCCTTTAAGATGCATGGGCTTGTAACAGTAACAGCAACCATCTTGTGGCTCCCTTATCATAAGTTAGTAAAAGCTTGCATGGGAGAATGAAAAGTAAGGCAGAAAAACAGTAAGCCTTCATGTGCGGAGACATTCGAACACAAATACGCTTTGTGAACACTGCAAAACAATCAGGTGTGTGGGAGAGACGAGGAGGGAGGCAGCCAGTTGCCTTGCAACCCCACGGAGAGCTGTTTTCCCATAGGGATCACACGTTCCAGGCGTCCTATCAGTCCTGGCAGCCGTCCAGCCCCGGGTGCTCCTCTTGTGTTTGGGAGCTGCGAGAACAGATTGTTCTCGGGAACACGGGCTGCGCACTGGATATGCCTCGGCGGGGGGATCAGGAGGGGAGGGATGATAGTGTTTCCCTTTAATATTTTTTTTTTTAATTCAGCCTGGGTGAGATTCTTCCTGCGACTTGGGTAGCACCAGGTACGACTCACTCCTTTACCTAGGGCTTGGTGCAAAGCTTGTTGCATTTATTTTGGCAGACTGCAGAACGGGCTCCCTGCTCCCAGTGTCAAGGGGTGAAGTAGACATGCTACGCTGCGATAGTCTGTGTGCCAGTTTTCACCACTTCCAAGACGAAAAACACAACCTGGCAGGGAAGGTTCCCTTAATTCCACTGTACTACTGTAAGATTAAATCCTAGCAACCCAATTCTCTGCTGACTTGTGGCTTTGAAGTGGCTTTTAAGCAGCATCCAAGCCTTACGCCTAATACACAGCATAGGATCTACCATCAACACATTTAGCAGATTGAATAGCTTCTGTGCCAAAAGCGTATGGGAACAGAAGCATCCATATCCAGCCACTGCTCACGTATGCGACGGCAGCACTGACAGCACAGCACGCCTGCTAGAAATCTGCTTTTTTGGTAAATCCCATAACTCATATCTATGCAAGGTTAAATTTGATCTCAACAGGAGGAGACAGCGCAAGTCCTTACTGCGGTGCCCATGCTCCGCGCGGGCACAGGCGGGGGACTCTGCGCAGGCACACGGTGACTCAGTTCTGCCGTCCCCACTGACACATCGCTGCAGTAATTCATCACGCGTCGGCTCAGCCAGCTGCAGCAAAGATTTCTGCCTGCCTGGCAGGGGGAGGCCTGGGCTCGCAGAAAAGCAGCACAGCAGAGGAGGGCGGCTGCTGCTGCTGCAAAAGCACTCACATCATCGGTTAATGGGTTTGTTGCCGACAGTTGATTATGAATAAAAATGGTAAAGCAGTAAAGATTGTAAAATAGCTGTCCGAATGGGGCTGATTGCTGCAGCGGCAGAACTCCCTGGTGGTGATGCAGCTCTCCCTGCTGATATTTTGATAAGATAAATGACAGTGTGTTAACACGTATTTGTCAAAATCAACAACAGGGGACCTGAAGCTGCTCTGCAAAGCTGCTGTCTGAGCCTCAGGTATTTCCTCACTCTTTGTGCTCTGAAAACCCTTCATTTTCTTTAACCAGCTGAAATTTGACACATATCCTCACTTGATCTTAGCATGATTTTCTACTTAACCTACGTATAATCCACATATATTTTGGCATTTCCCAACAGTACTTTTAAGTTTTCTTTACAGCAGGCTGTTACCTAACTAGCTTTGACATCATGAAATGCTTCAAGTAAGCGGCAAATACTTTGCATATATTTTATGCACTGCAAAGAATATAGACATCTGTACATGTGTTAAAACCTTACTTGGCCAATCAATGAATCAAGGAAACACCTTTACAGGGCAGAAGGAACTGCACCCAAACCACGTTAAAACATCAGCATGAGGGCTTTGTAAGATGGAAGACTAAACCTTCTCCCTTGAGCTCGTATCTTTAGCATAAATACACATATAGGCCTCGCCCCTGTAATCAATAGCCTGGGAGACCATTTGCATTAATGAATGCATTCATGAAAGCTTTGAAAAATCCCAGTGTAACAAAACCAATGCAACTTCACACCCGTTCAGAGGAATGGGAATTGGCTAGGGAGGTAACCAAGCAGATCTCAGTTTCAATGTTTACACCCATAGCTGATTGCATCTGCTGTCTGCCAGCTTTACATTTTCTGCTAAGCAAAAAACCCCAAGTATTTCAAAATACATGTTTTAAAACATCTCTCTGCCTAACATGTCTCAGCAGCCAACTATACTCACTGTTTACCTATAGCATGCAGTAACGACCTGAGGACAATTGAGTGATACATGTTGCCATAACCCTCTTCCAGTAGTTTTACTGAAGTAAAGCTTCCTTCTTAAATACCAGTAGTTTGATACAAAGAGAAAAAGTATCTCCTCCACTCTTTCCTTCTCTCACTTTTTAATATTTAATATTTCATTGCACCATGATGTATCATCATCCAGGAGAGTGACATGAGATAAATTAGAAACACAACAGCCAAAAATCCACTCTTACTTGTAATTTAATACCTTGAGCACTGACCTTGCGTAAGATGCTTGCTCCATATCCAAGGGAGGAAGAACATAATCTTTTGTTGCATTTCATTTCATATTCTCTTTGATAACTCCAAGTGTCCCAGGATATGAAATCCTGATTGCAGACACAACTTGCCGTAGTGTGGCACCATATAAATTCTTGTTTTGGGGCCTGGACTGCACAAGTGAGGTCATTCTTTTGACTAAATATGAGCTATTGGATCTGACCCCTTATATTAATAAATAAGAAGGTTAAGGAGACAAGTCTAATTGCTGGCTTCCAATATAATAAACAGGGCAGGAGGGCAAAGAGGGAGAGATTGTACTTATGGGCTGCAGAGGAAAAGAATACTGAAGACTTAAAAAAAAAAAAAGTCAAAGTCGTTTGCATGATTTCACAGCATGTGGAGCACTGGGGGCTTTTCCTGAATTTATAATAAAAGGTGACAGCAGCCACAGAAATTGCAGCGGAGACAGGAAGCCCTGTCAAATCTCTGCTGTGTGAATGCGATCATTCGCTGCAGCTTTTAGCAGGGATTGAAGCAGAGAAAGCAATGGCCTCCATTACAAAACAAGAGGCACCTGATTTTTATTAAAAATCAGGCGTAGTAAAAGTAAATTTTGAAGTGTCATAAAGGCACCACCAATTTCTGCCTCTGTCTTATATAGCCATCCCAAAAAGGGGGAGAAGTGAGTGCTAGTGACAAAGAAAAATAGAGAGTAGACAACTTTCATCTCCTGCCCATTTTGAGAGCAGAAGCCTTGCTACACCTGTGCTTGCTTCAGGGAGTGCGGCTCCGCCAGCCCTGCGCTGCTGCTGGGGATGCTGGCAGGGGCTGGGAGGGTGCAGTGAAGCCAATGGCACCTTGCTGTGCCAATGTGTGGGGTGGAAACAGAGATGGCTGTCGCCAGCAGCCAGATGGTGCTTGACGGGTCTGTGGGTTTTCTACAAGGGCTGGCCACACATCCACACAGCCCCTGTGCCCTGTCCCAAAGCCACTACCTTGTGTCCTGTCCCACCTCTTTGTGCTGAAGCCAAGGCTATGACTTTCTTGAAAGGCAGACCAGAATTTTGTCTTAGAAAACACTAGAATTGGTTTTCACATACACAGTTTTTTCCAAATACTGCTTAGTGTTGAAAGAAAATATAAAGTCTTTTAATGCAGGGCAGTTCCCAATGTCTTCTTTAATTTTCCTGTTTACAAAGGGGAGCGAGAGGCAGGTAAGCCCTGATTTTAGGTTCATTTATCAATCATTTTTATCACAACTTTTTAGGGCTTTTTTTTAGCTTAAATGAGGATTTTTAAAAACAAATCACAACCCAAGCAACTAGGGACTAAACTCTAGCTGGTGAGAAGAGAACACAAAAGGAACAGAAAGGAGGCACATTGGCAAAAATTTCACGCCCAAGCCCATCGTACCTCCAGCACCAGTTTTTCGGGGCATCAGTGTAGAGCAGTGGCCAGAGCTAAGCTACACTGGCAGGTATGCCTTTCCTTGTTAGCTTTCCTTTTCCTGCTGGGAGCTCTACCTGTGACCAAGGTTTACTTCCAGGTGGCTGTGCTGCTCCAGTACCCACAAGCCAGGAACCTCCACCAAGCCGAAAAGGACTGGGAATCGCATCCGTGATGCGATGCACCATGTTGTGGGCTTTTGACAGGCCCACAGGGTCACAAATGCAGCTTAAAAAGATTCTTTGTGGCCTTCAGTATCACTTCCAGCAGCTTGTGCATTGGCCAGACTGTATCCTGTGACTCACTGATACTGGCACTTAAAAGCCAAGCCAAAACACAAAAGACTTTGGGCTGACAATCAGACTACTCCCCACACCAAGCACAGCAGGAAAGCTGCATCAGTAGAAGCTGTAACCACTAAGTGAAAGGGTAATTGCTCTCCAGGCAGCTTAGCAGGCTCAGGTCTGTGAGGGGTAGCTTTAAAGGAGAATTTACACAGAGAAAGCACGCAGGCTGTTTCATAGGAGTCCCTTTTTAGTCAAGGAAACCAAGGGAAGAAAAGGCAAGTTCTAATCATTTGTCACAGTTCAGTATGCTCTAAATATCAACTCTGAGAACATTGGTGTACCACTGACTGCTGTGTTAAATATCTGGAGTATTTCTTTCTAATTTTTTGCGTCAATTAAGTATAAAAAATTGAGTATTTCAAAGCTCCAGTTCAGCAAAAGACTTGAGCAAACATTTACAGTGTAGTTCATAGACATAAAAGGGAGACTGAATTTCATCTTAAGTTTACTGAGCTCCTTTTGGATGTTATTATACTTGTTTAAATTAATCCAACTACTTGCTGGATACATGGGATTTTTTTTTTAAAAAATAATTTTCTAGAATCCAATCTGATGCGCTGGGCCAACACATGTTACTCTGAAGATTTATGGGGAATAAAAGTATTTCCTAATATTGATGCAGGGTAGTTAGTACCACCTCGCTGCTTTCAGTACTGTGACTCATAATAATATAGAACATAATTAACTGTAGCATTGTAACTTATATACAAATAAAAAACACTCTGATCACATAGAATCATTTCTTTTTGATGAAATACTTATTAAAAAAAAAAAACACAGAAGAAAATAAAAAATTAAAACTCTTCCAAACCACCTCTCCCAATTACAGGGAGATTCAAATCCTATGTAATGGCTTCAGATCACCTCCAGTACAAATTAAAGGTATAAAATTCTTTGTGTAAGATTCTAGGGCAAGATTCATTAAAGATACGTAATATGGTAGGATGAATAGCTCTGCTTCCTCAAACCGACAAATCCATAACCCGAAGTAGTCTTTCTGATCTCCTTTTATTGGTCCACACTGTTTTACAGAAATGTAGCATACAATAACTCAGAAATATCTCAATGAAATTATCACTTACTGTTTGTTGTGCTGCCACTATTATCTGCTGCTGCAGTGGTCGTTTTTATTGGTGGTTGTGTTGTTGTACCTTGTGTTATTTGTTGTGTAGTACTAGGCGAAGAAGGCGCGGAGCCTAATGAAGGAATGACATTCAAATTATTTCCTCAATTTTGTATACACACATATGCACACACACAAAACACACCTATTGCCCTGCTTGCAGCCTAGTTTTACATTATCAAAAGAATATTTCATTCAGATTGAAGATCAACAGGGACAGGGCTCCCTTTGCTGCAGAGAAAGCCACTCCCTGCCCTATAGGTGGGTCATCCCACTGAGAACAAGCTTGTGATAATGCAGTTACAAGGCCTGGCTTGGAGCTGCTTTGAGCCTGACCAGGAGGAAGCTCCTGCGCACACCTGCAAGATTTCACCAGAGTTCAGTATCTGTAAAACAAATTCTCAAGCCAAGAGGCATGGCTGCTTAATTTCCTGAACAACCACTAGAACAGCATCAACAATTAGATCAAAGAAACTTCCACTTACTGCTTGTGATGGATTCATTTGTAGGTCTGATTGCAGTTGTTGTCAGCACTGACGTTTTCAATGTTGCTTCTTGTGAGGTTGATGTGGTCACAGCTTCTGTTACTGCAAGAAAGGCATTGACATCTTTATTGATTTATTTTATCATGCATAAGTAAACATCACATACCTCTAGCTGCCTTTTCTCACAAAGGCAGTGAATTTCTGTCTAATGTCTGGCCCTTAGAGAGCTTTCTTATTCACACATTTTTAAAGAGGATTCAAAGTGCACGTGGTTGGTATCAGAGGGAAGGTTTGGCCTGTGGACAGTCTACACTGAAAGTTAGCAGCTGTAGCTTCCAGCCATCCCCTAAGGAAGAGGTGTATGCTCTTTGGGAGCTATACAGAGGTGCTTGGCGTGGCTGCCAAGGGAAGAGGTGAGGGGAAAGAAGCCTGGCATCAATGGATGGGTTCACTGTGCTGCTGGACTGGACTGCTGACTAGCACTTTGCTGCATACATGTTTAATAGGAGGAGGGATGTAAACTCCCCAGAAAGAAGTGCAAGTGACACACAGGAACACAGCTTATATATTACAGGTAAAGAACTGAAGGGGAAGAGACTCTATAGTCTTTGCAATGTTTTCCTCTTCTCTCTGCTGTTCACCTCGAGCCCGGGTTGAGTCTTCTTCTCTGGCTAGCTTTCCCAGACCTTCCTCCTCTGCACCCAGATTTCTGGGGAAAAAAGAGCACCCAGCAGGCCTTTCTCTGAGGTGTGCAGCAAATCTCAGGACGTCTTGGATGAGATGAATAAGTGATATTCCCCAGGGTGAACCTGGTGCCCTTTGTAAGGTGGCTCCTGGTAGTTATCTTCTCCGGAGGGGTGAGATTTGGAGGCTGAGGGGAGAGGAAAGGGCTCCCTCGGGCAGCAGGGATCACTTCCAGCTGCTGCTGGTATGGGAAGAGGGAGCACAGTTGCCCAAACATCACTAAGGCAATAGCAAGGTTTAAATCAGCGTGTCTTGCTGTGCATGGATGGCATACTGCAGGTCCTATGTCCCCCTGGCACATGCTCAACGGAACAGACTGGCCAAATTGCTGCCCAGGGATCTGGGCTAAAAAAAACCATAACTAATCATTTTAAGAGCCCAGTTTTCAATTCTGTAATCTAATACAAACAGAAAGTGCTACTGTCAGCTACAGAGGCTCATTTCAATCCCTGACAAAAACCCAATATGTGTCCTACTACCTCTTCTAGTACTTTTCATGGATGGGAAACATGATAGGCTAGGAACAAATCATGACATGACATGTCATTTTTCCTCATATGACTTGAGTATTTCTAAATGCCATGTTCACACCAGAACTTTAAAAATATAACTTACACACTCTTCCTCCACTCTCAGTTTGCTGGCTGTTCACCTAGAATAACAGTGTCTCATAGAATGGACACTTGGGAGCTCGCTCCACACCCACAAAGTGCTTTAATCTCATAGTGGGCTTCTGATGCTTTTCTCATAGGCATAAATAACAATACTGCTTTCCCTTCTGTGACACAAAGCTGCAAGAGAAATTTCAGTGAAACGTTTGAAGAGCTCATTCACTGTGAGGTGTTGGGCCTTTATTAAATGTCTTTGAAACAGACATGAACATCAGGGCTTTTGAAACATAAAAGAACTGCAACACAATTTGAAAGGGACTAATTCTTCTGCTGTAATAAACATAACATATGCATACTTGACCTGGTGCATCTTATTCACCTCCATTACTAGCACTTAAAGTGTATACATCATTATCTCAGTGCTTTTAGCTCCAAAACAAACTTATTAGTATCTCTAGTTATCAAAAAATATAATCCTGTGTCCAAGTTTTCTTCTCTCATAACTTTTTAAATGCAGCAGTCTTCAATATTCAAACTAATAGAGGAGCTGATATTTAGCTCACATGAATGAAATATGGTCAATATTGATTTTTCATAACTACAAAGCTACAAAATAAAGAGAACTGAATGTGTCAGTTGAAGATGTAAACCAGAATCACAGACTTTTACCATATGAAGCAGATATTTTCTGTGTTAAGTCTTCATAGTTTTCGGACTTTAAGTATGATCTAGTAAAAACAGTAACAAGCAAAAGAGAGAGAGAATGCAGCTTTTGAAACTGAGGGCACTGGTGCCACTCCCTTACCCCCAAAAGTGAATCTCGATGTCAATAGTTACAAGAAGTTACCAAGAGCATTCTTGAAAATAACAGCCTTATACACATGTATTCTTTCCTATTGACTGAGGCCCAACATTGACATATATTGTGTAATTCTTTACTATTAAAGTCCATGTCTTCTTCCTTCACCGTACACCCATGAAATCAGCTACTCCCTGCTGCCCGATCCCTTAACTGATGCTGTTTCCCAAATTTTTTCAATCTGACGACCTCTTGAACTATAAGTCTTAGCTAATTTTTTAATATCTGATCACACTTGAACCACTCCTTGAGAGCATAGGAACTTACAGAATTTCAGCCTTTTTCATCTGAAACAAAAAATGCAGCCTGTTCAAATTAACCCTCTCCTTACTAAGATCCTCAATCCTTTCTTCTCAACAGACTTTATAAGAGGCCCAGGGAAATACATTGCTTTACAATCACCTTACATGAAATAATTCACCTAATTTTCCCCAGAAGTTGGAAAAGCTTGTCCCGGTTTCTGTTGGGATAGAGTTAATTTTCTTCCTAGTAGCTGGTATAGTGCTGTGGTTTGGATTTAGTATGAGAATAATGTTGATAACACACTGATGTTTTAGTTGTTGCCAAATAGTGTTTATACTAGTCAAGGACTTTTTTAGCTTCCCATGCTCTGCCAGGTGCACAAGAAGCTGGGAGGGAGCAGAGCCAGCACAGCTGACCCAGACTGGCCAAAGGGCTATTCCATACCATGTGACACCATGCCCAGTATATAAACTGGGGGAGTTGGCTGGGGGGGCGGCGATTGCTGCTTGGGGATGGGATGGGCATCAGTCAGTGGGTGGTGGGCAATTGCATTGTGCATCACTTGTTTTGCGTATTCTTTTATCATTATTATTATTAGTATTATTATTATATTGCTAAAAAGGCAATGGGAGATTCAAAATACCAGATGACAGTGAATTTGAACCCTTACCAGATTTTGATGTTGATGCAGAAACGGTCACATTGATGGTACTGGTCAGAATACCATCTTCTTCTGAAATAAACACAGAAAGAATCATATTACTTCAGCCACCTTCCAGATCTATTTAGCACTACATAGGCATATAAGGCAGAAAGCAGGAAGGACCTTCCTGGAAAATCAAGTTCTGAAGCCTATTAGGAGAAGCAACCAAATCATACAGCTCTGCTAGCAACCTTTTCAAGCTGTATCCTAAATCTCTCAGCTTTGCCCTCACTGGTGTGACGGGGAACATCTGCTACAGCCTCCCCCCTTGGGCTGTGGGTTGTTTTCCAACAGGTATTAGTGTCTCTAAGACTAGTTTGGAAAAAAACCTGGAGCAATTAAAGGTTTTTTGCTAGCTCCTCCTCTCCTTGAGTACAACCACAGTTGCTCTGGATGTTCAGGGTGGAGGATTAACTAAAATAACTGGCTGCAGGAGTAAGCACCCTTTCTCCTGCCTTGGAGGAACAAAATGGTACTAGCTCCCTGGCTAGTACAAGCACTTCAGGAGGGGTTTTCAGCATCACCCTGATCCCGATATGTGAGGGAAAGAGGAGAATTCACAGAACATGATGGCTTGGGAAGCACTGAGTAATGACTGATTTTCCCCACTGCCTTCAACGCAGTGCTTCAGCTGTTGGGAGTTTACTGCAGTAAATGATGCCACTCTTAAAAATCCTAGGTCAAGTTAGTCGGTGGAAGTCTCCAATATTACAAAACAAACAAACCAGCCAAAAAAACCCCCCACCAATCAAAAAGCAAAACAATTTCTATATCTTCTGGCTGTGCTGAGAAGTAGTAACAGCATAACTCAACTAGAGTTTCAGCTTCAAATAAGATTTTCAGTCTTATTTCTGGGGTGTCCATATTATTATTTCTGGGGTGTCCAACTAAAAGAAGAGGGTGATGAAGGGGGTGAAAAAACTACATTGAGTCAGAAACAGTGGCATTTCACAACCATTTTACACCACTGTGAGACAAGGATGGATAGACTTGGGGAGGAAGGGATCAGCTCTGTGACTGAATGGGAGAGCAAAATGGCACAGACTAATCCCCCAGTGCTTTCAGGTTTGGAGCGTGACATCCTGTCAGGCTGCATTAGCATGCTGTAATATAGACATCGCAAAACTGAGTCAGGACAGCATGTCACTATTCTTGTGTGACTCCATTCATGGTAATATCTGCTGGCATTCTCTCTTTTTTTGGCTACAGGGCAGAACAGTCAGCTTTGTTCCCTTTGCTCAGCATGCTGCGCTCCGATTAACATTTCACGAGCACCACCCGAGGCCTGCCAGAGTCACAGATCTAACCTGGAAATAAAATAATACAGAGTACAATTGCAGGAGCTCTGCAGGCACATATTAAGGCCTAGTCAGATGAGCCCTTACAACTACTCTTCAAGCAGCGTAAGGTGTTATTGGCCCTCTTGGCACCTGCACATTTCTAGTGGGCCTCAGCTGGGTTGTTGCCCCTTCCCAGTGAGCCCCACTCTCCTGGGCATCTCCTCTAGGTACGCGGCTGCCTTTGCAATGCCTCGTCACAGCATGTGCTGGCCCAGTTTGGTATGGGTATATCCCATATCAAATTAAATCTGTTCCCTATGGGCCTGCTGCTGCCCCAGCCCTGCTCCCCAGGACACATGAATACAGTCAGGCTATGCAGAGCCCTTTGCCCAGTGCATTTAAAATACTGTTTTTCCTGCCATTTAGTTACCAGTCAGAATAATGCTTCATAACCCACACTTGAAATACTTTGCAAACAAATTTTATCCAAATAGACCAAAAAGCAATCTTGTTTCCCTAAACAACGGACATTTTTCCATCTCTTCATTCTCATTAGGAGCTGCTGACAAATCTCCTGTAACTCCCCATGCCACAAGGCCACAGCACTAAAACAGAATGTTTTTTCAACAGGGCCTACATTTCATCTGGTTTGTTTTAACATCTCTCAGTAGCTACCATGGCTGTAACACCAGCTAAATGCACTAGCTGGCCAACTAGCTCATCCCCTAACTCTTCCCTTGCTCAGCATGACTTTGTCGAAAGCCCACTGTGATACTTAGATTATTCATCCTTTAAAGGTGTTGCATTTAATAACCATGACGATAGGCTGAGATTTCCTCAAAACTAAAAAAAATTGAGATTTTAAGTCACAGTTTTGTTATGATTCACAATTTGCTGATTTTATCACAGGCCAGAGATAAACTAAGGTAAATTTGATTAGCAGAGTAGAATAAAGTGGAGTTTTATGAATTAATTGTTGTCTTAAGATAGTGAATAATTAAGTACACTTTAAAAACAACTTGAAAGCAACATGCAAAAATGCTTAAAACTAGCCAGGATTTTGGGGGGAACTGGTTGATTAAAAGAAGTGATAGAACTGGTGGCTTATTATGCTCTTATTTGCAATGTTAAGTTGTGACTAAGGGGAATCCTATGGGGGCTAAAAGCAAGAGATCAAAAATGATTGAGAAAAGAACTTTGGCCCAATTAGAGACTGTTGCTAGACAGAGAGACAGAAAGATTAATTTTCCGGCTCATGTCAGGTTGGCTGCAGCCTCAGATGACGGACAACCAATTAAGTTACAATTGTATGGTTTTCAGCAAATTTAGATGCAGCGATCCCTTTGATATGAGAGCACCTCGATGTACTCTGACATGGGAGTAGCCAAAATCTACTCGCCAGCTGCTCCCACACACAAACCTCTCCCGTTTGCCATGCTCCCTGCAATAAACTCAGCCAAAAGAGCGTAGGTGACCTGTGATGGTAGCACCCTTGTGTCTGGAGAACACGCGCAGAGCTAAAAGGTGCTCAGATGCGACACGGGGCTGAACAAAGGGATGATTTCTTTCCAAAAAGAAAAAAAAAAGTCTAAAAGTAGATAACTAGGCGAGAAGAACTGGGAGAAAGATCATAGGACAGGAAGAAGATGAGAGGGGAAGGGCAAGAGGGCTCATAAACAGTAAGACAATAAGGGTGGCAGGGAAAAACAAGAAGGAATTAAGAAGAGCTTGAAAAACATTTGACACATGGCCCCAAGACCAAAATGAAAAAAGAGGAACTGTTGGGTTTTTTTTTTCTTTCAGGTTCACAGAATTTCCCTTGATTGTCCTTTCTGGCTTGGAATTAGATGGTATGTTTGTTCTAAAATTAAAGCAACAGTGAAATCATTGGTATCTGGTCATCAGACATGATTTTGAAATGAACGAACTGAAACACTGAACTTACTTACTTTGTTTTTTGACATTCAAAAGGAGTCCCTGAATTCAGCCAGGGCTGACCAACGGCCACAATTGTCCTCAAACTGCAGCTTTTGATGCAGGCTTCACTCTCCAAGGCCTGAGCTGGGAGCTCTCATCATTTCTTCCCTCTCTCTCACTCATTATTTTTACCTTTACACTGGGAAAACTAAGATAAGCGGGTTTTGACCTTGTGTTAATTAGGTACCTGTCACTGTTATAATCAAGACAGAAAAAAAGCAGAAATGACTGTGTGATATTACATCAGTAGTTCTGTTTATACACTACAGGACACCACAGGGCACGAATCACTAAGTTTAAAACACCACATGAAACAGCTCATACAAAAGTAAATGCCAAAAAGTCAAAACAACAACATTTTTAAAGATTAATAGATTGTTCAAAATATATATTGATTATATTCATTACATGAATTTGTGAATTTAAATGCTGTCTGTTTTGGCATCAATATCTTATTTTGAAAAGAAATTATTTTTATGGAAAAGTCACTATCACTACAGAGATAGTGTGTGAAATGGCCTGTTTGACAATTTTTCACTTGACCCTGCACTAGGTAGACAGGAGCATATGTTCATATCAAAATCGCTCCATTCAGATGAACACTGGTGAGGCCACAGCTGAAGTACTTGGTCGAGTTTCAGAAAAGTGTTGAGAAGGTTGTGGGTGCCTGGAGCAGGGCTTAATTGAGAACCATAAAAACCATCAAGAGTCTAGAAAAATATGACCTCTCAGGAAGGATTGCAAAAATTGCATTTGTTTAGCTCAGAGAGAGGAAGATTAATAGGAGGCATGATAGCAGCACTGAAGTAGGTGAGGGGCTGCAACAAAGGAATAAACTTCCCATTACATCCACTGAAGATGAAACTAGAAGTAACGGACAGGGGAAATTTGGAATAGAAACTTTGCAGGTTTTCAGGTGCCTGTGTCAAGCTGATAGCCTAACAGCTGGAAGCTAGTGTTTTAACCATTTTCCTGATGAGGATGTAAGATATTCCCACTCAAAAACCAGACCAATACCCAAAAGGCTGTAGCTGGGAGCAATTACCAAAGAGGTGTCCTGAGGAAACCTGTACATGTTAATCTCCTGCTTCAAGGCTATAAAGCAGGATCTACAGGTGGCATTGTTATATTATGGTTTTTTATTGTATATTATATTATATTACGGGTTTTTGTGTGACCCTGGGCCTTTGCAATTATACACAAGTCATGGAGAAGTCAAAGTTGCTTTCTTGCTTTCTGTCTTTTCACACTATCAGAAATAAATAGTGATCTTTTTCCAGGAAGCAAATGATAATTCTGCCAGCCCCCACAACCATGATAGAGCCTCCTGTAACAGCTGCTTCAGCAGTATCTGTGGGAAGACTGTACACTTCATCTCACATTTTGTCCTTTCTGCAGAAAGTTATAGCTGTCCTTGTGAGAAAAGCTGGTACTGATATTCTCAGAGTTCCCAATAAATAGCTTCTGCCTGACAATGTACACAACCTGTTTACTCTTACCTTGGAGCTCTGTTGTCTATTATGTTTTCTCTTTCATTTATTGCTGCTTCATCTCTTCATTCTCTCATCTGATCTTTCCCCAGGCCTGGTGTAGTTCTCGCACTTCTCTTATTTCTGTTTTTAGTCCGCACCCATCTTTCTTTACTGGTTCATAACTTTCTACCCTAAACTTTGAAATAAATTTCTTTCTCCTTTCATAATGCGTTTTTGTGTAAAGGGCCCCACATCTTCCAAAGAAAAAAAAATATGGTTTGCCTAGACAAGTAGTTCATCTCCCATCAACCAGTCATTGCACAAACATTGCTCCCATGTGCGGAGAGCAAAAACAAGTTTTGGACACTGCTCAAACCCTACTTACGCCCTCCAAACAGAACTCAAGCGCACCTGAATACATTAATTTAGGGATCAAACTTAAGGTTTAATTCCTGATGTAGAAACAGGCCTTCTACATGCGCCTTCTACCTGGTGAGGTTTAGCATGTGGAAAGCTTTTGGGCTTTCCTCCTCGGTAATGTTTTGTGGAGGCCCAGGTTGCACTTCCGGCTGAGCAGGAGAAGGCAGAGTGCTATAAGCAGTGTCTGGGAAACCCGGGCTCAGTTTCCTGCACAGCTTCAGGATAATATTCTGCCAGGACCCATATAAAGTAGCTTTAAAGTAGCTGCCACCGATGCTCATGGCTGGTTTGTAACGATACGGTGCTGGCCAGCTCTCCAAGGATCTGCCCGACTTCCTGCATGCCTGTGGCATCCACGCTGCAGTACTGTGCTACCATAAATAGTGTGTGAGCTTGCCCGTTTACAGGTCTCCTGGATATATCATCACAAATAAGATAAATGGCTATGACTGAGGAATAGAGATTACTCCACCCTCCCTGGTATGTCTACGTAGAACACTACGGTTTAGTTAGTTTAAATGGAGCTTCTGGAACTTAAACTGCCTCCTTCAGATCAGCTTGGGTATTTCTCTGTATTTTGCCACGTAGACACTCCCTCTATCCCATTTTCCAATCGATAAAAGGGGAATAACAGTATGTTCTTATTTTCTAGAGGACTACAAACTGCAACACACAATGGCACCACACTCTAGCATTAATGGAGTTATGCAAGAAACAGAGATTTGCAGGTCAAGATCTCAACTGCATCTGCGGTTTTTATCATTTGGATCTTCCAGAATAATGATATGGATACAAGCTGCAACATTTGCATTTGCAACCGATCTCAGCTTTCTCAATATTTTGCTTTGTTTGGAGCATGTTTTCAGTGCAGAATCAACCCTCTGAAAATACTGCAGAAAGCTGTAACATAGGACAGACCAAGGAATGGGATTAATTTTAGATAGCTGCTGTTTATTTCCACTAGATAGAGCTTTTCTTTCCCCACATTCTAATTGCAGAATTAAGAGCTACCTAATACCAAGAGAAATGCATTGCCAGGAAATCTGCAGGTTCAAGACAGGCATGTTTCTAAGAGCAGAGGGGTTTATCTACAGTGTTTCAATAAATCTTAAGAACAGTCATCCCTGTAGTACTTTCAATTTCATCTGGGGTATTTTGTTAAGACTGAAATCATGACATGAAACATCCCAAAAATCAAACTACAGTGTTGAATTATGGTCACCGGTTAGTCGCTGGTTGGCTAAAAATGACTAATCCATACTATGCAAATTATTTAGAAAACCAGCAAGCACTGCAAAAAATCCTAGAGGAAGCATACATGCTTCCAGATCACAAAAAATTCCATTTGGGATGTACTGTTAGAAGAGGCTTAAGTGCAACTTTAACGGTATTGTTCGAAACCGCCCATTTCTTTCTTACTATTCAAAATCTCTATGACCACAAATACAAAATCTATGAATTAAACATTCAAGAATGTAAAAAAAAAAAAAAAAACCTGCAGATACTGTGTTCTAAAAGAATTAATTTGATAAAAGTAATATTCTTTCTAGTACATTTAATCCTTAAGGATTCAAGCTTTAAATCTTTCCTCTGTAGTCATATCAGCTAGATTTTAAGTGGGAATCAAGGTTCTGATGTAATCCAGTGAATGGCTGGAGCTGATAACAGTGTGTAGTAAAGGATGTTAAATTAAACAAAGCCATTTTCAAACTTCATGAATTTGAAGCAAACTCAACCTTCATGTCTTCACATTTCTTCAGTATGCTAAAGCAATACACAAGGCATGGCATGCCTCACACATACAGTCAGATGTGTTTGTAACGGTATCTGCACACAACTATTCGCGCTGTGATAGCACTTTGTGAAAGGAAAGCTGAGTCCCTAATAACGGTCCCATGCCGGATCACTGCCACTGCAATATCATCATGAGTCAGAATTGCAAAGTGTTTCTCCAGCTTGGTCTCACAATGCTTTTGCACTTCTGCAAACGCTCTTAACACAGCCTTCTGCAATATAAGTCGTTTTCCTCCTCAGGATTTTCTCTGTTGTGAGTATCTTACAATAGCAACTGGAAGGACTACGTGAACAAAGACACACCAGTCATGTTTAAGGTGAACCCCTGTGAGATGTAGTCAGATACTACAGGCAATGGTAAAAACCATAAGGCAGGGAGAGAGGCCGTGTTCTTTGCTGCCTGATGCCAACCAGCTGGAAGCCTGTGACTCCCGCTGCCTAGGGAGGTGGGAAACCACCTCCTGTTTGCCAAGCTGTTACCGTCCTTTCAGTCACGCCTCTCTTCAGCAGCAAACCGAAAACACACTATACAATTCCTACGTGTTGAGATTTTACATTTAAGTTCAACTTTCTACTTCTCCACTGTAGCTCCTGGTCCTGGTTTGCAGGCTGATGTCACAGGACAGAGACTGTAAAAGAGTGGGAAGAAACAAGGGCAGGAGCACGGGGGAAGACACCAAGGGAGGAAGGAGAAGCTCCTGGGCCAGAAGGGCATAGCACCCTCCCTGCAGAAAGCAAAAGCACCTGAAAATAGGAGAGAGAGGAAAACGTTAGGGAAGGGAGAGCATAAATCCAAAGCCCTGTAGCTGGAAACGGAGACAGGGACAGGGCTGCTCCTGTATGGCCTGGGAACGGACAGCAGCAACTGGGGCAAGATGGGACTTGGGCTCTGCAGAGGAAACGCAAACCAGGTGGGCTGGAGGCACCCGGCAGCAAGCGCTGAGGAGAGGAAGGAAAGGGAGGGAGCTGCCGCAATTTCTCCGGCAGGGAATGGGGAAAAGGCAGGAAACGCAGCTTTGGTGCCAGCACTGCCCCAGTGCTCCTCCTGCTCACCCAGGCGTGTGGCTAGCATGACCCAACACCAAGCGCGAGCAGAGAGCTGCTGGGGAATTGCTAATTCCCCAAGCAAACAGCGCTGTTTCCACAAAGCCTGCTCAAAGCACCCAGCAAAGAGCGCAGGGAGCCACCACACAGAGAAATACTGAAAAAGCAGCTGCCAAGGACTGGCCTCAGCTAACATGGTGGTAGGTTGTTGAGGGCTCCACCTCAACGAAAACAGTAATGAGAAGGGTTGGATGAGTGCCCCCGTGTTTTATTGAGTATCTGAAACAACCCAAGCACAGCACGCTTTGCCTCTCTGCACGTGCGGACATAGAAATCTGGGCACTTACCAGCCCGTTTCACGGTTTCTTTTATTGACTCAGAAGAAATGTGAACTCCCTATCAAGGTCTTTTAATCACAAGCTTTCTGTGCGCACTTTCTGCTCCTGCATGAAGCTTGGTGGATATCTTTATTACTGTGTACTACAGAGGGATGAGCACATTGTTTGCACTCCATAAAATAATAAATGTGCTCAGCATGCTCATCAGCACTCCAGCCTGCCTTGGACAAGGGCTCCAAGCTCTGTGCTTCTCTTTATTTAAACCTGTTAAACCTATTTAATAGGTTTTAATTAAACCCTTTAAAGCTATTTAAACCACCAGATTGTCACCCTTTGATGGTGATATATTTGTCTGTCCATGTGTAAGAAAAAAGGTAGGAGTTATTTTATAGTATGAAAAACAAACCGCCGCCCCCCTTGTGTTAGTCATGCTAAATCAATTTGAAAATGTCTTTAATGGGTGCAGTTTTATATAGAAAGAGCTTTTTACATATCGTGCATTGCTGATTAGAACAAGAAAAAGAAAGAAAGGAGAGCCCCTTCCCCTGCAACAGGAAAGAACAGGAGCGTTGGTGTAAGTCACCCCCACCCAGAAAGCAGAGAGAAAACTACGTCCTTCTCTGGGTAATGCTTACAATGCTTTTTCCTTACCATGCTATTTGCAAGCCTATTTTTGTTTCCCAGGAAAGAGTGTGTTTGGGTAGGGCAGATATGAAACAGCCAGAGGGGAAGCTGAGCCCAGGTCAATCGGGAGCTCTTTGCAACGTGCTGCAGTAATTAGTAAAATCATAGTTCTTCTGCTCTATGTTTGTGATCCAAATGCATCTCCAGCGACATGACTAATTGTATAATTCAGGAAAGGGTCACTGCAGTGTCTGCTATGATGTATTTATTTTTAGCACATCCCGGATCAGCCCAGACACCCATTTCAGCCACACCCGCCCATGCCACTCTGTTCCTGACAGACCTCTGAAAGCCTCTGGAGCATCAAAAACCTGTTCCCACCAGAAAACTTCTGTGGAAACACTGTAAATTGCTTCTATAATTAATGTAATTCCATGGTCAATTGAGTGAGTCCCTCTTCATCTTTTCCACACTGCTTAGAACAAAAGTTTAAATGGTACAGAATATCCCAAAGGGAAAGCCCAAAATGGGCTTTGCAAGACCAAAGTGGAGTACAGTCTCAGTGGAGTTATGTTATATGCACGGATGAAGGATATACTTTGAAAATATCTGATTTATGTAACTGGCACATAGAGCTGATGAAGACCTCCTTGTCTGTGAGTATCTTGTAAAGATGATTGAATACTCACATCATTTTGAATTTCTACCAATCTGATACAGCTGCTAAGCTCCTATGCGAAACTGAAATGCTTTTCTCACGTGCTTTACTTTCCAAAGGTGGAATTAAAAAAACAAAGTTGTTACTAAGAGAGCACTTGAAGCAGGGGGTCAGCACTGAGGACCTACACTATCAAAGAGCAGTGGGGACTGCTGCGATAGCCACGCCAGCAACCACACTGATAACCAGCTTCCTAGGGGAGCAGAAAGTAGACCATATTCAGGATGCTCAGGCTTGTCAAAAATCCGGGTCCCAGTCAGTGCACTGGGAAGTCACGGTGAGCTGGGAGCCGATCACCTCATGTTGGTGAACAGCTATAGACATCACTTGTACTTTTATTGGCAAGTAGCATAATTTTATTCCCCATGACAATTACAACTATTGTGAATGAGTTGCTCCATTCCTACTCAAACCCTTCTGCTATTCTTCTCCCTTAGCCATTTCTTCCATAAATGACCAATCCTCATTTTCCAGTTTTTGCACTTGAAAACAGTATTTTCTGCCAGTTCTTGGAAATGCAAGGTGAATGCAATTAGGGAGGAAGCAGACAGTGCATTACAAGAAAGTGTCACTAAGCCAATAAGATAAATTGTGCGCTAGTTCACCTAAATTCAACAGCATTGAGATGCACTAGCCACATGACGCCATTAGCACAGGGAATGGCTTCCAAAGGGAAATAATGGATTCCTCTGAAGCCATTTGAACTGGACAGGATAAAATGTGCAGAGAACCAAAAAAACAGTCCTGCACCAGGAGATTTTTTTGCCTCTAATACCTGTGCTGTGTCCTTCCCTTGCTGTCGTTGGCACATCTCGGGGATTGGGTTATTTGGCATAGATCTTTAATAAGTTCTTCCTCTTGTTACACACTGGAAACTACTCTAGCGAGTTGTTACAAGTGAAGCCTAACAGTTTGGTGAATACATTTGCTGCCTTCTGAACCACAGCAAATATATTAATACGCTACTCTTGTAAGAAAAAACCTTCCTAAAGAGAACCTAAAGCTGCTCTACTGTAATAGCCTTTCTGGGCAGCCAGCTTTTGGTGCTGGCTATAATTTCCAAGATCTATGTGTTTTGTGGCAAAGCAGAGTTAAATTCCATAGGATGTCCAGAAAGCTCCATAATTCAAAGAATTCAGTAGTTTTCAGAAAGATATTTTAACAGTCTTGTGCAGAAATGAGTAACTACAATTGAATTGCATGCTGGCCCCAAACATTTCCTTCGACATGCCACAGACTTCGTCCTTTACGACCATCTGTAGGAGTCAAGGGGAAATGAGGTTTAGACAACTCGGTAGGAATTTCAGAAAGTCTGTAATTCCTGGGCAAAAAAAAACCCCAAATTTTGGCTTTGGGGGACTTTGCATGGCAGTGGAAGCATTAGCCATGTATCATGTCCAAAGTCGCCCCTCTCTACGGGACGTAACACGGGGAATTTGGGGGTGAAAACATTTTAATTTCTCATTTCTTGCCAGAGAAATCCTCAGCTTTTTTTCCATTTCACCTGCCAATGTTTGGTGATATTTTTGCTTCCATAGTCTTTGAATGAGTTCGCAAACACCGATATTTACATCATCTATATTTCTGTGATATATAACCCATGCTGAGACAAGGAGAGGTAATTCATCTGTCAAAGAAAGATGATTTCAGACTGCCCTTACACTGGGATAGACAGCACCACATGCATTAACATTTTGAAGGTTATCATCAACATTGTATTTCAAGTAAAAGCCTAGACTCAATGTTGAGCATGTGACGAAGTGGGAAAACTAGTAAAAAATGAAGGAATATATGGGGCTCTGATCACTTCAAGTAATTATCATGCAATGAAAACATGCCTCAACAAATAAGTAAGGTATTTTACAGAGGAAAATAATGTGAATCCTTGGCCAGGAAGGTAAGTAAATCTCCTGGCACTGTTTTCCTCAGACTAACTAAAATCCAAAGCTTTTGCCATTCTGATCAGTTGTTGCCTGAATAGCCAAACCTGCCAAGCCCAAATATGATATTAATCTGCTGCTAGAGATTATGAAAGAAGAAATCTGCAGGAAGCATAAACATCTCATTAGTATAATCAGGGATTTAATTGATCTAACCCTAAAGTTTTGATTACACTGACACTCGTCAAATCAAGTACCACACTGAGAAATCATGACATTAAGACAAACTGAATGTGCTTTTTAGAATGTTTACATAGCTTGTAGAAATCTTCAGACAGCAAGGCTGGTGTAGTGCTCCCATCCCAGCAAAATGCGTAATTTCATTAGAGTGATAAGAAAAGGCTGAAAGGTTAGAGCAGATAAATACGATGCAAAACTATGTGTTGCTTGCTCCGTGGTTTCAGCAACCTGAGATGTGTTGCTATCTACAACATGCAGCTAACACCCAGGAGCATGTTAGTGCCATTAGAAAAAATGAGATTAAAAATTGTTGTAAAAATACTCTATTGATAAATAGGCTAGGATTTTCACCTGTACCACAGTCAAGCAAGCGTCCACTTTCCACATAGAAGCACTCAAAATCCTTGCCCTGTTACTAGTTTGAAACGTAACCTCTGGAGCATTAGCTAGTTAGTCTGGCCTGAAAGGGGCCATTGTCTACCCTGGCTGCTAAGAAAAAAAAAGATTTGGAACTAATTAGGACCCCTCCAGATCAGCCTCTAGTACATGTGTGGGTGGCATCAGAGGGCTTCCTACCCCCTTTCTACCTCTCCTGCAAGGGGACAATACCCCAGCAGATCACTCCTGCTGAATTTTGTTCCCTTAGACCCATTATATCAGCAAGTGATCATCAGAGTACAGCTTTCTCACATGGGGAGGTAGGTTCAGAAGGCACAGCATAGAGATACCATCATATTAAGTTGTGTTAAACCACTTTTCCTGTTGCAGGTAGGTCTGGTTGATACAGTGTGCCGCTGTTAGGGCATCCAGGGATCCACTGTCACAAGATGAATGCCAAGGTACTGCTACCTGATAGCTCAGGTGCTGGGACAATAACGGTGGCTTGCATGGTAGGACATGGTGCGACTCAGGGTTTTGACTCTTCTGTTTAAATCTGGGACTTAGAGTGCTAGCTGAAAGCAAACCTTCGGCTGGGGCTGCACGGCAAGAAGGCGCGTCCCCTGGGTGGTGGATAGGGGATCCCTCTCTGGAGGGTGCACCGGATAAAATTGAAGAAGGTGCCGCGAACCAACGCAGCCTAAGGGAAGGCCACCCTGACAGAAAAACCACTGGCCCTCCAAGTCATGGGGGTTGGGCAGGAGGCCAACTACCTCCTCCCGGGGAAAAAAAAAAAAAAAAAAAAAGTTACAGAAACGACGAGCATCAACTTTCAAAAAAACCCAAAATGGCGGAGATGGAGAAAATCAGTAATGAAGTGAGGAGGAGGAGATGGAATTGGATCGGTCATGTCTTGAGGAAAAAACCAACAGAAGACTGCGCTGTGGCCCTTGGGACTCCAGAGCACGCAGCCGCAGACGGATCGAAGTGGAAGAACGATGTTCGCGCCTTGTGTGCCTCCTGGCACTGAGAGAATTCAGATCAGATCAGCTGAAAGCAAAAGTAAATGTTTGTCTTCTAAGGGAGCCAGGTCTTTAATTCTTGACTTGTATTTGGAAATAACACCTGCTACATACACAAATCCAACATTGTCTCTCTGTTTACAAAATTACAAAATAAAAGCATTAAAGGGTCTTCCTTGAGTTGTCTCAGCAAAAAACACAAACACATCCCCCTCGCCCCCCTTCATAAGGAACACAAGCAATAAGGATGTCTTTCCCATGTGATTTTACTATGGGGCCTTACTCATCTTTAGACTGTGAAGTTAGCCTGGCTAACTAATGGTACCAGTTAAAAAATACTCCCTTCCCTAGGTTAAGAGTTTCTTGAAGATTATTTTTAATTTGTATTTTTGCAGTTTTTTCACATAGGACTCAGATGTATAAACAATTGGAGACCAAATTCAAGGTCCTTTCCTATTTAGAAAAAACCTACAAAACCAAACCAAAACATAAACCTCAGCAGATATTTTTTTCCTAATTTATAAAGGAGTAAAGATTAATAAGAACTCTAGGTTTTCATCCAGATAAAAGAGACAGCTAAATAAAAGAGAAACCACGCAGGTAAATTTTCAGAAGAGACAACCATTTGTTGGGCATGTCATATGGCATTATGTATTCTCAGGTTTGGAGCCAAATGCTGCGGGCAACTTGCCCTTCAAATTCAGTTTCTATTTATTTTGGCTGCAAATCATAATCTCCTTATCAAGCAGGTATCAAGCCATCTGCTTTCATCCTCAGTAAATGCACTAAACTTGCATTTCGGTTTGGGGCTAGAACAAGCAGTTTTCTTATGTCCAGTAATAAATACACCTTTAAAATCCATTAGGCAAAACTGGCCCAATATGAGAAAGCTCTAATGAATGAAAGCAATGTGGCACAAGAAAAAAAAAAAAGAAAAAAATCTGTACAGGAACAAAACTCAATTAGAGGCTACGGTAAGCGCCAGCACTACGATTTGATTTTTGAGAAAGCTATTCTTGCAAACTGCTAGGAATGGTGGAAACACCCAAAACGCATTTTTTTTTTCACAACAGAAAAACTCTCAAGACGTTCAAAGTTTGGGGTCAAGCAAGCTAAAGGTGTGAAAAAGCAGCTGGTTATCTAAAGCCTATTCACATTTCTCAAATTTTCAGAGATGAGACAACGATCCGACTGTGACAGTCTGTGCCTTGCTAATCTCTCCCAGAGCACAGCCATGAATAATAACCTAGAATGAGGGAAGACCATGCTCAGAAGCTTTAACTGCTCAAAATGGTTCAGTTAGTATTTAATTTTAAAAATGAATTTTTTAAAAGACTTGAAGGCTTGTGAGCTGAGAGCACAGAAGATGGAAAAGGCTATCCATCTCCTCTAGTTAACATCGACAAGAGCAGAGTTCAGGTGGCTGCAAATGTAGGTACTCACTACAGGAGCCCTGTTTCAGTGGAACTTTTCTCAAGCTATCAGCCTGGGAGCCAGGATTAATCTGCTGTGTTGTAGTGTTGGGGTGATACCCCCGGCTCCACAGCATCTCCTTAACTGGGAAGGGGGTTGGGAAGCACGTAACTTAGGGTTGATCCACAATGTAATGGAACAGCTCCAAATTGCTTCAGTGGCCTTTGGACTAGGCTGTCAATGCCAAGATTTGCTCCTACCTTTCCAAAATGAAAAGCACCCTTGTTTTTTTGTAGTGCCATCAATTTTGACAAGAGCACTCTTGGAGAAAGGTACTGCTAGCTGTCAACAGGGGTCACTAACCAGACGTTGATAAACCCACCTGCTGTACATCTACAATGCAAGACAGTAAGTTCCAGCTCCTACATTTGAGTGCATAACCTGAACACACCCACACTGATGCTGAGGAGCACAACCCCACACTTTTCTGCTGTCATTTCTGCCGGAAAGAACCCTGGGTGCCTGAGTGAGAAGGAAGCTGTGGTGTGCTACGAGCACTTTGTGGAGGACATCTGCTATGCCATGTAGCCATAGCCATGCTGTATTACAAGGCCAAGGCACAGGAAGATGTAACCTCTAAGCACTTACGTTATAAGCACATGCCAATTCCTCTCCTCTCATATTTTAGGAGAACAAACTTCACCTTTACACATTTTAAAAGTAATTACATCTTAATGAAGACTCAAGAGCATTTATATTTGATTACTATCCTTTGGCAATATATTCTTTGACCTGTTCCAGTGCTGTCTGTTGTTTAAAGCTGGAAATGCTATGAACCAACCAAGAAAACATTTCTATTTTTGATATGTTTTGGAGCAGTTAAGAATAAAGGGCAATATGCCAGGAGGACCGAACGCCTTGAGATGAGCATGAAGGAACTCCTGCTTTAAGCACGTCATTTAGCTCTCAAAGGGTTGAGAAAAGCCTTGAGAGGAGGCACAAGTTGTCAGGAGGCTATCGGTTTCCACATCTGTACATAACTGAGCCTCTAGTAATTAGCTGACAGAGGGTAGATCCCACCAAAACATTAGGGACTTCTGAGGATGCAAGATCCCAGGATGAATTAGAAAATTACCAAGAAAGCACTGCCAGCATACAGGCTGAAGACAAGGCATGAAATTTGGAAGCCCCACAGGAGACTTGGTACGTTCTTTACTAAGCACAATGGAAAGATCCTTGTCCACTTCTGCATGTTTTACAAAAGATACAAAGACAAGCAGATTGTGCGTATTATGTGAAGAGGCTGCAAGCCCACACATTACTTGTCTTGGTAAGCTCTGAAGACAAACTACCCCAAAACCTGGGGGAGGGAGTATTAAAACACCAGGGTGTGATTTGACTTTCTCTAAATTTTACTGAGCATAATTTTAAAATACCAACAGTGTTTCTAAGCAACTGGATAAATGTCTTACTGCTGTCTCCAATGCTCAAAAAAGGAAGACTGAGCATGAGGGAGACTGGTGTCAGCCTCCTTACCATCCATTCCTCTCTTCAGATTATAAGACCCTGCCGTTACAGCCCAGATGTGCAGGACACCTTAGCAATCACAAACAGTGGAAATCCAAAGATTTCCGTTTAGTCTCATATAACAGACAATACAACTGCTTCTGTCTTAACAGGTGATGCATGGGGTTGCCTGAAGGAAGCTTGACCAGATTATGTTCTTCTACTTTCACAAGGTAGATAGAGACATACTCCAAATTTCCCCACACACATTCTTCATTTTCTAATGTGAATTTACCAACAGAATTTCACTACCATGTCTACCTTGCAATACAGCATTTAAAAAAAATACTTTTAGAGAACTAAAATTGTTCAGAGCAAATATATCCTATATGAAATTTGCTTATTCATTGTCATCAGTTCTGTCCTGTTCATATCACGCAGAGGAGGGAAAATCCTTTTTAAAGAAAGGATTGTATAAAATTGACAGAATTCCTCCTACCTTTGCATGTTGCTTTCTGATAAGCTTTATGGACTGTTGTGTTAAATATGGTCCTTTTGATCCAACTCCACTTTGCTTTACAGAAGTTGTGAAATTAAAGGTTTAACAATGACAGGAAGGCTATTTTTGCTGGGAGTAGCAGACAGAGAATAAATATACCTCAACACAGACTTTTGGGGCTTGTACTTACTTAACACAGTTTTAAAAGCAGTTCTTTCCGTGGCACAATCTGATTTTTAATCTCCTTTATTTTTTTTTTTTTCTAACAGCAGTGAGCCCAAGCAATACCATAAGCTACACCACAAAAGACATTTCTAGATTTTAGCACGCAATGTGAGCAAAAGTTGATTAACTTTTTTTAGATCAGTTAATCTAGTATTATCAATTTTTTAACTTCTGATTCATAATATCCCTTACAGGCAATCTATAGGCATTTGTGTAAGTTTTTTTAATGAGTATTCACACCAGAAGGCCAGCAATGAAAGCAGAGATAAAAAGCAGATTTGACTTCAAATGTATCTTTTGACAAAGGTGATGATAGACTCTGGCCCTTGTTACAGTTTTTCTCACCCTTTCAGGTTTTACTAGTTAATTCCACTGTAAAAGCATGATCTTTCAAGCTAAAGAATAATGAAAACAGCAGTTCAGTGACCATATGAACACCACAAAACTTGATTAAATCTGTGCATTTGAGAATGACTTCTAGAAGATATTGCACTCAGTAACTGATATTGCACGTAGGCTTGCATCCCTCATTATTTGACACTTGATAAATGCTGTAAGCCCCTATATCTTTGGGGGCAAAACTAAGATAATTTCTGAGAGATATCCTTGGCCAAACTTATTGCTGGCATAGTGCCAGGGAAATCCATCAGGATAGATTTGATTTGCAAGAGCAGTATTTGCAAAATCTGACAGACATTTCAATTCCCCCCTTAAAGCCAGCTCTACAAAAGACTCTTTGAAATCAAAGAAGAAAAACAGAACAGAAAACCTTTGTAAATATACCTCTGATTTTAACTCCTCTCAGATTGAGGAGCTTCATGACACCTAGAAGGAGAGCTGTCACAAAAATACAATGGCAGGAAAGTTTTTCACAGAACACATATAACTCAACTACCAGTTAGTACCTTCTTCTCCTCCAACACACAGTCTTTCAATCACTGCACTAAAAAAAAAAAAAAAAAAAAAGCATCCAGCTACTGACAGCTAAGCTTTTGCTCGCAAAACACCCCAGAAATGTGACAAGTCTATCCAAAAAAGTCAAAGAACTTACCTCCCACAGTGCAAACACAGAGTACAGCTTGGAGAAAGAAGGCAATCCCCAGGAGCTTCATGCTTGGTGGTGGTGCTGCTGTCAGCTCTCCCTTGCACAGCTGGGCAGGGAGTGCTCTCTCACTCTGAGGCAGGCCTTAATTACTCCATGGAAAAAGGTGTGTAGAGACTGTGCCTAGTCACTGCCCATTCCTGCTTATTTTGGGGACTTTGATAAAGAACAGGAGGAAACACAACATACTCCCTCTGGGAGTTCAGTACGGAGGAGATTTATTGTTTCAGTCCTTACAGGAACTCCTTTTCTTTGGCAGTGAACTGTGTTTTTGTTAATACATTATTTTGTTCTTCTTCAGCCACGAGGTCAGGAAGGTTTTTTTTAAACAGAGGCAAATCTTTCTTTAGAATGTGCTATACATCACCAACTTCCATACTGTTGCTGGAGATACTTTTGAAGGGAACACTTATGAGTAGTGAGGGAGCCCAGGTAGTGGGGGATAACACAGCCAGGAATGGAGGAGCAAAACAAGCAACAGGAGCCCTCACCTGGCCCTTCTTTGTGTTGTGTAAAGTGGCTTTGGTGAAAATCACAGCTGCTTCACATTAAAGCCAGAGAGAGTGCCTCCCTGAGAGAACTGCTATCCTGCAACAGAGAGGATGCAAGCAGCCACCAGTACAGGGGGAGGAAGCAACTCCAGCAAGGTGCCCCAGGAGGGAGAGGCTCTGGGCTCCGCAGAGTTAGGGCTAGGGGGTGTGGTTTTTTTCTTTAAATGAAAGCTGGCTTCTTTCTTTTTTTTTTTTTTTTTTTAAATTTGAAAAGTTGCAGCTAGCCTTGATTGTGTCTGCTCTATTAGCAATGGAAAGGTTTTTTTATTCTTCTGTATAAGTACTTGCTGTGCTATGGGGTGGGAATATAGTCCCCAGAGTGAGCCTCTTACCTGGACTGTCTAATAAGCCAGCGCAGAATTGCTCTCTTCTCCTTAGGAGCCGCTGATCTGGGAAACTTGGGTATCCCTCCTTCTCACAGATATTTCTTCAACTTCTGTGGAAGAAACCCGAACAGAGCTTCAGAGTTAAAGGCTATCAAAACATGATCTCGTAATACTCTTGTGCTCTGTGCCTTAATGATTCAAGGCAGCTGATGGCAATTAATCACAAAACTTCAACCACAATGAGAATGCGGTGCAGTATGTTTGCTCATCTCCCTCTCTGTCAATCCTCAGGAAAATTTGGCGGAAAAACTGACCTTGCAAACAGCCTGATTCATTAAACAGTCAACCCTACTTATTGCAGTAATTAAGATTTTTTTTCTTTTCCTCATGACTCTTTCGTGCTATAAGGGGAAGTTTTGGAATGGCTTCACATGCAGGAACTCCCAGGAGCTAAGCCACAGTGCTTCCAACAACAGTACTGTTTTATTCATGGGATGAGGAAAACAGTAGCAGCTCAGCATCATGTCTGGAATAACTTCTTTTTAGTTAAAGAAATTACATTTCTACATCTTAAGGCTATGACACATGCTCTGCTCAATAGAAATCTGATGGTGGACAATGAATTTCTGTCACTTCATTTGGACAAACTTAGGTATTTTCACCCATGAGAGATGCAAGCATGTAAGTTCTCTTTAGCGAGACTGTTTTCACCATCATTGGAAAGGATCACACAGTAATACAAACTTGACTCAGCGTAGAGGTGGGCCACACAATGACACTTTTGTCAAGTTGACAGGAGCATATGGCAGGGAGTTAGCGCCAGTGCTCTCTTCCTATGCTAGTTTTGTGCCGACATAGGACCTAAAGTTAGAATGGGCTAGAAAAACAGTAACTACTGCAGCAGAAAGCCTTCAAGCTCCAAGAGAAATCTGAACATGGAGAGTGAATTAATCCCAGGTTAGTTAGCGCTGTTTCTGATGCGATAAGAGGGACTCTAAACCTTTTATTTACTGCATTGCCAAACCACCACCTGAAATGTTAATTCTGAAGAATTCTTCAGTGCACTGCTGCTGCTGAAGATGACGAGGGTGGTGGTTACCTGCAACTCACTGAAGGCAGAAAGGGCACAAAGTGTTGCAGCCCTGCAGTAGCCACCCACGTCGCAGGTACAAGTGTGGAAAAGGCTCCCCAGCCTCACGCAAGGGGTTGGGAGGGAAAGAAAGAGAAAGGGGCAAGTGTCTTTGCCTCACACCATGTCATGCAACTCGAGTTGTACCTCAGAGAGGCAACTTACTGCCTCCCTGAAGCATCAAGAGAACTGTGCCCCTCTGAGATACTCACTAACATCAACATCAAAGGCAGCTAACTTTTGGTAGATCAAATTTGATATGGATAGCAGCAGCTAAGTAACAGTAAGGACTAATAGGAGTAGAAGAGGAGCAGCTCAAATAAGTCACTGAAAGAAAAACTCCAGCCAAAGCTGAGTTGTAGCTTCTGGCTTGCAGTATCTGAGCTGCAGAAGAGAGATTCTCACAGCTCTTGTCAATGGAAACATTTTTTTTTTCCTTTAAAAAGAAATCATTTAAGGTTTTAAAAACTTCCAGCGATCTTTGTAGCAAAAGATTATTCCTCTGTGTATTCACTGAACAGAAATCTTCTCTTTTTCTCCCTACGGGTAAATAAGTTTTCCTTTATTGACTAAATGTTTTTCTTTCTTTCCTCAAACCAAGAAACTTAGCTTCAGTGCCAACTTGTGCTTTGTTTTATAAAGAGAAATTTGGTCATCGGTACTGCTGCCAACTGTGGTATTACTGCCAGTGCTGGAATATCTGGAGTTTCACTTTGAGCCCCAGAACAAGTGACTGTGTGACAGTCTCAGTTTCCATGTTTTTTCTAGTAAGATTTGAGCCCTCCTAGTTGCAGAAGAAAACTTGAAACATGACCAAAGAGCACTCTAGAGAATGAAAGGACCCTCTGTTTTAAAATACCGTTATTTTGTAGTCCAATAATGGTTAGGGTAGCCTGAGTTATATATTTATTTTTGACAGTGTGGTATTTCATTATTAAAGGGAAACCATTTACTGCCACAGTGGATTTGCAGTTACAGATTTATTGGTCTCAGGCTGTATTTACATATTCTTTCTTAGTTCACATTGCTTGGAGCAAAACATTGCCTTTTTATGCACAGTTCTCCTATGAGGTTCAAATAATCCCCTTCAGAATTAGAGAATGTAAAAATTTTACATATCATTCAATATTCTTGAAGCACCACTGCGTAAAACAGGAAATAATATGGACAGCCATGCTGCCTTGCTGTGGGCTACTGGCAATTTCCAATGTGGGTGCGAAGAGAAAATTTGTCAAAGTTTTTAAAAAAGCAAAAATAAAAAGATACAAAGATACACAGTCTTTGATGATTTACTAAAGTGAAGAAACAAACACACTGACTAAATTCGCTGGCCTTTCCCACTGATGCTCGCTATCCCTTCCACTGATGTTTTTTTTAAATTCTTATAGCAGAATGATAGAAAAAGAGCAGGATAATCTCAAACTCCTATTGTTTTGCTACATCTGTATTTCAGCAAATATATCTAAAGTAATATTTTATCAGAAATTACTCATGATGTACCTGTACATTTGATTATACTCCCATAAGAAGGGTAACTTTACATTGAAAAATGCAGTTGTAACAGTATAGAAATACGTTGTTTAGTTACATTTTCTGTTCTTTTAAAATTTGTTCTTAAGAGTACTTGTTTTAGTCTATTACATATATTAAAATTTTAATATAAAGTAGAACTCTAAAGAACTTACATCTAGCAGTAAAAAAGCAAGATATTTTGTTGGTCATGTATAGAAGTTACTCTGAAAATTCATGCTGAGGGACATTTTAAAATGTAGATGTTTTGTTCTGAATTTTTTATGGAAGCATTGGAACATCTCAGGGAATAGAAATGTCAGTGCCCAAATTCCTCTGCACACAATAATATTAAAAATATGAAAGATCAGGCTCACAAATGTATTTACGTGCTTAAAAAACCAAGATAGCCACCTTTTCTTTGTAGCACGGAAATGCTTAAATGTCATTGATTTGATTCAGAGCCAGCCGCTAATGTGAAAAATTCCACTACATCTTGAAGTGTCTAGATGCCTTTATGCAAGCACTAAAGACCAAAATGCATTTAGTCTGTATTCAATACTGGTTTTACGAAAGATATTTTCAAGGCCAGATCTAATAGAATTACTGCAACTCTAGCTATCAGGCTTGAGTATTGTTCATTTGCAATACCAACAGACTCTGCAAGGATATCCGTTACTGCAGAGCATGTTTTTCCTACTCTTTCATACCTGGAACACTATTGATGAACTACAGGGAGTGAAAATAGGTTTGAAGGAACTGACTCTATGTTTATTCACTTGCAATTGATACAAGTTAGGACCATATTCGTAGAAATGTGGTTGCCACTCTGCTAGAGTGCCAGATTTCAAAGGATGTTGTATGTCTGAGGTATTCAGTAGATGTCACTGTCAAAAGGGTGCAGCAAATTTACGCTCCCGAGCTACCTCTGTCCGTCTCTCTTACTGCACGCTCCCATTGCTGCTGCTAGCAAAACACGAGATAGATAGAAAGAGGGCTCTGCACTTAGGTGTTTCACGTTCCTGTTCCCAAAACTGTATTTCCATCCTGAGCCACAGTTTATTTCACCGTCTCATGAGTCTTGGGTATCAACAGTCTCATTTTTGTGCTCAGTCCTTACTTCCTAACTGAGTAGAAAATATATTTTAATGGAAGGACACCAATTTACCCTATACCTGATGACTTGGTTCACTGGCTTCAGGAGTTACTCAGATCTGGATTATGTGCTTGAAAAGCTGTGTACTTGGTTGTTTTTGTTGACTAGTCACCCTGTGGTCGTCCCACGACTTTGTGAGCTCCTCGCTTGGAGTCGCAATGTGCTACTTAACAGCCAAGGTCCTTCTAAGGACACCATTCTAGGTCCATTCTTTCTCTATTGGTGAGATACTGATATCTATGTATTTCGATCTTGCTGGTCAGAGAGAAGCTTAAGCATAACCACAGTGGCAGAGAGAAGAAAGCTATGGAGGGAAAGGTACTGCTGCCCCAAGTCATGTTTCATGCTTACGTACGGGGAGTCAGGAGAGCTGGAAGAGAGAGACCGTAAACAGTCATTCTAGGGATACAAAAAAATGTGGACTTGCAAACTTAGAGCAAGGAACTTCATGTCATGTAAAGACTCACACAGAATGTGTTTATAGGCTTTGCATCCTGTCCTGAGCTAATGAAATGGGAAACAGTGAGTCAGTCTCAGTTTCTCATGTTATTTGAAATGCATGGAATGATTATATGGTTGGCTGTCTCAGAGGAAACAAAACAGAAGTATGTGTTTGAACCATGCCTTAATTTTCCAAAAGGCTGAATAAATCCAGCCACTATCTATCCAGACAAATATCTCGTCTTTGTTGTGGTAAACTGCAATGAGCTCATTCTTCTTGGGCCTGGTTAAGAAACGGGCAGCAGTACGGGACTGCAGTGGACCTCAGTACTGAAAAGCAAGATGTACTTTCTGTTCCAACCATACTCGTCAGTTTTCCTGGGCAAGATGTTGTTGGACATTAAGCTTCTGCTGAGCTGAGTTCCTGTGGCTTCTCTTTTCCATTTGGTTTCCTCTGCACAAGCAGTGGAAAAATGTATCAGGTTTCTTGTCAGACCCATGAGGGGATACTCTGTGCATTGGTCTGTCTAAGCTATAGTTTTTAACAGTGTCAGCTTTGTTTTCAGACCACTAGTGCCAGAAAAGAACATCTTAGAACATTATAAAATATCTGATCATAAAGAGCCTATTGTACCTAAATACAACACAGTATTATAGCTTTCTCAGCAGCCAACACTATGGCTATGCTAGTATCCCTGCATTTATTATAAATCTATGTTTTCATCCACTCATAAAAGGAGTCACTGAAAAAAATGTGTCCGGATTCCTCATTGCCCAGTTTTGTTTCTCTTTGTCAACCTTGTGAGATTTGAGGGGCTTGGGCTACTTCTCAGAGGACCCTGGGAGCTTCTGAGCTGCAGGACATGGGGCTGGAAAAAGGGAGAGTTACAGGAGATTTGGCAGCTGCGCAGAATTTAATGTTGGGCAGATAGAGAGTATGCAGGAACCGCTGGGCCCGCACACTCATTTCCTGCATCTCTTACTCCGTCACAGAAGTGAGGTAAAGAGACAATTCATAATGAACAGCTTTTTCTAGAACTCATAACAAGAAGCCAGACTTCACATATTATGAATTTGAGACTAAGTTATGCTTCAAGACAATGTCTAGGATACATTTGGTTGCACAGAGCCGCTCTTGAACTTAAGACAGCTCCTCTCTGCTTGGCATTTTTCCTTGTGCCTTTTTTTTTTTTTTTTTTTTGCAGCTATCTACCATGTCTTCCAATCCAACTTCCAGCATCGATAGGCTTGAACTCTTTGTGGCTTAACCTCGTTATCCAGAATAGCTTTTACGGCCGCTCCTCAGTGTCTGGCTTCCCAAGCCTTCATTCCTTTGGTGTATTTCAGACTTCCTGTTGTCGCTATCAGAATGAGTCCTGCTGGCAAGCACTTTTTGACACATGCGAAATACAATGCATGTCCGGTCTGATAAGGAAACGACGTCGCCAAGGAAAGTGGGTAAAATCCCTGTGCCAAAATATACCCCCAGCATTTCAGCTTCCTAGCAGACTGCGTATCTGCCCCTTCACAGATATCATAAACATTTTCCTGTTCTCTGCATTTCTACTTTCCAATTTATTCACCAATACAGAAGGGACTAAATGCTTTCCACAGCATGTAATAGTTAGGCAGTCAGTAGCCAGCTGAAAATAAAAGCATCTTGGGCACCTCCTAAGAGCAGGTATTTCAGATCATCCACAGATAGCTGGAAAATGCACAAAAAATTTCACACATACCTGCTTTTGCTAATTTGTTATATTGCCGGACAGTTTTTCATCAGGAATGCACTGATTCACATTCATCTCTGCTTACACTCATCTAAATTTTTGTTCCAGACAGCTGGGATAAGAATAAAACTTTTTTAAGGAAAAAAAAAACAAAACCAAACAACAGACAAAAATGGACTACTAGCATTCTGTGCTGCCATGTACTATACTTAGGACTGTTTGGTAGCAATAGGAAATGCCTATAGTAACAAAAAGCTGTTAATAAACTACTACATATTATGCCACTTACCTTTTTTAATTAACTTTATGGTATATGCTGTCATATATTTGGAGTTATAAAACTATGCTCAGGGACATGAGCACCATGGGTGTTTGCAGCAAAAATATCGTATCTCAATTTAACATTAAAAAATGCTGATTTGCAGTCAAGACCTATGCAAGTAAGTTTGCGGTACCATGAGAAGATGGCTAGGCAAAGAATGGTTTTTAAAAATTGCTTCTCACCTACATCTCTCCAAGAAGAACAGGACCACATACAACCTACATATTATGCTCTGACAAGTTACGACAACCTATTTTCCTTTACAGTTGGATCAAATTAGGAGACTGTTAATCCCCATGGCTCAGCTGAAAAGCAAAACCCCAGTGAGCTCCAGTAAATCAACTGGAGTTACACTCCGAAGTTAAGCACTTCAGACGCTGAAGTTAATACTTTGCTTTCATTTTTGTTCAGTGCTGGGAACAGCAGGTGGACATCAATTGCTTCTACAGACTAGTTATTTTTGCTTCTTGAGGGATGGGGAAAGAAGGGAGGAACAATGACAAGGCTGGGACAATGCAGTCCACACAACTATAGTTTCAGGCTGAGTACCCTAATCACATTCGTGAAGGAAGTAAGCACTCAATGAAACTACGGTATATTGTTTTCATCTGACTTCCTACTGTTTGAGTAGTTTGGCTGAGGACAGGGAGTATCTCCATCACCGGGAGCACGTAAAAACAGGTTAAATATCTGTCAGAGATAATGCACCATGGTTTGTGGCAGAGATCTGACTCCCATTTCTGTAGGGCCCATGCTATCCTGAGAGTCTATGAGGTAGAATTTCAGTCTGGAAAATGTATCATTTATCAATTTATTAATTCACTGGTTATCTAACTTTTGTCATCACCCATTTTCAGCCTGCGTGTGCAGACCACAGCTGGGGAGCCTGGGGCTTAGTCCATTAGAGTAACAAGATGAAATGCAAAGTCTATCAAGGGCTAGGTGAGGTGGAAATTCCTCATACACAAACTATCAAATCCATGTGTTAACAAAAGATGGGTAGAAATAGCCAAAACCTGTGAAGTGACATGTTGTATCATCACATTTACTGAAGCAGATGTAATGATAGCACAAAACTCCTCCTTTGCAGGGGTATTACTGCACTGACAAAGTTAAGTTTTGCAGAATAGCTTCATCTGCATTAGGAGAAATGTAAAGTGTTGGCAATCGTTCAAGTATTCATTGAGGAAATGAAAGATGTTTTATTTAATTTAATTGGCATAACCCTTTTCTGTCATCTTCATTGCACAACAGAGCTTTACAAGAAGAGATTGTTTCAACATAGCTTATAGCTGCTGGAAATCACTATATAGCCTGATGCTTGGATCTGCTGTACAACTAAGACTGCTTGGATCAGCTCAGTACTTGAAAGAAAAAAGCTTTGGAAAGTACACGTGTGTTTCAGGAAGCCATATCTAGACATTAGTACTGCTCCAGCAGAACGAGCAAGGGGCAGGAGGAGCAATACCTCACTGACAACCCACAGCCAGCCCCTCCTCTGTGGTCCCCTTACTTTGCTTGAGTAGTTTATAGCAATCCCTCCTTGCTTTTGGTGGAGGGCCGGGGTTAGGATGGGTTCCTGCACTCCTATCCCTCCATAGGAATTGGCGCTAGAAAAACTTTCATTTCCCTGGGATCCTGTTGTTTGGCTGGGAGGCCCTGGGGTGAGTCACTGAGCCACCCACCGCAAAACAACAGGAAGAGTCACAAAATCCTTCAAGAATAACAATGACAGGGAGGTGTCTTCATCCAGGCTAGATTGCTGGTTACTGACAACATTTGCAATTGCATTGGAAATATGCTTCTTTCAGGCTGTATTTTTATTTTATTCCTTCTTCTAAATGGATTTTTTTCACAAAATTTATCAAACTACAGCTGATGGAATACTGTTTATCAAGCTGACTATTTAGTGAGTTTTTCTACTTTATGTTGAAAGATTTATTTGATAAAGAATTTTTTTTAACATTTGATCGTATTCAGAGCTGGCGATACATTTTGGAGAGTAAATAGCAACATTTGCTGAGGAATTTAATGGAAAATAATGTTTTCTTGTGTTCAGCCAGACCCGATCTGCACTCAAGCCAGGCCAGATCTGTGCTCAAGCCAGAGTTACAGGGCAGATTCTTCAAAACCTTCCAGACCGACCTAACTGTGATCCCAGTGAAGTCAATTAAAAAACCCCAAACCAACCAAATTCAGTGAGCAGTGTTAGGGCTGATCACTTTGGAAAATTCTGCTCACACCTATTCTATGCTTATTTTAGTGACAGGTTAACAAATCTGTACTTTGAGTGCATAATGATTATTCCTGTAAAATTCATAAATCTTAACATACAAAGTTATACATGCAAGTGTTTATAGAATCAGGCCCTGGAGAAGGAACTGTGGCATGTGAGTAGGAGTCCTGTATTTCTATTTTTTGCAAATTTTCTGCATCCTACTCCAGCCTCCTATTGCATTCCCATACGTGTTAGTATGTTGGCCTCACTCAGAGCAGGAGCTACATGGAATGAGGATTATCTTTATTTCCATTGGGCATTAGCCCAATTTATGGGGCAGAACAGAACCTGCACGTTAGAAACAATACCAACAACAACAGGAAGTTTCCATCACATCAGATCTAGGATTGAGTTAGTTTTGAACTCACTGAACCATTGGCCTGTGACATTCACTGTGCATGAAAATGAGTGAGTATAGGCAGTACTAAGTAGCAGGGTACAGAACAAGAAGTGCACATCACGTTTGCTTTAAAAGGTAAGACAGAGGTGATCTACATGTCAACCAAAGCACCCAATATTGTCCTTCTGCAATTCAGCTGCTCCTTATACAGGAATCAGCTGTCGCTTATAACCACACGTGACCTTGCTAACGCGGCTGGCAGGTATCTGAGTGCCCAACTGTTAGAGTTAACAAAAGAGCAACCCATCGCATATAGACTTGTCACGGTAATTAACAGAGAAGGCACTTACACTAACTTGGCCAGTTCTCCCTGGTTTGTGCACCTCCCATAACACCACGGAGCTAAAGACTTGGCCGAACATTTCTTTTTGTCTTGCTTTCAGTGTTGTGAGATTTTTTAACATTTTGTTTCCCAGTTCTCAACAGTTTTGATGTGCCTTCCATTTCACTGCAACGAGCACTGCTTCTGTTTGTTTTTTCCCCGCTCTGTTGCATCTTCATACACTCAAATTTCACTTCTCCCCTTTGTACCTGCACTGATAACAAGTAACATTTTTCCTCATTTATACAACAGGCAATGCAGTATATACTCAGCTGGAGCAGGGTCTGACTCTATAACTATGTGGCAAACCTACACAACTAAGGGCTCACTAGCCAAATTATTCTCTTGGAGATCTTAGAAACAAGAGAAATAATTGGCCAGGACAGAAAAATTAAGATAGTGCTCACGCTTCTGTAGCTGGCTGATATTCCTTCTCAAGTTAGTATGGAAAATTACTTCAGATGTAGAAAAGTTGGGGAAATTTTACTGCTAAAGTTCTCCTTCAGTTTAATGCAGTTATCACCTTTTGACAAATGCATTTCCTTGGTCAGTAAAAGCACGGAGAGCTGCTGGCAGCCTTCAGCCAATATGTCTGAACTCCTGTAATGTTCGATGATGGGCTGTGGGATGGGTAAGGGCAAATGTTTTGCAAACACTATTAACACAAGACATCAAGAGGAGTCTCAGGCTTGCATTTGGAAAAAAACTTCGCAAAAGCAAAAATACATAAATCAGGAATGGGCTAAAACTCAACGTCAACATGCTTCAAAAGTGGGTGTCTAATGTTAGGCTCCTAAATCCTTTTTAGCCACCAAGATTAGTAGCTTCATCTTTGCTACTGGTAATTGCCCAGCAGGTGCTGGGAAAGTAGCTTATTTAGGCACCTAAATGTGAGGTTTAGGAGCCTAATTTAGTCTCTTAAGTCTGAAATCTTGGCTGTGCATTCTCAACCAAGGACAAATAAAAGCGCAAGGATTTTCAGTTACTATTAGAGTTTTACTTCCAGGTCAAATACAAAATCAGAAGGGCTCTAATTTTCTAGTTCCATTTTAGATGCAACCTTAAATTTAAACATTGCTGTAGTTATTCTGTAGGTGGAAGTGAGGAAGGATGGCAGGGCCTGTGGCGGAGCCCTGAGCACCAGAACAACTCCGGGGCCGCAGCCTTGCTTCCTTTCCTCCTTCCAGCTTCTTCTGAAGTTGTCTCAGGTCTTGCTGCATTTCCCCCACTTGCTTCCTTCCTTCCCTCGTTATCTGTGCAAAAGCCACTCATGGCCTATCCATCTGCCTCGCCTCCAGCAGGGCTCCACAGGCTCTCACATAGCTTTCAGCCCATGCCGTGGCACCATTCCCACCTCCTGCAAGACAAGGGACCCCTGAGGCCCCAGGGATCTCTCATACTCCCACAGCCAAAGCTACCTGCCTTTTTCTGCTAAAGAAGTGGGTATGTCTCTGCTATGTAACTAGTAACAGGATGCCCTACAGGGAATTGGAAGATAAAAATAAAAATGAGCTATTTTAACTGGCTACTTTTAAAGAGGCTCTGTTTTCCTTGTCAAGACCCTCTGGAACATAGAAAGCACAACTCCAGGGTACAGCTATGCTTGAAACCAAAACCTAAGCTAAATGTCAAGCAGAAGCCAAAGCCAAACCAGAAGCACAAATCAAAACCAAATGTGTAACTCTATTCCTAGAAAGTCCTCTTTTCAAATAAAAATGTACTTACGATCTTATTTTCTCAAGCCTCGCCTATACACAAAAGCTGTAATCATTTTACTAACCCCTTTTAGAAGCTGATTTTTATTTTAATTAGGACAGCCTTTTACTGTCCGTTTAGGTTATTCTCAGAACACCTTACACTGATTTGTCTTAATTCTTTCCTTACAGACCAGAGCAGCTTTTGTCTCTGAAGTCCTCAAAGTGAACATACTATATATTTTTCTGTCCGGATGTTTTTTTAGTGACTACATTTGAATAATTTTACGAAGAGTAAGAATCTTTCTGAATTCCTTAATTGAATTTAGTGTAAGATGTGTATGTCTAAAGGAATTCATGTAAGTCACCCTCTGCAGGATTGCAACGTGGACTATAGGATAACAGTGTTGACTGGTCATAGAGAGGTAGGGAATTAATCCAAAGGGGCACTAAAAATAGCATGAGGAAGAAGCTTTACTGAAACTGTAGCCACCCTACTCAGTCAGCAGAGCAAGGTGGCAAACGTTTTTGCCAACAGGTCTTAGAAAGATTACAAAACAAAGATTAAAAGGCAACTGATGTGAGCTTAAACACTTAAATATCTCTTAGATAAAAGGAGGAAATATTTTCACAGGAGAGTGGAGCTCCTCCTTTGTAGAATGGCTTCCTCCTTTGTAGAATGGTGTTGGGTTTATCTCCTAGAACTGCTGACCCTCTGAAATCCACTGCAGCAGAGCTAGCAGGGTGATGAAGAAAACAAGATGAGGACAACAATGTGAGACAACATAGATTATGTGAACAAATGCAATGCACTGTTGAAGCTGTATTTTCAAGCGCTCACCCATACACAGTTGCTCCACAGATTTTAGTGCACACTTGTGCCCAAGTACAAAGTTAAGAAACTTTGCAGATCAATTTTCAAGGGCTTCCCCTTGGAGCTTCCCCTTGGAGCACTGATTGCCACGTATGCCAGACTCACATCGTGACTTCAGGAACGGCCACATCCTGGCTTTAGTTTCACCATCCTTGTTGGTAAAATAAAGTTAGTAAACTGATAAAAATGACTTAGCGGAAGATAACTGTAGTAGCTAAAATGCAAGATGAGCTTGTTCTTCACTAACGTAGCTGATTTGGTAGAGATTAAAGAGCAGTTTAATACTGCAGCAAAGGAAGCTATATGAGCAAACATTATTAAAATTGTGAAAACACCCCACCTATGATTTGCTTAAAGCAGAGCCCCACAGTAATTACCAGGCCCTTATGAGTGTTTTCAGTTCTTTCGTTAGTGAGAGGCTTAACGAAACCTCTCAAAAGAAAGCAGGAAGGGCTGTGCGCTGATTCTTTATGATTCATTGATTTCCTTCCTTCCATCCCCAGCTAGAGCTTTACTGGACGAGTCTGCATGGTGGCGTGTGTAGCGCTGCAGTCAAGTAATGCCCAACTCAAGACAGACCCACCAGCCCGTTACCCGCCTTCCATGGGAAAGCAGTGGCAACGCCAGCACTGTCCTCCACAAACACCCCCTGTGCCTCCTGGTGAAACTGTAGGGCTCTCTGAGGAATACCTCTCATTTTAAGTGGTACACTGCATTCCCCTCCAAGGAACCCTGCAGCAGACAAGCATGCCACAGCTGTGTGATCGCCAGCCCTGTCTTGCTTTCATGGCCTGACAGACCTCTCTATTCGGAATAGAGAATGTGCCTGAGAAACAAGGTGATGGATTACCGGTTCAGATTAACTACTACAAAAGCAAGTTGTAAAATAAGAAAATGTAACTTTCAAATACATCTGAAGGTGCTCTCTTCTCTGAGCTGTCATACAGGATTTCTCTGAGGCACCTCTTAGCTGCACTAGTTCGGATAAACTCAGTAAAACCCTCCCACTGAGCCCTGGTTTCCAAAGAGGTTTTTCCTATTCAAGTTAGATCAGAGATACCTGTTAGGGTGTTACTTTGTGAAAGTTCATCTTCCAAGTAGCTCTTGAGTCCTGATTTCTCCTTTAAAAAAAAAAAAAAAATTTAAATAAGTCAGTCGGGGAACTCAAATGCGTACGTGGCTTAAATGAGCTTATGATATCTGCAAGGGTATAAATAAAACAGCATTCCAAACTGTCCTGGAAAGGTCCTGCAATAAACTGATTTCTCCAATGCCTGCTTAAAAAAAAAAAAAAATCAGGCAAAGTTATGTTCACAACATATTTCACGACCATGCAACACACCAGGATCTTCATGTCCCAGCTGAAGGGTTGCCTGAAAGTCCAGCTGTGTGCCTGGAATCGAATTGTGTTTTGACCTGTGTCTTTGGAAGCCCTTGATTATTTATGGGATAATTTTAATAAACAAGATCAAGAACCATTCAAGGTGGCTGGAAAAACTTTTTCAAGGTTCTTGCGCACTAAGCTCTAACTACCAACGTGTTTTTATTACTGGTCAGAGTAATATTAGTAATTAGATGTATCACTGCAGTCAGCCATAGAAAAATTATAGAAATGGTGACCTTCTTTAAAATTTTTGTCTGAAGAAACTGATGTTGCGGAAGGACTCCCACTAGACTGGGCTTTGCTTTAGATTATGCGCTCTCTATACAGCACTTTCCTGACCTGCCAGTGTGGAAATGTAATTCACTTGAGAAGGAACAGGGATAAATCCCTGCTGAAAATGCCACCCTTAGTCTTCTTTTTATCTTCAAGCCACCCATGTAAGCTCAGTAAGACTATTTCAAAGGAAAGTTTTAACATAAAAATACTAAAAGCAGCTCCACAGTTTCACTGAATTGCTTTTTCTACTTGTTTCTTTTATATCTTGGCTCTTCTCTTGTAGCAGCTTTTACACAAAACAAAAAAGCTAAACATTATTTCTGTGTTACAAAATGAGTGGCATAATCCCTCACTATCTAAAGTCAATTGGAATTTTCTCAAAAATGTGGAAAGGGGCAAAACCTGGCCTCTAATGGCTGTAACACTTGCTCTGTTAAGAGCCGTGGCAAAACAGCTACTGAGTTTAATTGAAGCTAGAGCTGCCCTCACGTTCCTACATCCTTTATTTGCATTGCAAGAATGATCCAATTGCTCTGTTATATTCTCCCCTCTCTTGAAGAGGATCCTATCACCTGTTCTTGTCCAGACTTTTCCCTGTATCAAATGTTCCGTATATTCAATTTCAGAGTGTTATTGCCCAGTTTGCAGTGGCATAATGCCACCCTATCTAGTAAAAGAACATGGCTCAGCTTGCAGCAATATCAGTAAAACCATTCCATTGAGATCCCAGCAATGTGAACCAGACACAGAACCATAACAGTGAGCCTTCCTTCATGGCTCCTCTGCTCTTTAGCCTTGAATTCCAGCACCCTCTCAGGAATTCTCTCTACTTTTTCTTCCAAAGCTTTCAAAACAAAACTGATATAATGATTTTTCTCTCTGCGGCTCTTCAAGGTTCTTTAGATAGAGCAACCAAACGGTGAATGAAAAAAAACATTTGGCACAGTGTTCTGTAAACAGAGGTCTCAGGATTGATGTTGTGAATAAGATAGGAACTGCTAAGCCAGGATAGGTGAGTCGTGCCTCTGGTCCTCTGTAATTCTGTGAATTCTGTGAATTACAGATCGCACCTAATTGTCAAGCAATATTTCCACATATTTTCTTCCAAATTACTAGCTGAGATACTGGAATTAGCTATGCACAAGATTTTTTTTTTAATGATTGTGAAAGTGAAGGCTGGCTGTAGCCCTGGCCTGAACAGGAGGGCAGGACACCAGGAGGAATCATAAACCTATGGGTTTTACACAACTGTCAGAGGATATTGGAGCCACTGATAAGATTCACAACCGACTTGTTGTCCATCATAGGTCCAGCAGAGCAGCAGGGATTAAGACAATACCACTGGAGTTGCTGAAGTGGGCATACAGACCCGTCTGCACTCTGTAACTGTATGCGTCTTTGTATTTTGTGTCTCCTCGCTCCTGGGAAGGAATGCCTTGCTCTGTTCTTATTTCAGACTGACACAACTTGAATTAAATTACTTAGTAAAATTTCTGTCTGCTCCAATTCCATCACTTAGATATTTTGTGGAGAGCAGAAAATTGGTTACTACTTCTTCTAAACAGAATGAGGAGCTCCTCCCTTATTTAAGTTGGCTGCTTGATAATACCCTCCCAAAAACTTGTTCAAGGTACCAGTAGCAACACTGTCTATCCCTACAGGTGAAAGTCCTGAGTCACACTTCCAAATCCCACTGACTTCCCTCACTGCAAATGGCTCAGGATGCGATATCGCATGTATAGGGAATGTGCATCATTATTTTGTTAAGGTGTATGTTGATATCTTTTTAAGTAAACTAATGTTTCAGTACAAAATGCCATCATTTTTCAGTTTCAAAGGCATTTTTTTAGTTAACATGGTGGTTAAGCTTCATTCTTTCGTTTTTCTTGTATTATTGCAACCCTTCCATTCCAAAATCAGAGATGCCAAGCTCTGTGCTGAAGGAATTTTCCTATCAGAATTGTGTCCCAAATACTAATAGTATCAGTACCGTCCAAGCTGGATAATTGGCAATCCCAAAAGAACTGATAGGATCTGTTGCCTATATATTACTAGCTCAGGGCTATGTAATGGCCCAGCACTAATTGATTTTCTTCCTTTCCAGTCATACAAGTATAAATCATAGTTAATAATTCTCTCAAGTCATTTCTAAGATAGTAAGTGTCTACAGTAAGCACACTGCCACCACAAGTAATACCTTTGATATGCTTTCTTCCTAGGACAGACAGAAAAACATAATTCTTCATCCTGCCATTAAGCACAGGTTGGAGATTTAAACATGTTAAGCCAAAGCCCAGACTACAGTGGTAAATGATGTATAGTAGAAGGGACTGCATATACGTGAGTTCCATGAAAAAAAAAAAGCAGACACTATTAAAATATAATGATCAAAATGCAGCCTCCCTGGCTCCCACTGCACTCAACTATACTTAACAAGTCATACAACGCAATAATAGCTACCCTCACAAAGCTTTGTATAGAAAGCGTGGCATACCTCAGTTGTGGAGTTCCAGGACTTTTAAAGCTGGTTAATTGGACCTTTAAAATGTATTAAATGTCTATTGAAATGCAGGCTGTAATAGCCCCCGAAGAAGAAGGGCTTTAATATCTTTATGTATATGTGTATATGTGTATTATATATTTAATAGAACCGTTGCTATATAAACATATTAAATAAGCATAGAATGAAGAACACTTTTTACAGAAACATAAATGAGTATGTGAAAGCAAGAGCAACACAGGTGACTGCAAGATGTAAATGCACAGCAGCTTATTTTGCACAAAGACTTTAAAAAATAATAAAAGTTCAAAGCTTTTTGTTTAAAGAACATTCTGCAACATCCCCAAATAGGATATAAACAACATAGCAGCCACAATGAAACGCTCTGTCTCCTCAAATAAACAAATGATGTTAGTTAACAATAGTAAGAGACTGATAGAAACTGAAATAACGTGCCAGATCTTTTAGACTGGTTGAGCTGTGTAGTAGGAAAAGCAAGCAAATCTGGCACTAACCCAGTTTCCTTCTCTCAGGGCTGGCTGGCAGTAGCTGGAGTGATTCTGACATTACTTTGCACCATGCTGAATGCCCACTGCCCTCCCCAGATCAGAATGGCAGTGAGAAACCATCTGGATATACGAACGGCCTCTTTGTCTTCACCAAGTGCTCACACAGGACTCCTTGGCTGTTACAGCTAGGATTGGGTCCATTTGTACCAATGAACTGAATGCATCTCACAGCATCCATGTGGGTGTAATTACTACTCTGCATATAATTAGTATGTTTTCCTATACTAACCACCTTCCATATTTAAATGGAAGTGTTTATGGCAGTCAAGGCAGGTGGACCAAAGCCTGAATAAATCTAGAATACCTAGTCTCAGATTAGACATGTCCAGCAAAGCTGTTATTTGTATAACTACAGAGGTATATTATCTTCTACAACCTTTTTCTTTTTTTCTTTCTCACTCTTTACTCAGGCAAAGCTAGTGGGAGTTTCTCCAGGGGCAAGAACTGAGCTGAGTGCTAAGTAAGTTAAACATTTCTTTGTTTCAGGTAGTGTTCATTTTAAGAGATACGTTATATCAAATGTATATTAATTTTATATTAATAATGTACTACACTGCATATACACACACATATGTATGTAAAAATTGCAAGCCCTTTCATCACAGTTCATAGGGAGGAAAGCCAGGAAGACAGCCGTTACTACTGCGTAAAGCAACGTGCAGGCTGCAGCATCAGTCCCTGTTTCCATGAAATCAGCGCCTTTCATAAAAATTCAGATGACTTATCACAAAAAATTTCAGGGATTTTCAGGTGGTCAGCCCTGGCCTGCCTCAAATTGGTGGAATCAGAGTTAGGATAATTGTCTCTTATTCAGGTCAATCACCCTGAGATGGCTGCTAAATTGCATCACAATTCCAAATGAGGAAAGAAGTCTCTGGAAGGGGTTCCTACTGCAGAGGGGTAAAGTCTCTGCCCATTGATTTCACGAGGAGTCTGATCAGGCCCAAAGTCAAATGAGGAGAAAAGTGGTCTTGTGTACTTTTGAAACTCCCTTTTGCTTTCGGACACCAGGGTACAGAGGTTCAGATGGGTGAATAGGTGGACCATAAACAATGATCTCTGCTTCCATATTTACTTAGGAATGCTATACTTGGCAGCGCTTGTTTCCAGTAGCGGAAAGCTCACTTCCCGATGTCAATATAATATTTGGCAGGTAACACATACTCCCTGAAGAAAACCATGGCCCAGTTTGAACACAGTGTGCAAGGGTCTACAATGTTCAGATGCACTGACTAAGCTCTTATTTTTTGACAAATCTTACACCAATATGTGCAATACAAAAGAGATAAGGCTTAGGCACACAACCCAAGCAGGTTGTGGGCTGTTGTTCTGAAAACACTGACAGGAACTATTGGAATATTTTCTTCGCATACAAATGAATTGCAATAATCCCTGAATGAAGACAGGCTTTTGGCTATTTTGTGAAATAAATATTTTCCTTGTATAACATTGCCCAGTGGATTAAAAAGCAAATGAAGTACAAGCCTGTGCCTACATTATCTAAAGCTCCAGGATCCCTGGAACCACTGTCTTGTACAGCATCACATGTGCACAACATCATTAAGAAATGTCAAGGCCATATTTTACTCTACTCCCTTCATATACATAAGAGAAGAAGGATTTTAGTCACAAAAACATCTCCCTATTATACCTCAAAAGTATGCAATTTCCTTGGGAAAAATCATGAATTCTAATTTGTTTTTGAAGGAAGCAATCCTTTTTCTTGGCAGATCTGATAAAAACAACAGCCCATGATTATCTAATCTGAAGGTCATGTCACACTCAAATAACTAACCTATCTACACAGTGGATGGAAATTTGCTGTCACCACCCATCATGACAACTGTCGGCAAAATAAAAGCAATGCCCCTGCCTGCCTTCCTGGTACATCCCAAATTGTCTGGATGGTAAAAATAATTCCTAAGAACAAACAAAAATCTGTAATATGTGGATATGCCAGTAAACTTTCAGACACGAGAGAAAGAGAGGTCAAGAGGAAAAGGAGCTTTGCAGAATTTAGTTATAGTTTAGGAAAGCAAGAGTGGAGCGTGGCATAGCTCTGAGGAGCCAACACACTACACTGTGAGCAGATGCGTTAGTGAAGCCTGGTCTTCCAAGGGTTTATGTCGCTCACCTCTCTCCCTTTCCACCTCCCGTGCTCTCCCTCCACTCTTGCAACGCTTTTGTTTCCCCTACCCCAATCCTTCCCCCACGTGCCCCCACCATGCCCGACCCCTCTTACCGGCACTGCCTCCTGCCTGGGCACCTCTCCTTGGTCTGGCTCCAAAACACACGTGCTGGCCAGGCACCAGAGAAGGCAAAGCATGGAGCTGGCAGTGACAATTTCCCCCACAAGGAACATGACTCGGGGGGTCTCCATCCTCTCTCCATCTGCCAGTTTTCACGTAATTCTTCAGAGCTTCGTCTCTTTGAGGCCTTTGCCCTCCCTGCCAGGTGTGGGTGAAGTTACTCCATGAACCCAGGAGCCGCTGGAGGGAAAAAAGACAGGCATGAAGCTTGCTCTCCTGAGGAAAGTTAAAGGTTATGTACCCCCAGGTGGAAACTGTGCCTGGGCTTTGCCAGCGGGCCCCGCTGGAGGTCCACCTTGAGCCAGCAGTCATCTGCCTCTGGCACCATTGCCTTGGGGCTCTCCTTGCGAAACAAAACCATGAATTATTATCAAATACGTCTCTTGTTGATAAATACCAACGACGCCGAGGCATACCTTAACAGTGGTGGAAGCTGTGAACAACCAGGAGTGCCCAGGCCTCGCCAGCCCGGCCGCCCCAGGGGCCCGCCGCTGCCCGGAGGAAGGCCTGGCTGGGGCCTGCTCCTCCCGGTCCCGCGCCGCCGGGGAAGGGAACAGGAGGAAAGATCGGGGCACTGGCCGCCCTGGGGGATAAAACACGATTACTATCAAATTGTAGGGTGTTGCTTCTCAGGAGAAAAAAAAAAAAAACCAAACAGTTCCTCACAGTGAAAAGTGCTGCAACAGGGAAGGTGCCTGCTACTTCCCCGGCCCACAGCAGATGGCACCAATATTTAGTTAAGATTACAGCCTTGCTTTTTCTGTTTGCGGTGGGCAGGAGGTACTGACGGCTAAGCTGGAGTGAGGCCTTTTTGCTGAAGTGAATGTGTCATAAAAAAAAAATTGAAAGTACATTCCTTGTCAGTACTTGAAAAAACCCTCTGGTTTTTATGCTACATGCTGCCTTCTCCCTTGCAATGTGTAGGGAGCCAAAACCAGCAGCTAGCTGTGGCTCCCAGACTGTGATTTTAGGCTTCATTTTCTCTTAATCTATTGCTTCGATTGATTAGCTCCCTCTTGCTTAACGAGTGGTCCTTATGTTATTAATTTGCTGCAAAAGGAAGGGGAAGACTTGATTCACTCAAATCTTTTCAGAGCAAACTCAAGCAGTGTAATTGTTAATTAAATCACCTGTACTAATTAAATTATTTGGAAAAATTAAGGAAATCAAAAGCAAGTGAGAAACAACCCTTCCTTTGTGTTGCTTGACTGAAGTGCACACCTGAAATCATAGATGTGTCTTCCTCCTTTGAGCTTTTGCTGGTTTAAACACAGTATTTCCCCAGATCTTTTGTCTTTGCACTTGCAAAGTTGGCAAGGAAATGGCAAACAAGAAAGAAAAACTTCTCATCGTTAATGTTTATGTAAACAGCAAGTGTTTGCTGCACAGCTGCAGCAGCATGGTTTTTGTGTGAGGGCTCAGTGAGTGAGTGCTATGTCCAGCGCTGGGCTTGGAAGCGTGCTAGAAAGCCAGTTTTCTTTGTATTACAGCAAAGACTGTGTGGGAAGTAAAGAGAGGAACAAAGGTAGAAAATTAATTTTTAAAAATTACTTGATGCTCCCTTAGGTCTGAGGAACCTGAACCAGGGCGCCTGAGCAGGAACCTGGGGAGGGAAGGAGAGGAGATGCTTCCCCCTCAGTGAGGGCCTAAGTGGCTTCGTCTCAGCTGAAAGCTGCTGGTGTTCCCCAGGCCACTTTGTTGATCAGACCGTGTGTACTTGATATCAAAGAGCAGTGGTTTACATTTAAGCGGTATCTTTAAACAAAAAAGGCTCTAAATGTCTTTACAGTCTTTGTATCTAAATTACATCACCTCCTGCTGAAATTCAAACAGATATATTCGATATGCAAAGTAGCTGTAGTCTAATTAAAAGCACTGCAGCTAGATTGCTCTGCATGTCACACTTGTATCCAAAGATGATTTTGTCCTGTATATTTTTGTGAGTTAAACGGCAGTTGTATGGGAGGATAACCACATCATCAGGACACAAACGCAAGGCAGAGAGAAAGATCATGATCTAATAATAATAATGAGAAATACAGTCTAATAATAATAAATATCACTGTCTTTGTAAATTTGTGATTAATTGTAATGTCCCTTTTGGATTGAGAGCACAACAGTGCTATCACAGTCATGTCCCATTAAGAATTCAAGACACTCTGCTAAGGAAGACCACATTTTGCCTTTTCGAAAGGAGTGAGAGATGATTTTGCACAGAACCAGCCAGAACAGGAACAACTGCCAAAGATTTACTGTAGTCAGTGTAGAAATTTCTCTATTGCTCATGATAACGGATTGTCAGGTATAAGACAGCATGCAAATGGAGAGGACCAAGGAAGTGATTTAAATATAGCGTTTCAGAACAAAATATTGTCGGAAATATTTTTGTTCCTAGGAAAAGTGGAAGAAAAACAGAAAACACCAAGGCAACTGCTGCAGAACTAATAAAGTGTTCCTAGTCCTACTCATATGTCACATTTGTAGCAAGTTAAATGGTACTCATTCCAGGGATTCATCTATAGCTAAAGAGAAACTCCTAGTAGAAGAAGAAATTTATAGCTCAGTAGTATCTTTGGTCCCCCTTAAAGTAAATATTTGCTTGCAAAGGCAAAGTATGTCATGGGCATTAATGCCCGAATTCATGGGAGTGTTCTTTTTTTTATTAGTGTATTACATATATTAGGATTGTTAGTATACAACTGAAAAGGGGAAAAATCCATTGGCAGCTTGATTGCTTTGATGAAGAGCAAGTGAAATCACATCTAGAATGCTGGAAATATTTGAAGTGCAGTGCAACAAAAGTACAATCACTTGCAGGTGATAATGCTAATGCTAACTTTAGTAACCACCAGTATGTCTCCAAATGAATAAAAATGAATATTTGCCCCCAGCTAATTCTCAGTTCATACCCGTTGATATGTTTAGTTGGTGACAGATAAGTCATCTTTCGATCATAGAAGTATGTAACAAAATCTTTTGAATATTTTTCCTCACTTCTCAAAGAAATTTTGGAACTATATTTGACATCCCATTTTGTCTACTTGGAATACATGTTCCCACAACCTGGTTAACTTTGCGTCCTTCTCTTGGAAGATCTTCATCACGGTCCTGCTATTAGAAATTACTTTTTACATTAAATAAAGATTGTGCAATTGCAGTTTCTAAGTAATTCAGAATGCAGAAGAGGGAAAAAAAAAGAAACTTTTTTAGTGACTGAACACAACTAGCATTTCTTTCAAAATGTCCTTTAAGAATTTTATAGTGTGGCTTTGAAAAACACAACAGGCTGGTTCATACATGCTGAAGTTCTTGCTAATAGACTGACTGAGGTAACTGGAATGAAGAATTAATGACTAATTATTTCCTCATAAATAAACTCTTTCTTTGAGAAAACCCACATCATAGTGAAGCAGGAAAACTAGAAAAGATTTTTCTTTCAATGCAATTAACTCTTACTGTCTGATTAGGGAAAACAAAGTTACCTTACTAGAGATATTTTTTCATCCAAAAAAAATCTTCTTAGGACATTGTAATGCTTTTTAAGAGTTCAGTATAATTTGTATGAATACTATCATAAAGTGTGTATGTGCTCATACTTGAATCAGGAAATGGTCTGATATTCCATAGTTTACAGATAACTATAAACTATAGTTTCTGTTTCTGGAGTTTTCCCATCTTATACAATTTAAGGAATCTTTTACTTATGTCACAATATCTGAACACATCACAGAAATCTTCTAAATACTGATTCTTTGAGAGTGGAGTGGAACACTGAAGTCAGCTCCAACCATTTCTGTAAAGAGCACTATAAAATGCTTTCAGTGAACAGAGGTATCTGAAACATATTTGAATTAATAACATTTATGGTTGAGCCGAGGAGGGAGGGAAACAGAAGAGGAGGAGACAAGACTGTAGCCCAAGGCACGTTTAATAAACTAAGACATTGGAACAGCAGCATTAGGAAAGCAGGAGAAACTAAAGCAGACTAAAGTCACTCTGTAGCAAGTTTTGAGACGCTCAGTGGAGCAGCCCACTGCTATCACGGGCCATCCATTCTTTACAAAGTCAGGAGGCACTCAAGGCAGATGAATACTATATTCAAGTACTGAAAAACATCTAATGTGGTGTAGATAGGAAAAGAATTGTGGTTATTCCTTGTAAAGGCAGGATGATAGAAGAAATCAGATTTTGCATATAGCTAGGATTTTCTCCTATTTGCAACTTCTGTGAAAAGGCTTTTTCCACTTCAACTTGCCAATGCACAAGCTAAATAAATATGTGGGCAATGGCAGTCCCTATCCTACAGGGACTACACCAGAAAATATATTTGTTCAAAAAACACTCAGTGGAACAAAAAATGTATTTAACTCACAGTTAAGGGGCCACAGAGTTCAGCCACATTTGACCAACTTTCCGCATGCTGATTCAAGCCTGCCGAAGACAATTTGTTGAAGTTCAGTAAATACCTGACGAATGACTGCAATGCAGAGTCACTGCTATATGCAAGCATCTTTTGGATGAACTCTTCGGTAAGCAAAAATTTTCCATTGTGAATGCACCCTACTCACCAACATTTCCACAATACTTTGTAGCCATCACACCTGATGCTCTAAGCTCCATTTAAACTGCTAGAGACTCGAGTGCTTTGAAAGTCCTTCTTCAGCTTTGGCTGACACCCAAAAGCCGTGGAGAGCAGGGGCCTGGAGCGCTGCCCTTCACAACACCGGGAACTCTCTGAAGCCGAGCAATGGTGTGGGTATGGCTCTCGGGAGCAGCTGCAAGTTGCTGGTCTACAGCAGGCAGTACAAAATGGGAGCTTTACAACCACCTCCGTATTGACGTTTCCAAAAAGAAGTCATCAGTGCCACAAAGATGGCAGAGGCCAGTGGGTCCGGCAAAGAGAGTTACTCTTGTGCCCAGCCTAAAGCTGGAAAGAGCCAAAGAAAACTTCACACTGATTTTTAACCACCCCCATGAATCACCCTTGGATAGGAACTACACTGTGCTGTATAAAGAAAATAAGCACTTGGCACAAATGAAAAATAAGAAGGAAAAATGCTCTCTTCTCTGGTTTTCCTTTCCTGTTCTATTAGTTTCTTGATGTTGTTGCTTGACTGTGGCTTGGTAGTCGCTGCTCCTGTGCCACGGTCCTCTTTTAATATACAACTTATTACCCCTCCTCAGAGCTCCTGGTTTTCACAATCTGTCTTCAGATTTTACCCAGTAAATTTCCCCTCCTCCCAAAATCTCCTTTGTCTCTTTGGCTATCTTTTCTTCTTCCTTGGCCCTCCTTTTCCCATCAAACAGATTGTTTCCGAAACCTCCCGCTTCAGGTTCCCTGGTGTAATGTACTGGCCGTGTTGCTTTCTTTGCATTATGTCATCCCATCGCAGGCGGCCCACAGCCCAGAGAAGACATCGCTACTTAGCAGAGACTGGAGTTTTATTTTAGCTCAGGTGGAGGTTGCCTGAGCTCCCAGCTCTGCTCTGTTATCCACCCTCTGGCTGTACCTCTGCATATAATTGAGAGGTGCCTCCTACACTGCGCTCAAGGCTGGGTGGACAGGTCCATGGGGAGGGAATCCACACCCTGCAGAGCTGCAAGTAGGGGGAGACCCTCAGGGCACATCTGGCAGGAGCAAATCCTTAAGCAATGCAGTCATGAGAACCAAACTCTCTGCTGAATGCAAGTGTGCTCTTGCTTGTGCTTTAAGGGCTTATTGTTACTATTTTTTATTTTGGCTAAATGTGCTTGGTTTGCCATATGTTCAGCAAACAGCACTGTGACCTAACTGCTACCACCATGCCAAATTTCAAAGCAAAGAGATTGCGGTGATCTTTTAATATAGAATAAAATATTCCCCCCACTTGGCTTTGATCTGGGAAAAAATACATCACTTTATTTTTACTTATATTTCACAGGCACTGGTCTGCACCTTCCAAGCATGGTCAGTCGCATCCTAAACGGTTAATGTTTGGCTAAACTGTAAGCATCTAAAAACAGGATATTACAGCAGAAAACCGGATAAGTGCAGTAACAGTGGGAGCTGCAAGGCCCTTCCCAGTTGTCCCCTCTCCCCCTCCCCTCAAAACAAGTAGAGATAAAATCTGAATGCGTTCATATCTAATTAAAACCCTGTGCAAGTTTATGGACAAATTAAATGCAGATTTCTGGCTTCTGGCAAGTTTTGTTTGCGATTGCCAGTGCTGCAAAAGTTGACACAGACATCCAGGACTGTGGTGGAAAGAGTGCTTATCAAAGGCATTCACATCAACACCACAGAAACAGCGTTTCCCCCTCTCCCCACGAAACGAGGAATGGCCGTGACAGACGGTAATCAAGCGACTCCAGGCTTGACGTGTCACCTCCTTCCCCACCGGCATTTTTCTGCCCAGCTAGTGGGCTCACCTTCACCGTGCCCTGCAAGGCAGAAGGTAGTGGTGCATCCCGTGAGGGGACAGGTCAAGGAAGTGAGATGGAAAGAAGTGACGATTTCTGCCCTAATTCCCTTCCACACCACTCATTCTCAAGCGGAGGAGGAGGGGACCACGTCTGCCACTGGTCTGTGCAGACTACCTCATCTAGGCAGGCTGATTCACAGCCAAGACAAAACCAGCCCAACAGTTGCCCAGCTGTGGAGGAAGGGTTGCAGTAGCTTTAACACAGAAAAGTTCAAATTGTCTGTTCCCCCTGTGCGATCATGTATGTAGAAAAATTAAGGGGACTGTGTTTCCCCCGCCTCCTTTCCTCCCCTGCAAGGTAAGAGATAATCTCATTTTCAGCCTTCACATCTTTCTGGACAGTAGGCTGTTTACTCACATGTGTTTAGAGCCAGAGACCCTTACGGTGGCATAGGAACTGCTGGGATGGCAGTGGATGAGCGAATATAATCACCACACCAGAGCTAAACTTATCATCCAGGAAAGAGTTTTATTTTATGTGACTTAAGCCACATTTGTTTTTGCTGTTCAAATCCGTTTGTTGTGTGTTCATTACATCACCACAAGAAAAGGAGAAAACTTGTCATTCTCTAGAAATTTAATCTTTCCGTGAGAATTCCTGAAGTTCCTCTCTTTATTAGGTTTCCATTCAACTTTGTGTTTTAGGGTTTTTTAATGTAAATGTGACTAGAGCTGTAAAAACAAGAGGCTGATCTGCTTTTCCATTGCATTTGGCTGCTTCTGTGCCAAATACCAACATGTCCAGAGTCATGCACACTTCTTCCCTGCTTTAAAATAAGCAAAGAAATCCATGTTTCCCAGAAGAGTCATGAAAAAAAGGAAATCACTATAGTAAGCCACGTTTCTTCCTGAAAGGGAGAAGTAGCAGAGAAGGGAAGAGGGGAAAACGCTAACGTAGGATGTGTTCATCCTATTAGCCTAGCAACAAAACACACTGGAAGGCAACAGCACTTTCGGCATTAAACACACTGAAAGTCCTCATGTCAACAAAACAAAACAAAAATGCATTCGTGATGGGGAAATTTCACCTTAACTTGATGTGTGTAATTTTGCCAGTGCCACCACTAGGGAAATAAATCCTGCAATATCCATTTTATGTGAGGCTCTATTTACCATAACAAGATAGATATGTTCTGGAAAATTTTTTGTCAATATATCCTTTGTTAGGCAGTACCTTCATCTCCTAGCAACAGTGTGGGAAATCCATCAGAGACATGGAATTTAACTGCAAATTAGGATGGCTCACTGTAGTTTGTACGCTTTTGGAAATCTTCACTGACATGCAAATACTTTCATGCACTTATGGTGTCTCTGTCCACTGATGGACTGATAAATCAACCTAGAGGATGGAAACTGAAGAAAACCCCCACTCTCCCCCTCATTAAAACCAAACTGACCAAGGCACATGAAATGCTGAAATAACTGCTCTACCTCTTGCTCTTGAGAAGGCTCTGTCACACCCATACGCATTGCCCACACCTCGTGGGAAATTGGATACGTACACGTCACATTTAAAATGTTTAAATGTCATCACAAAACAGTTTTTCTAGCCTCAGAGATTTGCAGTGTTGTATTTCAAAAGGTATGACAGCAATAATAAACCTCTTGTAAGCAGCACAGAGTCACTGAGCAGGCAGGGGTGCAGAAGATGGCAATGCTCCTCAGGTGCCTGTGGTTTTCAAGGCATGTCCCAACCTCTGCTTTTATTTTCTTTTTCTCTCTTCCCAGAGGGAACCTGTGCTCCATTTTAAGGAAGTTAAGTTTAAGGAAGTGAGCTAAAATGCTTTAAAAAGTCTCTAAGGGATCTCTTTTAGTTGAGCTCTGCAATACCCCTTTGATCCGCATGTCATTCTGCTGGCTGTTTTTCAAGGTTGAATTTGTCCCTCAGGCTGGTCCCAGCTTCCCAGGAGGTGGCTCGCCTGGGGTGAAGCTGCCATTGCTGCAGCTCAGCCTCTGCAAGCACAGAAAAGGGAGGGACAGTACTGCAGCCTTGTGGCCTGTGTGTGGCATGAGGAAATAGGAATTCCCTGTCTGTCCCATCCTGGCTACATCTGGAGCCTCGCAGCTGACGAAGCTCGGCAGAGTCTTGGGTCACTCCACAAGGGTATGAACCCCTTGGCTTCATCAGCTGCATGGTTCCAGAAACACACGGGCTGCAAGAAAAGGTCTGGGATGTGCAAATAGGCTTTGCAGAAGGGACGTTGCCAGAGACTTCGGGGAATGAGTTTGAGGCTTTCTGACTAAAGGTGTCCTCCAGGTACACGCGCTTTGCCCTCCAGCTCCCTGCACACGTTACCACACACAAGAGCCTCTGTGCAAGCACTGGTGGGTGACTGACCCATCCATATCAGACAGCCCTGTCTCAACCAGTCCCTCGCCTACAGCAGGTTCTTATGGACACAATTCAAAGCCCAGTAAAGGCGCTGGAAGTCTGTGTGGGCTCATACCCACACCCACGAGAAACCTGATTTAAGAAGTAAATTGTACAGTTTAATCTCCCACATTAGCGTAAAAGCAATTTTTTATTTGCCAGTCAGATAAGAGGAATATTTCTGTGTCCCTTTACCACATGTTCACAGAGAGGGCACAACAATAGGTGAAATTGCCTTTATATGTTCATTAAAATGTCCCTTGGGATTGGACATCTTCCAACATATATTGTGGAGGGGTTTCTTAACAAAAGAAGAGGTGGCCCAGAGGTACAGTCAAGCATCCCTGAGGGACTGAGGTAGTGTCATGTTGTTCTCGCAGATCCTTATTATTTCAGCTGGGGAGAAAGGAGCCAGCTGAGGGGGGCACCTCCGCACCACTGAGCCAGCCTGAGACTAGGTCTGTTCCCGGGAGGATGTTAACAGCATCATCAAATCAAAAAGGGTTTGTTTTTAATTATGCCTTATAGACGTGCAAGGGCTGTAGGGAAGGGTTAATTGGCAACAAAGCAAATAAATAGCTCCTGATACAAAAACAACTATTCAGATCTCTGCTGAACTCCGAAAAGGCAGTTGGGGGGAGAGGCGGGGGAGAAAGCCAGGCCAGTCTTCAGCAAAAGTCTGTGCTTCCAAGAGAAAAATAGTACCCAATTATTGGGTATTGCCATTGTATGGGGCAGATCTGAGCACGGACCCGAACGCACTTCTGCCCATCCCTGGAACGAAAAGGCTTTTGCTGCAAGGAAATGCCAGGACTCTCTGTTCTCACTGCCTGACCCTCAAGCATTTGTGGAGGACACGGGAACCATCCGAAGTAAACCTCCTGCTTTAAAAAGGCATTTGAATGGGTGTTTCACTTGTCATCTACCCTTCGATGAAATTAGCTTTCTGACTTGGGCATAATGATTTCAGTCATTGTGAATTTATTTCCACCTAAGCTGTGTTTGCTCTTGAACTTTTTGCTATTGACTCGCACACATGTTCGGTATATAGAGCAAACACTTTGGTGTGAAACAACATCATACACAATGAGTCATCCGTGCTCTGGTCCACAGCCATCCCACAGAGAGCTTGTGCTGTCAGTCACTCTGTCATTTGCAAACATAGCTACAAACACTCAAAACCAGACAGTTATCTTGTATAACACCTTATGGAGAATCTGCCTTAAGCAAACAGGAGCCGTGTTAATGTATTTTTGGAAGAGCTAGAATAGAACGATAGATTTTTTGGTAAGGAATCGGGTTTTGGACAAGTTCTGTCTAAACTGATGCATCTGAGTGAGATGATTTTAAAAATAATTATAAATTAACCTTTGACTTACAGCTGAACCTGTCCTGGTTTCTATGGCAATGTGCAGCTATCATCAAGCATTAGCTTCTAGTGTGCAGAAAAAAATGCATTTACTCATCCTGGGGAATTGCGCTAAATAAATTAACAGTATTAACTCCAGACATCCTGATGCCGCTGTATTATTGACTGATAAACCTTAAATCCCTTCATCCTGTACATACATTCATGCCAGAGCTAACACCAGTCAAAAATGCAGCCCAATATTTGAGAACTAAGGCATTTGCAAAATTTGGGTGTTACCATTTTGTCAATTATTTGATGAGTAGCAGCCATAGACTGGTAAAACAATGTCAGACAAGACGAACACATGCCTTTATAGAAAAAAATTAGCATAAGGCCTATATTCTCCTTTAAACTATTTGGAGACTGAAGTAACACATTGTTTGCATGCCCTCAGCACCAGGGCAGACATCAGTCAGTGTCAGCAAATACTTTGCTTGGCACATCACTGCAAAATTTGGCATCTCTCATTCCCTGAATAAGCAGCTTGCCACTGGCATGATTCTGCATGAAAAATAAGCACAAGAATTATTACCACTAATTATATTAATAATATACATCCTTTTATATGAAGATGTTTGCTCATACCTGGCTGCAGAGTGAAGATAATATGGTAGATAGCTCATTGCCACAAAACCCAGTCCAAAATCTTTCACTCCAGAATCATCCTGCAATGAAAGAGGAATCCAAAATGCATAAATACAGAAGTACGGGCCTGCAGTTAGGTGCTTCCTCCTCCTGATGGATGCACCCTGCAAAAGGGTCAGGGGTTTGTTGGTCGAGGTCTCGTATAAAAAGACAGCACAAAAACTCGAATAGTTTTTGCCTACCTGAGCCCGATGTGACCTTTGAGAGTTCCCTGACATTTTACAGTTACATTTCAGCAGATGCTGTGATTATACAAGGTTAGAAATAGCCAAAGCAGTGCATAATCCTCTTTAAAAACGTGATTGCCCACACAGATATAAATACAGGCTGGTGTGCAATTATGCCATCCCCCGAGAAAGAGGGAGTCACATCAGAGCTGCTGCTTCTCCCCTCGCTCTAGGTGGCAAGGGAAGCGGTATGAGGGATTTCCTACCCCAAGCCCTGCCGAGCAAGGCTGTGAGCTCTGCTGGCTGCCCTAGACTAAGGCACCCTGCCTTCAGCCCTCAGTTCCCTGCCCCTGAAACAGCTATTTTTCCCCACAGATGCACTATTGGAGGATTTAGGAAGCCAGAAGCACCGTTCAGCCCTGAATCATAAGCCCAAAATGCGGTTGTACACTACCCCAGTTATACTAACTGAGGCTGCGGGCTGTCAATTTTAACCTGTCATTGATTTTTTTTCTATCAGCACATACTCTGGCTCTGGGGATAAAATATGAAGTACTTCAAAGCGCAGATGGCCCAGCTTCTGCTCAGAAACATGGCTTTCCATTCCTGTGCAGCCAGAAACAAAAGCTTCGCATCTCTTCGGAGAACAGGCATTGCTTCATGACATTTACAGTTTTTTCGACTCACTAACCAGTTCCTCCCCGGGGGACCTTTATGTCAGGAAAGACAGAGGGGAAATTGTTTAAAACTTCACACTTAAGTCCATATTGACATACAAAGCCCATCTGCAGAGCCTTGTGCCATCTCTGAGGGGAGAGAGCTGCTGCCTCCCCTGCAAATGAATTCATTTCAGTGCATGAAGATTGGCCTAGAATGAAAGAGAAATCCAAAATCATTGCCAGCAAGACTTTATTCTCAGACCTCTCTGCAAAGGAGGCAGCCTCAACTTCTGCCCACACGGGTCCAAATAAACAGAGTAAATCCAATTACCCAATACCAGAATCTGAATCAATGCAATTTTTTTGGTCCAGCCAATATGCCCTGCTGTTGCTCATTTATCTCATTCAAAATTGCAAAAATTAAACACTTAAAGATCATAAATTCACTTTCCCAATATTGGCACTGAGGGTGTACTAAGGAAATTCATCCTGCGATTGATTAGTGTTGCTTAAGGATCCGTGATCAGCGCAGTGAAGCTCATTTCCTTCAATAATATGCGCACACACACACACACACACACATATATATATATATATGCATTTTTCAATCTGAATGGGAAACGTGGGAGTTTTGCTCTCCTCTTTCCCTACCCCACCCCTTTTTGGTCTGGGAACAGAGAATTCAAATTCCACTCAGCCCTGTCACAGCAAACAATTTCCAAACCATCTGCTATCTAATAAAACAACCCGTCTAGACAAACCCCAAGCCAGGCAACAAATCTGATATTGTACTTGAAGCCATCATAAGTATTAACAACCTGCCATTGCTAACCTGTCAAGTTTCTTCACTGGGAAAAGGACTCACATTTACAGTCTCAGGCGCAGGGACTGGAAATGGGAAAGATTTTTTTTACCATCATTAGATACAGAAAAGCTGCTTAGAAGATAGGACAGGATCCAGTCAGGCCAGCTTGGGCACCATTTACACCCACACAGTCGGTGCCTAAGAAAGCAGTGAGCAGCAGAGAAAGGTGGGTGCCTTTGAAGGGACCCGTCTGCTTGTGCTGGAGCTCCCAAAGCAGGTTCAGTGTGAGTGGCTGGTGTCCCATCAGCCTTGCCTACTCCAATGTGATGGAGAGCCCAATATATTCAGGATTTGGTGGCAACCTGCTTTCGATTTGCTACCTCTGAGACAGTGGAAAGGGAACCCAGGTTTGGTGAACTCAGACTCACTTGTGAGAAATGGATTAAAAATATTGTCTGTCTCCAGCGACATGAAAAATGAGCTTTGTGTTGTGTGAGCCGAGAGCTTTTCCTTCCCTTTCCTATTTTTTTTTCCTAAGTGAGTTGATTTGAAAAGAAGGCTGTCATCTCTCCTTGATGAAAGAGCTCTTAAATACCCAGAAGCACCGACAAAACAAGGCTTCAGTTTCTAGGCACTTCACTGTGCAATTCAGAGCCAAAGTCAGAGGGCAGCAGTCTTTCCAGGGAAGGGTCACAGGGCCAAGAAATGAGTTTAGTTCCAGCTGTTTCAAGGAAGAGGTTTTGAAGCTCCTTTTTTGTTAAGAAACCTGGGAAACCAAGTTATGGAAGTACATAGGCTGTTAAAAGGCTTTCCTGAATCTCATTTTGTTCTGTTCAGAGTCAGTTATGGGATAAAAAAAAGCAACCAAATAATATGCATAATGCTGTAACACTTAGATGTGCGTTACCTGTCTGGAAGCTCTTTTTCCCCAGTCTTTAGCAGTTTGGTCCACTGGAGCTACATCCAAAAAGAAAACACCTCTGGTGGGGTCTGACCCAGCACCTCCTTTAAAGCTTCCATTGCTACAGAACCAAGCGGCCACAGAAATTAAGTCAATGGAAATTAGGCATCTATTTTCAGTGAGAGCTTTTGCCTAGCCTACAAAGTGCCAGTCTGTATCAGGATGCCATGTTACATCTGATCAATGGATCAGTACTTGTCTGTCCAAAGTTTTGCTCAAGGGTGAGCTCTCAGGTGGTTTAGTGAGAGGGAGAGAAGTTGATCAAGTCTCTTTTTGGTGCATTTGAGCTGAGCAGTGGCTAGATCCAAGGGTATGCCCAGAAAGCGCCTGGTTGTTTAGATGAGCGACCTGTCCAAAACGATGTCCTGGTCCCCTGAAGCTGGGTTTCCTTCCCACAAGGGGAGAAAGAGGGAGATGCGGGGTAGGGACTGGTGCCCTCTGAAACGGGAGCAGGGTGTGCCTGAGGCATGCTTAGAAACACACTTGGGTCCTTAGCTGAAACATAGCCAAAACACTGACAAAAATAGTTATTCAAGGTGCAGACCATGTCACTGCAATGCTTGAAAGTTGTGTCATTGTGTTGTAGACCAGATTGAAATGGAGGACAAATTCCTAAACCATGAACTCTGATCACAAGCACTGTTTAAGGCTTCTTAGATATGACTGGTGAGGTCAGAGCATCGACTTTGCCACTGAGAAAACTGCGATCTTCATTTTCAGTGCTGAGCTGAGTTTGAGCTGCAGCTGTTCCCAGTGGAATTGTGCTTGATTTTGAGAAAAACAATGGTGAACTGGTAGAGGCAAATCTGGAACAGAGAAGCATATTTGGACAGTGGAGTGGAGTGAGTAGTTGTACTCACCCAAATGGGATGATAAGAGAAAGTTAGTGACCCTCAGGGGCCAGGAATTAGAGGAGGAGTCAGCCAGCCATACCCCCCAACATCTCCTCCTCTGCAGTAGGCATGGACACGTTACGATGATGGATTCAGTCATTAGATGTTTCAAGATTTGTTTTCATGATGCAACATCACCACTCATTAAACCAAGTCCAGGTGAATGAAAGGCAGTGCGAAATGGGAAAAAGAACCTGTAATTAAATTTTGCTCGTTTTGGTAACTGGAAGTAGAATGAAACAATCGACTGTTTGGAAATGGATTCTGAAGTAGCTGGATGGCAAATTACAGGACAGCCATGTCACCTTTAGAAGCACAGGCAAGACCACTTAAAAACCTATTTAAATTCTAAGAATTATAGCTATATTGATTAGGAATTACAGTCAATTTAGTGGTTTCCTTGTAGTAAAGTAGAAGTAAGCTGTTAATCTAAACTGCAGTAACTGTTATAAACACATCCAATTTTGATTGAACTGTTACCACTGTAAACATATCATTATAATGAAATTAAAGTAGTAGCAAGAATTGTGGTATGAAGTTCTAGCCAGATCTCAGTGACATTAAGATAATAGGTAGAAATGCAGAAAGTATCGATCTTATGTGACTAATAGGCTGCTTAATAAAGGGAGAAAGACTTACATACTGAAGAACTGAAGATAAAAAATATTAATAGCAAACCTGAAGTGCTGCTTCAGTGCATGCTTGAAATATCACAAGATGTTAGAAAAGCTCATTTACAAATTAATATTCCTTTCATATCTATGAAGCATGAGAATCTAGTGTAGTATATCTGCTATTGGCACACAGAACATCAAAACAATATAAATTAGACATAACTATATCAGGGGTGTTATACATTTATATCTGAACGTAAAGGGAGAATGTAGCTCTGTTTAGAGAGAGCGCAAAATATGTTTTTTCTTTCCTTCTCACTTAATGTCATAAATCATGTGTTTACGTCTCTCCATTTTTCCATTTGTAAGTTGGAGCTAATATTGCTGTGACATTTAAAAGGACTGTTCTGAGAAGAAAGTCATAAAGATAAGGGGGAATTCAGCTATTAGAGCACTGATTACCGTCTTAATTATGTACTTCTTCTCATTACATCTGATAGCATGCGAACGCTTACTGTTTATTTTCTGTCTGTGAAAGCTATGCCCAGTTCAAATTCAAATTTCTGCCGTGAGGATAACTCTGGGAGAAATGCTTCCGGCATCCACATCCAGCAAGTGAGACATGAGGGGACCCTTACCCACTCGTAAATACCGGCGAACACTGCTCCAGGTTGCACGATGCCGAGTACGACCCAGCTGCAAGTCAGTCAGTCACAGCAAGACAATAACTGCGCTCAGAGGAAGCCATCAAAGACTTCCAAAAGAAACCTGCTCTGAGATGAAAGAGAAAACTATTATGGTAATCAACTTTGCTAAGAGAAAAGGAAAGCTGTTTCTCTTTGGGAAAATTTCCAGTGCTGAAGAAAGGGGGGAGAAGGCCGGGAGGGAACACGATAAGGTCTCACACGTTGAATTGATTGTTCACATCTAACAAAAATAGCCCCAGCCTGTTCCCATTGTCCTGCAGCTGCTGGCTTCATCACGCTCATTGTGCGTTTCCTCGTGGCTGAGCAGCGCGGTTGCCTGGTTTCCTCTCCTTCATTTCCTAACAAGATCTGCGATGAACTGTAGGAAAAGCCAGCAGCACTTCAAAACAACGCCTTTCAAGTTTCCCTGGGGCCATCCAAAAACCCAGGCTAATGACTCATAGCAGAGCCAAGCAATTTCCGGCAAGCACTAGTGCAGGTAGCTGCCTCCTGTCCTGAACCAGGATCCCATCGCTTGCATATTTTTATTTTTTTAATTCCTGTGGCACATTTGCATTTATGTGTACTTCAAGCTTGCTCATTAGGTGACTTGAGAAGCTTCCTGCACTCAAAGCCAAAAGATCTTAATCTTGAGAAAAGAATGCACACAAAGATGTGAACATTGTATTTAAAAGGTCTCCCTCGCCTCTATGTATTTAACAGCAAGTGTTAATTCTCCGAGGAATCATTCCTCTATATGCAAGCAGGTTTTAGATAAAGAGCAAGGGGCGGAGGGTGTTCATCCTCATTCCTTCACTTGTCCTGGAGCCATTTAAGCTGCAATACCAAATTGACCTGGTGTGGCAGGATTGGTTGTACAACGAACCTGCCCAGCTGTTGTGGAAATAAGCCATAGAAATCAAATTATCATTCCCAAGAGCGGTATTTTCTGCATACAGAAGTTAAACATCATGGCATTATAACTGAACACTATAAGATGGTCGAAAAAATTCCTACAAATATTTTGGAGTCTATTAAACCCTCTTTAGCTGAATTTCTCTCTGTCTTTCATTCCATTCCCAGGAAATTGCAGAATATTCTATAGAGAATTTAGAGACCGGTATTTTGCATCTCTGCCCTTCTTCCAGCATGGATTCAAGATGCAAGCTCCTTCTCATGCCCCGTGATGCTTCTTTTTCCTTAAGAAACATTTTCTTCATCGAGGAGTTCCATCTATGCAGAAAAAATTTCAGATGTTTCAAATAAAACCATCTGAGGGAAAGATTTGCTGTTTCAATTGGTATTATGTTGTTATTCTTTACTATTTGTCAATACCTTAACGGTTCCACTGGATAAAATCAGCTTGAACAAAATTCTGTAGGTGAAACAGAATTAACTTCTGGTGAGAGGTGCTGGATAAGAAATCCAGACAGCTATGGACCGATCTTAAGGCTATGGTGAAGCCCCCTGCCCTGATATTTCATCAAAAAGTGGCCCTTCAAGAGCAGATTGCTGGTACCCAGATGTAGGTGAGCCTTGCACGCAGATGAAGGAAAAATCTGTTTGGGAATAATCAGTAAAAGGGAAGAGCACCTGTGAAAGCATCCTCAGTAAAAAAATATTTTTCCAGCCCCGCTCCTCCCTCGGCAATCAGTCTGCTTCCTGGACGAGGGACTTGTTGGCCCTGGAAATCCAGCCAAACAGATAAGCTACACTTTGGTTCACCTTATTTGCTGCCAGATCTTCAGTCTCAAAAACACTTAATGCTCAACAACTCTTAATCCAAATGTCAGCTTTATCCTCTCTCCTCCCCTCAAATATTTCACATAGCTTGGAGTGAGGAAAATCTTTGCAGGGGTTTTCAGAGCTGCCCACAGCCCTCGCCGCAGACCTTTCCTGCTCCTGGTTTTACTGCAGGCACTCGACCCTTGAAACATTGATTTGGACTTTTAAACAGGGATTTAATGACACATCAAGCCTCTAAGAAAAATTGAGAGGGTAAATAAATGCTTTTTGCGTTTTAAATAACAAAAAAGGAGAAGGGATAATATAATGACCAGTCCATGAATTACCATGACTTTAGGCAACACCTCACACAAAGTTCATTCGAGTAGCTGGAACCCATAAACTAATCAGGGTCTTAAAATTGCTGATAGGCTCTATTCAGAGTCTCTTTTTACTGTAGCTCCACCTAAATTCTCCAATAGTCACCAAAAAAACTCATTTGACCGGCAAGAACAAAAAATAACCTTACTTCAAATTCTGCTACTAATGTTTTGGCAGGTATTTTAGCAGCCCTTCTAATACTGTTGTTCAACATCATAGCAATGTAATCATTCTCCCTGTATCAAGTCCCTTAAATTTGTAATTCCAAAGTAAAGCTGAAATTAGAAAAAGCTGCATTAATTAGATAACAACAGAGAGAAAAACCACAAAACAATTGTCGTATCTACCTCATCAGCTATATGATTGTTTCAAACATGCAATACTTTATTAAGTTGAATTAAGAACAATAGAGATCAATTTATATTGATTAAATGTGAGAAAAAAAGATGACATTAAATAAATGGCAGGTCAATTCCTACTGCATAAAGAGTGAACTGTGATGAATGTTTAGGCAAGGCATTTTCTTTTGAGTTTGTCAAAGCCTAGTTAAAGAAGAGAGCAAATTTGTTCAATAGGCAATCTCTGTTGATCTTCGGAGATGTGGATAGATGAGCAAAGATCAGGTGTGCAAATGAATAGGGCCTGTGGTTAAGTCCTGATGTGCATGGAGAGGTACCATCCAGAGAAGTAATGCAGTATGACCTCCTCCTAATCACTTCTTTAGTCCAAGGAGTATCCAAGAAATTGTGCGTTTGTTGTCCCTAAAAATCTCTAAATCCTTGCAGATATTTTTCATTACTATGGTAACTGTTTTGAGAGGAGCCAGTGATACAATCAGAGACAATCACCACTAGACAAACTAAATCAATCATTGTTTTATTAGCTTTATTGGCTCCTTCATACTCACACACAGAGCTAAAATAGGAAAGCCGAGAGTCTGCTTGCTCCCCGGGCTGAGGCAGTTTGCACCTCGAGTTGGATAGGCTTTGCGTAATGAGAGGGATTGGGCTTTATATCCCACCAAAACCGGTCACATTGGCTGTCTAAAAATATTGAGTCCTCCAATAGACCACAATTTATTTAGTTTTTCTGCTACATCTTACTCCTCAGGCATGCCAGGGTAAGCCTAAATAGGGCTGTGCTTGAGATTCCCAGCTAACTCTGCCTGAGCTAAGCCAAACACTGGAAGCAGCTTTTGTGGAGGAAAGGTCCACATTTGGGCATGTGCACAGCTGCCGTATTTCGGCACCTCATGCTTATGCCTCCATCAGGCTTAGGAAACGAAATCAGGAAGCTCCGGAGTGAGCTTCGAGGAAGACATCCCTTTTTCATGCTCTTGCACCTTGGCAATTACAAAACTCTCTTTGGAGATCAAAAATGTGGCTTTAAAATTTCTTAGGATGACAGGAGATTTGAATGAGACACGCCCAGTATCTCCAAAACGCCTTCAAGCAAGAGTCAGCACAAGGACCCTTCACATTTTCCAAGACAAGACTGTAGCCCTCTCTGCTCTGTAAAAGACTGAGGGAAAAAAAGCCCTGTCCTCAGGAGAAGCGGGCAGCTGCTGGCCTTCCTCGCAGCCCTGAGAGGATAGCCTGGAAACACGAGCGATTCCAGATCTTTAAAAACAAACAAACAACTGTTATTCCCAAGGACTACCCTGTGCAGTGTTACTGTAATATTTTGCATCAGAGACAAAAGTCAGGCAGGGTGACATCTGATTGCTCCTCCTTGCTTTTCTTCTCCAGTTTTGCTTCTTTCCTTGCTTGCATGCATGAGTGTTCAAAAATAATTTCACAGTTCTTAGACAGGATGCCTCCTGACATCTTACAGAGTACCATCAATCCACGGACCAAAGTCTGAGAAACATCTTGAATAAGATTCCCTGCTCTGATGGCTATTGATTCACCCCGAGATGCAAAGCACCTACCCTGTCCCAGGCATCTGGGTTTCTCTCCCTGGGACACAGGAGTCAAGCACTGCAGTGCCTGAAGGCATTTAGGCTGTTTCTTTACTCTGGCTCTACGGCCATCACAAGAGTTTTCAGTCCCAAAGCCATTCCGGTATTACTTACTTCGGCCTCCCCCAGGAGCACCAGAACCTTCTCAAGCATATTTTGGAAGGATTAAGTACGTCTGTCCTGATAACAGTTTGATGATGTTCTGACATACTATAAACGCGTTAAGGAACCACGCTACTGATGCTCTCCTTGCTAGCAGCAGCTCACCTTTTCACATCCTAGAATAACCCATAAAACTCCTGCACTGCCTTTTTGGGGCTGAATTGAGAATTTTGGCTGGAGAGAGGCAGTCTCCCGTTCTTCTGCAGGCTGCTAAATAAAGCCAAACCAGACACGCAGAACTTTGCAAGGACTCACATAGCACAACTGTAGTTGTACTCCGTATCTACAAAAAGGTTTTACCAACTGGTTTTCCGTTCAGGTCTGCTGCAGATCCTTGCGATTACCAGTGCCACCTCCTGGTACCGAAACGTACTGAGATCCAGCCACGCAGGAATGGTGGGATGAAGAAACACAAAATATCCCTTTCCCCGCCTCTTGCTCAGTTTTTGTTATTCTCTCCAGACTTTTATAAACAGCTATTTATTTTACAGATAATCAAAAGGTTTAAAATTCTCGTAGCTATAAATGAATGAAAGGACAGGCGAGCTGTCAGAGGCAAGAGGTTACAATGCATTTTCCTTTCCAGGATATCCATAACAAAGCTAAACCCAAACCAGATATACGCGCATCAAACCAGCTGAAGTTGAACTTGAAAAAGAACAAGAGAGCTTGGGAGTTTAAAGTTTTATTCAGAAACGTCTGCATTCATTGCAGGACTGAGGAAATTCTTGCAGCATTTATGAACCTTGAACACAAAACCTGAGATTTTGATTGAAGATTTGAAACTGGGGTTTTTCATGTCCCCACAGCTCAGGTATACAATTTACACCGACTTATGCAGGCAAATGAAAAGGAAAGAGGCAAAGCTACAGGTTAGGACCCAGCTGCTGGCAGGAGGCAGGACTCTGCTCAGGGCTCTGCCAGTTTTCTTTCTCAAAGTGACCAAAGATGTGCCGTTTCTTCCCGTAGCAAGTCAGATGTTGTCCTCAGCTACTGTCTACTTCAGTATCCTTATCACCCACAAGAAAAACCCCTCAGGCAGTTATTCCTGAACCACACCCCCCCGCCCCGCCATGGGCACTGCTTGCCACCTAGGCTGGGGTCACGCTTTTGGCAGCCTATTTACAGAAAGCAACTCCCAAAAATGCAGGTGAGGGGGAAAACTGACATATATCCACAAAAGCAAACTGTCTCAAAAGGTGAAGCACAGGATCTATTTTTTTAGTGATACCTTCCCAGCTCTTCTCCATCCATCTTGTGCAGAGCCTCACAGTTAAGAGAAATCACAGCCTCAAGTCTGAAAAAGCAGTGGTCCTCTCCCTGTGTGCCCATATTAAATACCTTTTTGCTAGTACTGGAGTACCAAAAGGACCTAAAAGGCAGCAGAGCAGGCAGCCTCTAGCTCCAGGAGAGGGCAGTGAAACACGGCTCAACTTGGCCAGGAAAGGGCAAATGCACCTTGACCTGCTCAGCAGCGCCCGCTTAGTCAACCCAAACGTTGACCTTGGTGGCACAAACCCAGGCAGATTCAAAAGGAGTCGTCGTGAGTGGGGTTTCACATGTCACAAGTGCCCTAAATTGATTTGTGTCACTATTTCCCAGGAAAAAAATTATGCAACCGCTCGCTCGCTCTCTGCCCACAGAGAGGAAAAAATGTCATTAGGAGGCGGTGTTCGCTTGCACTTAGGTTAATAGGTCTCATTTGTTCTGCCAGTGTGGAGGGAGGCAGAACCAATGGAATAACTTGTAATTCTCCTTTATAATTAAGATAATGTGCCGCGCCGGCCCTCTATCATATTTTTGGATGCTGCAGTGTCCATGACACTTCTTGGAGAGACCGCAGCTGTGATTAAACATTTTTGATAACCCATAAATATAACATTAGTTGCCTCGGTTAGGTTTCTGATAACATCATTCACTTCAGGTCATTCAATTAGTGCAGACAAAGGGGCTCTTTCCAGGAGACATAATGTCATTGTCTCTGGAAAAGAATGTACTTCCCAATGACTGTTTATCACTCTCTAATTACAGTGCTGCAGCAGCCATGCTCTATATTACAAGGAGTCCTTTTTGTGCCCAAGGATCCAGCAGTTTTTTGTTTTAATTTATTTTCCTCTTAAATACCTCCCGCTATTTAAGCAATAATTCCCTGTAAATCAATTGTTAGCAGCAGTTAATGACTGGTTGGTTAATTAATAGCTGAAAGCAAAGCTGAGGGTGTTCACTGCTCTAACAAACCAGCAGACGTTAACTGTGGGATTATTGCTAACATACCCTATAATCAATGACTTCTCACAGCGACGGGGTAGCCTATGTATCACTTAAAGAAGGGACCGGCTGGGTTGCAATAGGTGGCAGCACTAGGAAAAATCGTCACCAACTTGTGGGTTGAGCCACATGCCCCTAAGCAGGCAGCAGGGTAATAGTGTTGGTGCAAACATGGCTCAGTTGTAGGGTCTGGGGCCCGAAGCCCCCATCGCTTTTGGGGAGATGCTTGTGCAACCTTCCTCTCATGGCAGTGCAGTTTCAGCCGCAGCCTGATGCGACGTGGGAGGGACGGTGCACAGGAGCACATGCCATGCGCTCCGGGTGAAGTTTGCACAGCCTGCGCTTTCCTCGCGGCGAAGAGAGCGTTCACGCACAGCACAGGCTGTGCGGGTGCTGTGAAACCCTGCGTGAGATGGCTGCAGCAGAGACGGGGCTGTGCCTGCGCTCCCCCGGCTGCCTCTGCCAGAGCGGTTTCTGCTTAGAGTCCCACAGACCCCTCAGACTCATGTGGAGGTCAGCAGGACCCCAACTACTGAAATCAGGAGTTGCACCCTTGCCAGCAACACAACAAAAAAGCCTTGGGTTTTTGCCTGTGTCCAGATCTGATTATTCAGAGTATTTAGGGGTGTCTGTGTTCTGCTGGAAAGCTGCATTAAGATGTTTTTAATGCAACAGTCTGCTCTGCTGCTCTCTTCAAGGGACAGATTCTCAGATAATCTCTTTTCACAACATTCTCAATTAATATTTATATAAGCCTGTTTTGTCTCTTATCTTCCACGAAATGAGGTTTGGAGCGATGCTGCCATGGAGAAAGAAGGAGAGTCTAAAGCAGCCAGTAATTGATGTTCACAAAGAGAGTATGTGTAATGGACCAGCTGGCTTATTATGAACTAAAATACTGCAGTATCTTCAATACAGAGGATGGTAACAAAGAATAAATGTTGACATTTTTGTGGTGAGCAATGCAAGACCATCAAATCAAACAATTTCTGGCATATAGTCAAAGCAGTGTTAAAATGGAAACTCGAGCGATAAGAACATTTTTGCATTTTTTTTCCCGTGAGTAGAAATGTGCGGCTGTAGGAAACCTCATGGCACGAGTTCCCTGCACTGACACGGAGCCAGGGGTTCCCAACAGGCACCATCTGACTTGCCTTAAGGAAAAAGAAAAAACCCCAGCAAGAAGCATCCTTGCATGACTGTGCCAGCTCTTCTCACCCTGACATTAAGTGGTAAATCAAGATAATTTCTGGTTGCTATCCTCTCCTTGACCAAAGAGAACAATTGCTCACTGTCTTGTTACAGCCACCACCTCTACGCTGGACGTCTGCTGCCATGTTACTCTCTCAGCCTTCTCATTCCTGAGGGGAACAAACCCAATTCCCTCGGCATTCCCTCACAGTTTGTGCTTCCTGGCACCCTACGTTCTGATTGCTTTCCCCGGATTTTCTTCACTTTCTCTTCATCTGCAGGAAAAGGTGGCACCCACAACTGGATGCAGATCCTCAAGTCTTTTACACACATGCTGCTGCCTGGTTATTTTTTTCCCCATATAAAGTCTCTGCATCTCTCCTTCCCAGTCACAGCACTTTGGACTGTTCCTGACGGGATTTCATTTAAATATTTGGGAGTCATTTCTCCAAGCTGTGAAGATCGTTTCAAATTCAGATCCTGGCCTCCTAGGGCTTGCAACATCTCCTAATTGTGCCATCCACAGGTTGTGTTTGTTTGCTTGTTGTTCAGTTGTTAATAAAAAATATTTAATGGAACTGGGCATAAGACAAACTGCTGAGTGACCTACTTGAAATATCCTCCCTGACAGTGATCCAGCGCTAGCTGTTGCTGCAGAGCTATTTTTCAACAGGCTATGCACCTACCCCATTGTAATTGTATCTATACCATATTCCTTAGCCTGTCATATATGTCAAAAAGCATTACTAAAAATGAAGCACTATTGCATTTGCTGCTTCCTCTTTATTCACTAGACAAGCTACTGTGACAAAGAAGGAAATTAGATTGATTTGACATCAACCATTCTTGACAAGCCTATGTTTTCTTTTTTTTTTTTTCTTTTTCTTTCATCACCATATCAGCTGGCTACTTGCAAATTGATTGCTTAATGATTTGTTCCTGAATCTTTGAAGGACCTAAGTTAGACTGACAGGTCTGTAATTCCCTGGGTCCTCCTTTTCCCCTCTTTAAAATATAATACACTGTGTTTGGCCTTCTCTTGTCTTCAGGGACCTCCTCTCTCCTCTGTGAGTTCTTAAAGATAATCACTAATGGCTCGGCGATTGCTTCAGACAGCGCCTTAAGTACTCTGGGGTGAATTCCATCAGGCCCTGCTGACTGGAGTACATCCATCTTATCTAAATATTCTTTAATGTATTCCCCTCTCCTTCCAGTCTGTACTTCTGCCTCCTTGTAAAAATTAAGTTTAAACAACTGGTTGTGTCCCCTGGTGACGGATACACTTCATAATTCAAACCAATTAAACATTCTTCAATATATCCTTTAATATTTACCAAGGTTTATATTTCCGTTCTCCACATTACAATTCTAAAAAAATGAACTCATCGACCCCTATTCACTGGCTGCTCACCACTCTTAAGACACCGCTCTTAAGGACAGATTCATGGCTGAGGGTGGAGCAGAAAGAGAAAATGTGGCTAAAACATTGTGGTTTTTCATTCAGAACTTCAACATCCACTGACAAACCCGTGCTGATCACAACAGAGGTTTCCATTTCTCCCCAAGCTGTTCCTAAAATATAACTAGCACTTTCATATCTGAGACCGCACCTGCGGCAGTGTCCATGTACCAAGCACTCCCTGTAATGAACAACTATGGTACTTTGAATTTGGGAAACTGTTAGGGCTGTTGTCTAGACATGCACTAAATTACAACATACTAAGTCCATGTGTTGTTTGTTTGTTTTTTTAAATAAAACATCAAGGTCTGCCAAAAGTCCTGGTGGGTTTTCCATGTAAGTACAATGTAGAAATCCACTTCCTTTGCTCCATCAGCCACCTGATGCTGTAGTACCCAGTGGGAAGATAACTCAGGTTTCTACCTGCGATAGCTGAACAGAACAATCTTTACTTCTGTCTTTAATAAAGTCTTTTTTTGCCCACTTTTCTGCTCAGTAGTTCACTGTCATTACAGACCTCAGTGACAGTGAGTGCTTGCATACCGAGGCTTTCTCTGAAACCAAGTGTTTGTACAGTCAACACTCTCGGGTTTGTTGTCATTACCAGTTTGAGGGCTCTCTGCCAGAATAAAAGATATCTCATAACAGCAGTTACTTTTTAGAGGTCTGTAGGTTTAAGCCCCACCCCCTTCCTAACAAGTCAAAATGATTGCAAGAAATCAGCTTTTAAACAAAAAGCATGTCTCAAGTGAGTTTGAAGGAAAGTTAGCAAGAAGTAGGAGGAAGCTGGAGAACCAGTGAAGACGCTCTCCCATCCTCTCTACCTCCTCCACATGCCCAAGTCTTGCAGTGCATGCTTTCTGTTTGATCCTGCTGAGCCTGGATGATCAACCAGGCAGCGTTGTTCATGGCTTGAAATCCTGCCCACAGCTCTCATGATAATTTACCCACAGCAGCCCCAACATTTGTGACTCATCTGCAAGCATCCCCTTTACCTGATACCAGGCACGAAGAGTATATTAGGGTTTGAGTTAGAATAGGGTACAGGGTTGCTCACTTCCTTGCCTTCTCTCTGTCTATAGGAGTATTCGAGACTTGTCCTTGAGCCTTTCTACTTCTCAGTTTCAGGTGTGTGCTTTAAACTCAAAGTCCAGCTATGCCAAAGTCTGAATTTCAGCATATCACTGCCAGCAATTGCCCCATGTTTCTGAAACAAGGCAGCCCGAAAAAATCTAGGGTAAAACTTGTGGTGGCTCAGAATAAGCTTTCTCATTTTAAGGGATGTGTCTCTGGAAACACACATTCTGAGGACATAGGTAAACCAAAAACTAAATCCTTCTTCCAAAAAGCTTTTCCTCTACAGAAAGAATGACATTTGAAATGAGAGCCTCTTTGGGATTTTTCTAATTACCTTTTCATCACAAAAGTATGATGGGTCAAAAGTGACCCTTTTTGCAGTAACATACTGGTTTTGATGAAACTCTCACTGGCAGCATTGCTGAGGTCTAGAACAGAAATTACATGAAATTCAAGAAGGGGAGAGGCACACCACAGAGCTGGCAAATGCCAGTTGGAAGGACACTCACCCATGACACAAGATACTCCCATTTGCACTTATAATTATCCACATCCTATAGGAGTACAATGATCTTCAGACCTACCTTCTGACAGACAGATTTTCAAAACCCCCATAACAGACTAACTCACTGCCACTTAAATCAAAATAGATTGGAAATTCTTGTGTCTGGGATATTGTCCTATGGAAAACTCAACGTTTGAGTGCTATTTGAAAGAATTAACTACCAGATACAGCTTTGCCATAAAGCCTTAGACTTACTTTCTCATTTCCTTCTTGGTCTGGAAACAGCACTGTTGGGTTCCTCAGCTGGGACAGTTGGCTGACATCTGTTCTCTGTTGCTTGCATGGAACAATTACTGTGTTCATCTGCGTTTTCTGAATTCGGAAAAATCATATAAAAGGAGTCATTTTTGTCTCATGAATCTTCTATACCTCATCTGATATACAAACATAAATGCTGCTTAAGTGGCCCTTTTCTCTGAGCTTTACTGCCCATCCTCCTTCCTTAACTCATCCTTGTCTTTCCACTCCTATTTTTTCAGACATTTTACTTTGAAGGACCCTTATCAGTCTGAAAACATTCATTATTTTAAATGCAAGAATCTGTCCAACCTACACTCAGGTTATCATCTCTAGATTTTGCATTTTTATAATCTATTGGAGATTGCATGCCTTTTCATGTCTAATTTTAAACTCCTACTTGTAATTTTGTCTTCTGTTATAAAACCCCCTTCATAACTACTTGAGTAAGAAGATAAACAATATGCTCTCCCATTGCCATCTCCCTCGAAATTCAGTAACTCAGCAGGCCAACTTTAGCAGTAAGCTTCAACTTCTGAATTTTCCAGTTCTTGAAGCACTGGAGGAGCCAAGACTATAAATCAGTTTAAGAACTGGTTGATAACGACCTATCAAACTGACAGGTTGGCCTTAACCAAACATTGAGTCAGTTTAGAAGTATTCACAATTTTTTTCCCTTATCTAGAATACCAGTAAACCTTTAAATCGAGGATTTCATGATAAGTATCAGTAACAAAGTCAAGTAAATCTCACCAGAATTAGGAACTTCTCATTGTTTATTAATATCTTTAGAAAGCATCATTATTTCTGGGAAGGTGGAGCTGCCCGTGGAGCTTTGCTCCCCACTGAAGACTCCCTAGAAATGCCCCTTATCTTCTCCGCATAAATTTGCTCATCAGCAAAAGGGGGTAAAACTTGACTATTCTCATTGTCTTGGGTAAACAGTGCTGCTTTAGTGATTTTTAATGCTACACTTCCACTCTTTAGGAATGGTAAATTTTCCAGTAGAATAAGTTCCCTACTACTGCATGAAGGATTCGGAGCTTCCCACTGAGCTTGCTCAATAACTGTTTAAAAAAAGCGGGGAGGGATTCACTGTTATCTTTATCAGGAGGAAGAAAGTATAGCCCTTAGATCAAGCAGCTGTCCGTGGCATCCAATTATTTGTTTTCATTGCACAAAAGAAAAGAAAAAAAGAGTAAAAGAAAATTAGCTACATCGATTCACGCATTGATTGCTGGCTGGGATTTCATTTTGGGTTGCCCCTGGGACTGCAGCATCAGCAGGAGCGGTTACTTAGTCATGAATGTGCTACACAGCAAGTAACCGGATCGCTCCATGTGAGGAGCACTGCTTTTTTCTGGTCTCTCAGTTGTGTGAGGAGGAAACCCGGCTCCCCTTAATCACAGGCTGCCACAGCAGAGGACACATAACTCACGGCACATGAGCTACTACAGCCTTTATTACACGGTTCACCAAAATGAAAAAAGCCTGTAGATCTTGGCTGTGGGGTCGCTTGGAAGCGGACGCGTGTCCCTGATGAGAAGGCAGCCCAGTTTTCCAGACTCTTGCAATGGGTCTGGTGGTTCAACAGTTTGCAAAGAGGCGCAAGCCAAAATACGATATTACAAAATTAACATTATCCAAAATAAAATTCTAGCAGATCACCTTAATGCTGCTTTTTAAGCTTATTTGAAACCAGGACATTTTTAACTGTAGCTTGAAAAAAAATCAATCTATAATGGGCTCCTGATTACAAAACCCTTATTACAATATGATCATATATTAAAGCTGTAATCATGCTCAGCTTCCCCTTGTGACAGAAGCCCGATAACTGAGGGATAGTGCCCTTTCTCAAGTAGTAGTTACACAAAAACATAATAAAAAATACCGTTGAATAGTCGTCGGGAGAAAAGGAGCAATTCTGGGTCAAGCCAGAAGAAAACATTAGAGCAGGCCAGAAATCCACAGTTAGCTCGTATGCTGGTCACTGTTTTCAGCCAGAAAATAACACTAAACAATCTCTCCTCATTTAAAAGTTATCTCCCTGAAAGTGAGTTTGTTACTGTTCGTAAAACGTACTGTAACTTGCCTTACAAGATAGGTTTACATTCTCCGTACTCCAAACTATAAATTCCTGTTGTTTGTGAGCAATTAGAGTCTGTAGCTACATACTGCACTTAGTATATATCCCATGAATTGATGTTTATGAAGCTGAATAGTTAAAAATGTTATGGGCATTACTCAGGTTTCCTTCCACCGATAGTAACAAATTACTTCAAAGATACTGTGCCCCTTATATGCTGAGGTGTAACAATTAAGGGTTCAGTAGACTTAGAAAGTGTTATGGTTCTGAATGTATTTTTTTTCTATTGGACATGCTAGCTTTAGAGCCATTGTGGAAAAAAATTATACTATAAGCACATAGAATTTATAATGGAAAAATAGCATTCCCTGAAAAAAATAGAACTGTAGTTAGCCGCTGATACTACATTGCAACAATCACTATTTTTCTGTATCTCAAACTAATCACCAATTATTACAGTCATACCTGAGCAAAAATCTGAATTCCTACGCAAAAGGGAATTTCAGTATGTTTAGTTAAAATGACTTTAAAATACAAATTCTAATGCAAAGTTGACATTTTTTCAACATGTTAATTTTGACTGAAACAAAATGTTTCAGTTTTGTATGTTGAGGCAAATAAAAATATGTTGCTTTGGCACTCTTTCACTAAGTGAAATAGTATTTCTGCATGGCCTAACAGTGCCTCCACGAGTTGTGGGTTCCATGTTCTCCACGTCCTCTCCCACAGCAGAGCTTCCCATGCAAAATGTATTTCCTATGTTGCAGCTTAGGCCTCAGATAAAGAAACTTATGGTAGGTTAGTTCTCACCAGAAGGCTGCCCAGCCCCCCAGAAAAAGGAAGGTACTCGTGGGACTGCAGGATACAGCTAAACCAGCCTGCTACGTGCACCATTTTCTTGCAAGATGGACAGGTAGAGCACTGTTTGGGGAGCTGCAGTAGGGGGAAACTGGGCACACAACATGCATCACCCAAAAAGCATTTTGGGGGTGGTACAGGTCAATGCTGAACTCACTCAAAATACAGTATTTTGTTTCTGTGCTACAAACATGAAGGTTTCAGTCTGTGCTAACCCCATGGCAAATGAAAAATTTCCTTTGCATTTTCCTTTCTGGAAAACCAGAACTCTTCATCTATAAAAGTTTGATCATGGAAGAACTACATTTCAACGTGAAATTCCTAACTAACAGTATTTACAAGCAAATGACAGGACTGCATGAGCCTAACAGCTGCTACACAGCTGTTAAAATATCCAGTAACAGATTAGCAATTTTTCATAATTGGAACCATAATATCAAGTACAAGAGGGCTAAACCGATGGCAGACAGCGAAGCGAGGTGGTACCGGCTGACAGTCCCGTACACAGCCCCTCCTTTATAAAAATAAAGATTTTTTTTTTTTTTTTTTTTTTTTTCCTTCGGGTGAACCCCTTTCCTTTGAAATATTCACACTCCTTAAGACCCTCCCTGGCTCTCCCAGACATCCCCAGTGACATCCCTCTCCCCCAACGCTTCATCGCTCTTACAGAAGAACTTGCAGTCGGTCTGCTGATGCTAAATAACACCGTCATCTTTTCTAGCTGACAAAAGGTCAGGGTCTGAAGCAGTATTTTTCCACTTGATGAGCTGCACGCAGTGCAATGCCTACAGCAGCTCGCTTGAACATCCTGTCCCCCGGGACGGAGATGCTCGTGGGGTAGCTCCTTGTGCCACCCCACCTGTTCCTCCTCCTCCCCGCTCGGCTGAGCGGAGCCAAGGGACACCCACGGCGAAACGGGGGGCTGTGGTGCAGGCATAGCGGCACTGTGCCTCGGCACCACATTATCCTCCAAATTGAAGGGAAAATAAACAAGAGTAGCACAGCACATCTTAATCTTCACCACTGGTAGTGACAGCTTTACTCAATTTTAGTCAGCTGTCGAGTAATCAGAATGGATTAAGCAGCAGAAGGAAGGACTGCACCAGGATCTAATAAAGTGGTGGGCACTGGAGTGCTTCAGGGAGTCACTGCACATCTCACTCTTTACATTACCACTGTGGATTCCCCACTGCTGCCATCAGACAGCATCTCTGGGCAGCTCCCATCTACCAGGGAACCAGCTCCTCCTGCCACACCTATCACCTGGGTTCAGAAACAGCTGTCAGTCCAGCTTGTCTCCATGGGAGGGTTATGCATGCATGCCTGCCCGTCTTTATCTGCTTTGAAGAGTCTAATAAGAAGGCCTGAAAGTGTTAATAACTCCCAGCAAGTCCCTCTCGCACCATCTCACGCAGTTAACCAAGAGTGGTGCTTGCACTTGGTCAGTGCTCCCGATCCCTCCTGTGCTCCACCAGCTGTGATGGACGTGGTGGGACATACGGTTTCTTTGGAAGCCCAAAGTCAATTTCTTTGTACATCCCAGAGGAAAGGAGCAGTCTCAGAAACACTTGATTCCATGGTTGCACTTCTCAAAAATTCAGTAGCTACTTTCAGAGGACTTTGGTCTCAGAGGGCATCTCAGTTGCAGCCTTCACATACAGAGGGATTGGATATTGTTGGCTGCAATAAGGAGGGGCTTTTTATTAATGTCTAGGACCTCCCTGTGGCCAGAGATCAACTTTCAGCCCCAAATTCTGCATTCAGCACATCATGCAAACCATGAGGGTACTTACAGATGCAAACTTCCAAGCATGTCATTAGGGCATGAATTAGGACAGCTCTCATGAAATCTCTGACTTTGACTGCGTTTTACCACTGCCATTAAACTGTCACACATGGGCTGTAATCTGCAGTCATTTCATCTAATCGTACATACAAGGCAAATGGTTAATGGCTCCTTCATAAATCCCAACAGCCAAGCACTAAGCAAGCTATGGACACAGACTCTGCTAATTAAGCCGAGGACAAACCTTCTCTTTACAACACTAATAAATAACTGTTTCTGTGGGAACAGGAATGAAAGCACGTGATGGAAAAGGTTCATGGCAGGCTAGAAGAGGACATCTAAAAGAAATTGAGTTTCGGTGCAAGGCGGTTGTTCCTCATGGCTGCAGTATCTTCCCTTACGTAGGGTGATCCTGGCCTATGTTAACTGGTTAGAAAGTAGTTTTAGCTAGATTATGGTCAAATTTATGCTGAAAGGGATGGAAAACACTTCTGAAAAATCCGAAGAACATGCAAACAGCCTTTGATTATGCATCATTACAAAACTACCCTGATCTGAGACCCTTTTTTTTTTTCTTCCCCTCCAACCGTTATTTGCCTCCTCCCACCTGAAACACCCCCACCCCTCGGCAACTCCCTCTTGAAGCTCTTTGCAACATCTCGAGAAATTCAAATGCCTGCTCTTAGAGCAAAATAGTTTCTAATTAAACATACTGTGTGGGTGTGAATGAAGCTGGGCCCACTCCTTGCCTCACTGATGTCAACAGAAAAATGTTTTTCTTTCTTACCACGAGCGTCAGCAGAGGCAGGGGCGATGGGGTTTTGAAGGAACAGAGGTTCGCCAGTACTGACAACTAACGTGGCTTTTCTTTAGGTTTGGTGAAAGAGCCTGAAGTTTCCTAAATTTCAGACTTAGGGTCCAGGCTTGTCAGGGAAGGTGTGCGCTGGAGGGCCAGGAGAGCCTCGCCAGAGGTCAGAGTGTGCCCACTGGGCAACAGTTAGCCAAGAACTTGGGTTGTTTGTGTAAATGTTAGCTACTTATGGGTCCACTCTGGATGTGAGCATCAGAGAAGAGAACCTTAAAAACCTTCCTCTGCACCACATCAGAGCACTATTTTGTGGGTTTTGAATAAAATTTAAGTATTCAGGGAATGCTACATGGCATTTTTGTGGCAAAATTGGTTATTTTACAGACTGAAAATCTACCTAAATTGTTTTCAAATATATTCCTTTGCTGATCTGCGGACCAAGTTCAAAAGATAATCCTATATTTCCTCATTTTTCTTTCTATTATAATCCTTCCACAGAAACATCCAAAAAATAAAAGAAAGCGTTGTAAGTGCAGACAAACAGATAGAACAAATCTTGCCAACATCACAACATAATACAGAAAGGTGAAGACAGAGCGTGCTTTCCTTTCATCTAGGTGGCAATCCCCTCAGGCCAGAGTAGCTCTAGGTGCTGTTCAAGCACCTGATGATTTGATCTCCAACTCCCCATTTTCCCCCCGCCATCTTCCTTCACACCACTAACACAGCCCTCTGCACCGCTCAAGCAGCGCAAGAGCATTTTGACCAGCATGGTTGTAGGTTACGTTTGGTAGTAACTCCTCAGAAAATACCCGTTTGGAAAACCAGAGGAGAAAAAATAACGAGCTGAAAGTTTTGCCTGACACCACTAGGAACTGCATAGTTTGTTTGTTTGAGATAACTTTGCTTTACAACAGCATGACGGATCCCGGTGGTGTTAGAAGAGAGGTGCTGCCTCTGCTCCAGATAAGCCTCCTGCACTGCGTGCGAGAAAAGCTGAGTGTGCTGATGGATTATAGCACCTCATATTCCATTTAAATTCTCAGTTATGAGCACTCTAGTTATTTTTGCAACAGTAGCTGGTAAAGTTAGGGCCTGTGTGAAATAGGAAGAAATGAGAAATTTATTATATTTCAGTACCACAAAATTACATTTTCCTTGTAGAGCTACACCGACTCTCAGGAAAAAAAATTCAGTAGCTGATCTCTGGAGGTCCATCCAGTCCTTTATGCTCATCAAAGTTCATATTCCTGCACCTAACGATATATTTTCCTTCAGAGCTTAGCTTGTCTGGAGATGGGAAGAAGCAATCTGGTTTTTCATTTTGATGAGGCTAGCACTTCTCAAAGTTCACCTATGAATAATGTCGGCAGGGAGATGTGCATCTAGCTGATTCAGAAGACACATTTGTGTCAAAATTCATTTCTGCTGATTTTCACTGAAGTGCTTCAATATGGTATGGTACTTCACAAGATTGAAATAAATGCATTTCATAGCCCTCATCTCCCCCAACTCCCACCTTCCCTATATTTCCATCCTTTTGTTGCAGAAGTACCTGAGGCTGCTTTGTTTTTCTTAACATAAGACCCAGGGTAGGTGGAAGACTTCTCTCTCAGGCTTGTTTCCCTACAAGCCATAGCTCATCAGCATGGCAGCATCTCCCCTGCACAAGAGCGGCTCTGGGGCCTTTCAGCTGCTGAGTTCCCCAACAGAAGAGAGTAGTGCCAAGACAGTATTTTCTTGCAATAATTATGCTTTTTTTTCCCCCTCAAATGTAAACATGTTGTGTTGGTTGTTCTGATTTAAGGCTCAGCTGCGTTTTTGGAAAAAATATGTGTTTTTCCTCATCTGTAATGGACACCATGGCTAAATTTTTGAATTATCACAAGATATAGGCACTTCAAAAAAATCCTGCAAATGAGAAACTTTCACCTTCAGGAATACCACTGAAATTATGGCTCCAGCTGTTTTAACTTCCTACTCAGCCCCTTGGAGGAGTGATTAAAGCCGAAGTCTGAGCGATTTAGATGCAAGGCTAAAAGGTATTCCCTCCCCCAGCTGCCATCCTAGCAAACATTATTTTTCTTGCAGGAAAGGCAGCAGACCAAGCTGCGTGACCATGCTTTAGCCACCCTGGTTCACAGTCCTGATGTGATGCAAACCAGTGATCAGTGGTTTTATACTATGCTGGCAGTGCTGAAATGTAGGTATGTTTTCTTCCCCCACCCCTGGGAGAGGGGCAAAGTAGGGGCAGCTGGCCAGGATGTGCTGAAGAGAAATCTGCCATAGGTTCTGGTAAAACCTTAGTTGGAAAGCACTAGCCCTGAACTGCATGTTCTCATTAAATTAAACAGGGAAACCCTTCTCCTTTCTAGCACCTGTGCGACACAAGGGGACGTCCAGAAGGGATGAACGTCGGAGACAAAGCATCCTTTAACCTTCAGGTTCTCAGCAGCCACCAGCATGGATGTCAATGTGCCAGACCCGATTACCTATGCTTACGTGGCATTTCATACTGACTGCTTGAACTTCACGGTATATAACAATGATGACATTAATACTTTTTATTCAAGTAAGTTGAAGGATACAAGTGGAATAAAATACATTTTTTACTAGAAGAATATTTTTTTCATGTGTAAGGGTGAGCCTTACATACAGCATAGAAATGCTATCATGATATATAAGAAAGGGACAAAGCTATTGATAGCAAAGGACAAAAGTTTTTTTATGTTAACTGAACAGCATTATTCCTCAGACTTATTTAAAACTGAGCCAGTTCCATCTGGCTTAAAGAGCCCTCCAATACTATGTTTCTGTATCATGCCAGGAAAGATTTGCTGTGCCCCTGGGATAGGAGCTGGACTCCTACAGATGTCATGTAGGAAAGCAGAATAATGAGTATAATGGGACAAAAAAGAGAAAGAAAAAGAAGAGAGGCATTCTCCAACTCTTGCGCTTTTTTTTTTTTTTTTTTTTTTTTTTAAAAAACCAACTAAATTTGAATTTTACTTACATAAAAGTGTGGAACAGATCTTGTTTTTTTCTCAGATTTCTGTGACCTTGTCACAGCAGAATGGCTGGGCTTTGCCTATTTGCTCTTCAGTCAGTACAAGACATAACAAGTACTAAAAATCCCTTGCATGAACTTGGGGTTCTGGAGGCTGAAATACCAGATTAATCTTGCCAGTTCAAGCATTTCAAATAATCACGAGAGTTGCTGAATTCTTATTCAGCTTAAACTTCAAAGGGGTGACTACTGGTTTGCCACACTAACACCAGCATTGTACAGTTACATGTATGCTGCATGGAAAACGGGTCCCTACCCTGCTCCCTGTACATCTGAGCTGCTCCCAGCCCGAGATGCAATCTGTCATGCTGATCTGGGAGGAGAAATTTGCCCCAAGCACAGAAGATGTTACTTTGCCTCTTCAGTAGAAAATAAATTCTTTTTTCTTTTTTTTCCTCCTTCCCGAAAATAGTTTCATTTCCTAAAAAAAAAGGCAAAAAACCAAACCAAACCAAACCAAACCAAACCAAAACATGTGGATGTCTTGGGTCGGGATATTTCAGAGCCTGAGTAATACAGATTCCCTATGCATCCAGGCCCCTTGGGAGCTTTTGAAGACCACAGGCTTGCTGTCAGTGCTAGCCCAAAAACAACCACGCAAAGCGTTGCTGAAGAACATGAGGTTTCTTTGGTCCTGCAGTGAATTTAAAGTGGAAGAAGGGTCTGGGGAAAGGCAAGAAATGCCAAAATGGGGGCAGCTTGTCAGTTGTGAGAGCTCTACATGAGGATGCTTGAGTGACCCTCAGATAAACCTGATTTCCTGAAAGCGAAGAAGAGTGTGGAGACAGAGAGGATGTAGGGAACCAGCAGAGGAGCTGGGGCTAGTCCCTGTCCCTGTTTCGGTATCCCAAGAAAACAAGGAGATCTTACACTGAGAGTCAGTACCACGCCTCATTATTTCCCATTCTAGCAAAAGTTTTCTCATGTCAGCAAAATGATTTGTGGTATATGAGACTCAAAATTTTGATCTGATAAAATAGCCCAAATATTACAGTGGTGATTTGATCTAAAGTAGCATAAACCAGAGACAACCCACTCATGAATCACTTAATTTTTCTTTACCCAGAGCCCCTGTTTTCACTGCCCTGATTTTCTGAGTGGATGCAGCACACGTGCGCAGATGTACGTCCTTGTCATCGTTCCCCTCGTGCCAGGTGTCGGCTTTGCAAGATGACCTTCACCACCCACCATAGCTGCTCAGAACTGCTGCGTCACCTGCGGCCCCCCACTTAAACCTCCTGGGACTGAAGCTGTTCATGGATTTTCTACTGAAATGCTGGAGAGGAATGAAATTCAACTCTGGCAGAAAGTCTTTCTCTTTTGGCGTTAGTCCTTCCCAGTTTGTAGCTTCCCTCTCTCTCTTTTTCCCTCTCTATGGGGGAAAAATAGCCCAAACAACTTACACAGAAGTTTAGCCATTGAGTAAAATTTCACAGCTTGCTACGGGTTTCATGGAATGACTCAAAGAGGCTATTAATTTGCTTTTCAGATTTCGTAGGTTTAAAAAAGAAATGTCTAGCAAGTCCTACAATCCTTCTACAGAGCCCTGCTGGTTATGTTCCTCTCAGAGGCAAGTCTTTCTCTTCCTTTCCTCGGCTAGAAACCCACCACCTCCTCCATCTTAATTTAGATTTGACTTCTGACAGAGCAACACAAGATGCACCACGGCTTCCTCAAGGGGCTGCAGGCTGTTCCCCACGAACAGCAGCGCAGCATGAAATCTCCAGCGCCCAGGGAGAGCGCGGGACGAGCTCTGCGCGGTGTCGGAGGCAGATGCGCTCCCTCCCTTGCACAGACCCCTCAGGTCACTCAGTTTCCTTTGACTGAGCTCAGGACCAGCACAGCCTTATTTTAACTCAGGCTGCCCTGTCAAAACTAGACTAAGCAGACACAGAAGGTTCATCTGGTTTTGAAACAAACTTAATTTTACATTAGAGAGAGAAGGGGGGGGGAGGGAAACCAGCCTGTGAGTCTCTGAAAAACACTGATTATAACTTGCTCCATAATGATTTGTTGCCATCTCTTGACAAAGATGATCTGGTACTTGCAACTTCCACTGAATTTCATTCCTATTGTATCTGAACTTGGGGGAAGTGACAGGAGAAGGATATTAATATATCTTGGGGCTGAGAGGGAGCTGTTTTTCAAGTGTGACAGAAGCAATGAGTGTTTTGAACACCTCATACTTCAGTGAAATCCAATTTTCTGTCACAGGTTTCACACTGAAGCAAGAATGTGCTTGGAAGTCAGAGCCCGGGATGCTAAGTGGCATCTCTAAACTGCATAGGAGATGAATGCTTTCTGTACCTTTGTTGCTTGCAAATGTACCCTTCGGTCTGCAGCATGAGCGAGCATTAGCCATTGGTAAAAGGCTTTGTGCTCAGAGGGCTTCGCACAGAACCCAAATTGCAGCTTACAGTTCCCTACAAAGGCTGAAGAAAATGGCTGTGAATTCCCATGCTCAAGTGGCTCAGGAATAATTCACGCCTTCAAACATTTCAAGAAGGTAGGGCATCTCTGCTGAGACCACAGCTTATGAAGGCAGGCTCAGACTTCAGCTGGGACAAGCTCCAGCCAGCAAATTTCTGCGTTTAACCCTTGGAGAGTCCCCCATGCCACGTCTGCTTGCAAGCTCCAGTTGACCCCGAGGGAGACAGGTGCTGGCGAGAGCCAAGGGATGGACAGAGGGAGCCCATGTTGATGGGTTACAGGCTTGAATTGTTTGGGATGGGAAAGCAGCCTGCAATCTTTTGACCAAATTTGTCCTGGCAAACAGCATGATAATAATAACAGCCCTCTTAAAAGGATAAAGGCAAATCCCAGTGCCGAGGCTGGTGGGATCTCCAAATTCTTTGTGGCTTAATCACAGCAAAGCAGTCAACCGTGAGAGTAGTTCTTAAAGGACGTGTGACAAACACGCTGGCCTTGCAATACAGCAAACCTACAGCTATTTATTGTTTCCTGGCTGTTCTGTGGGTGCGAGACCACGGTGGCAGCAGCAAGACACATTGAAGGCATTAGTGGAAGGACTCCCATTGCCCTCCCATTGAGGGCAGATCCTTAGGGCAGAGGTCTCTGTTTCTTGGACTGAAATATGTCATTAACTTCAGCTGAATTAGGTACAGCTAAGCCCTCAGACTGTGTCCAGAAGAAATAATACGCATTTTACCTCCTGCCCAATTCACCAGTATAAACAAATTAGAGACACACTTTAAGCATGTCATAAACCACTCCTGGCTTAAATTTATGCAGTCTTAATAGCACTGCATTTAGAATAAACTCCCAAGTGAGATAAACACGGTTAGAAAATAAGGCTTTTGCTCTCCTGGAAACAAAATATATTCTTTTGTCACTACTAAATAATGAGAACATTAGTACAAAACATCAGGAAACATTTACTAGGACATAAGCAGAGGATTTAGTAAAAAGAACACATAATGGCATTTTTTTTTTTCTTCTTTCCAGGGGGAGAAGAACTTGAGAGAAGCCACACCATGCCAGAGACCAATGCACGGCCCTGGTTGTCACTTCTGCCTCCCCACCCCGGGAGCGAGAACCATGTATGAGCACAAAAACTTGTTCCTTAAAATACAGTCAGTGACCTGAATGCAGGAGCTGCTGGAGCTTGAAGCTTTGTTTTATTAATCAGTTTTCATGCATTTAGTTGAGGATTAGCACAGGCTGCCAGCCTTATCAGCATTAATTTAGAGTACCTTGAGGTATTGAGGACAGAGCTGTCTGCTGCACATATAATGTCAGTGTGTCACACACACACCCCCCCCCCCCCCGCACTCCCTGTCTGCTAAGGATTAAGAAGCCATTAGGCCAAAATGAACACTTCAGATACGCACCGCTTGTTATGACTTTGCAGTCCCAGCAGAGGGGAAAGGAAAACATGCCGAAAGCAGCACTTGCAGGTTCCTTTGTGGCCAGAGGACGGCTGGGGCTGCCGTGGCGGGGCTGAGCAGCAAGCCCTGTGCATGTATGCTGCTGTAGCCCCATCCGTCCCCCCAAGCAAAACTGATGCCTCCACAAGAGCACAGCCTCCTAACAGCACAGAGGCCCCCAAAGCTCATTACTAGAAGCATCACATCCTAAAACAACAAAGCTAAAAAAATAACTGAGAAAGATGAGAGGTGTGTCCTTCAGGCTGCAGCACACAGACTCGGTGGGTGCCTGTGCAGCTCGCTCCCCCACAGCTCACCTACCTTAGCTGGCTTAACCACCTCTTGCCAAAGCAAGTCCAGCAAACCTGAAGGGATGTTCACTCCCCTTCTGTCCCTGTGGTACTTTCAATGGATTTTGTGCCACAGCAAAGGTTTGTCTGCTGTAGCAATCTGCATAGACCCTGGACACCATCTTGGGGGCAGGAAGGACCATAGGGCAGTTTGCCTACAGCCTGAAAGAGCCAGCTGCAGCTGTAACAACACAGCAATTAATGCCTCCCTAGCTGAGCAATTAATGGTTCTCTACTTCAGAAGGACACCTGGGCACAGGTCTGCTAGAAGAGCTGAACATCTCCACTAATCATCTACGTCCAAGGAGGCCTGAATCGTCAACCAACACCCGCATCTGCAAACGCTTCCTCCTGGCTGAACCCAGGCAGCAGGTCAGACATTAGCAAAAAGTCTGCAGGAAACCTCTGGCAGCATTTGAGCAGCTCGTGCATCTGTGTAGGGTAACTACCTAGTCTCAATCTAAAACACCTGCCTCTCCTTGGGCTTGTTCCATGTGCCAGAAATACTGTCAGGTGTGTTCAAGCAGAAGGGCTTGGAACTGTGATCAGATCAGAGGGACAATTTGGGCTCTGGGGGTGACTGAGCACCCACAGAGGCCTCTTGCTGCCAGAGCGCATGGCAGACCTGGAAGAGTGACTGTACTCTTGTGTTTGTCTGTAGTACACTCAGCATTTCCTCTGGGATGCAATTATGAGATGAGAACAAATTAAATTCAGAGGTAGGTGCACCACCGGCGCAGTAACATTGACACTCTACCATAAAATAAAAGACAAAAATCTCTAGAAAGTTGGGACAAGGAGGACATAATTAAAAAGCAGCTATGGTTTGTTAAAACCAGGTTTCTTTAGACCCAAGCCCTACTTGATCCAAGAGTCTTTTTGCCAACACCAAAGCAGAGTATAAAGAGCGTTTTTCTCAGCCGAAAACCACAGTTCCACAGACACCAGAGTTTTATCATCTGGTGCATCCACATAGCTTGGGACCTCCCACAGCAGCTGGGCTCCCCACTGACCCCTGCCAGAGACTGCAGCCCCCCCAGCGCGGCAGCCTTTCAGCATCTCTCAGTTTCTGCCAGCTGATCGCTCTGCCCAGCAGCTGTTGCTACTTCGGCTCTTTCAGATGGAGAGAGGTTCGAGAGGACCTACCTGATCCCCTGAGCTGGTGGGTTGGAGGTGGCAGTCACAGCGTGTGAGGAACGGCAGCCTCTTCAGCCAGCACTGCAGCAGCTGGAAAAAAACAGGAGATAAAGCTGTGAACCAGGAGATGTTTTCCCATGCTGGTGTGCCTTCTTGGCTGGTCATTCCCAGGGCCAGCACATCTGGGCTGCCTACTTCTTAGGGACCTCTTATGAGAAGCTGCCATGCATTTGCAATGCTCATAGATTTTGGCACTTCTCAGTCAGAGAAATGGCTCCTGGAGTCGCGATTGTGACTTTGTACTGACCTTAGAAGTGAGGGAAAGCATTTACTGATTTTCTATTTAGGTCTAAGACAAAAGCTCTCTTGACATAATTATTCATCACCTATGGAAAGAGTATTTTATGCAGTGTTGGTCAGACTGGTCCCTAGCAGGAGGGGACTTAACATGTTTATCAGTGTTTTGTACGGGCAGATGGGACTGTAGACATCTGCCTTCATCAGTGCTTGAACAACAGAAGATGTGTTGCAGAAAGATACTGCAGTTCTCCAGGAGAAATTGTTGCAGGGGTATACAGAGCACAAAAGCACAAGGACTACCTCCGAACCTGCTGTGTGATACCCTCAGCACCACATAAGGAAACTAGTCGAGGTCCTGAAAAACAGCTGGCCAACAAATCAGGTACTTTGTAGGGCTGGGACCCAAGTTAACACAGCTTCTGAGTGGCAGCTGGCTCCACTCCGCCTGGCTCAGGACACGCGCAGCGGCCCATGCGCCCGCACTTAACCGTGTTGTCATGCCCTGGGAGAGGCACTGTCAACTTAGAGCAGTGACAGTGCCTGGTGCTCAGCAGCAAATAAAGCCTTCTCAGGGATAAGCTTTCCATTATTGTTTCTTTGAAGGCCTGTCTGGGGAGGCTGCCATGAAATCCAGCAAGGGAGTAAGACAATTGCTCTCATGCCACCTTGTGTGACTCACCAGAGAGACAGGAGCACAGCGGTACGGAGAAGATAATTACTCTTTTGTGAGTATATATGTGCCTTGTTTCAGTTTGTTTAAGTGTCTGGTTCTTGGCCATTGTATTCAATCTTATTTTTATTAGGGTCTTAAAACTTGTACAGCATGGAGAAGTTTGTACCTCAATGGGACCTTTCCTGATACAGTAAAATACAACCATAAATGGCAGAAGCACAGGTTGCTCCCTGGCATTTACATATAGCGCTCTTCTCTTGCCTCATTAATTTTGTAAGCATTTGGGTTTGCTAGAAATCAGTGTAATTTATACTAAATCAGTAAAGCAAGCAAGCTGAAATACAAACATAACAAAGTCACTCTTACTTCCATGTTGGATGTTGCTGCAGACAGAGAATTGGTTGCTTGAGGGAGGGAGAGCTGGCGAGGCCGCCGAGGCTGTGCTGTTTCACTGACAAACATCTCACCGGACACAGACCGAGGGGAGTCATGGGCAGGGATATGACTACAAAACAGGGGCTGCAGCGGTGACGCAGGGATGCTGTGGGCAGGAGCACCACCACCTGCAGCCTGAGATGTACGCCGGCCCGTGGCTCCAGAATAGCGATGTGCAATACCCTGTCTCTGGTACACTTTCTTCTTTCCGTATTTTTTTTTCCCTGACTTGTTCAAGTGGTTCACATCTCAGGAAAGAAAAAGGCCAGCCTGTTTTGCTTTGTGGGCTATATTCCTATGGGATGCTGCTCCTTAAAGAGCACAGCTGCATTGCTGTGAGGCAAACAAGCCCGCCCACCAGGGTTCGAGTTTGTTCTCTATGGGTGGCCAGATTATATTCTCTAAAAAACACCAACCACCCGCCCCTCCAACCTCACAGATAAATTACCAACAGGCATGTAGCACTTCCACACTTTCCACTTGCTTGTTCTGCATAAACACCAGAATTTTATTTTTCTCTCTCTTTGCCATATGTATTTTTAACCAGCTGCATATCATTCCCGCTTTAGAAAACATCACTTGGAAAAAAAGAGGGTGCAGAGACTTTGCTTTTTACTGCAGGACAAATACATTATCAGGTGTGATCCACAAGCCTAGTCCCCTTGGTCCGCCAAGAAGGACATTTCAAGTCTTTGCAGACTTGTTTTCATACTTCCTTTGACTAAATAGGTCACTAAAATCAGTACGAATTGATGAAGTCCATCCAGCCGACTGTCCACTGTCCCCTTGGGAAGGACGGTAATGAGTGCTAGGGAAGGACCTAAAGGAAATAAGAAAGAGCATGCCTCTAAGCAACCCTACCCATTCAGCCTCCTCATGTGGGGGTTGCCATTCATGTTACCGTGTTTGCTTCTGAGGGGCCGTCAACGCAACATTGCTTCTGAGCACGAGAAGTAGATTTCGGAAAGAAAAGTGTTCAGCATTATTAAACACAGACTCTTTTTTTTCCCCCTCTCTTTTACAAACTGCTCAGCTAGCAGCTTGTTAAGCTTCCTTAGCTATAGGATACAGGTGGGCTGCTCCGCACCACAGGTCCAAAGTGCTGGGTAGTGATGAGAGGATCTGCAGAGAACTGACGGACATCGCGAGTCAGTTGGCTCTGCATTACTCTCTGAGAATCCCTAATTTCCACATTTCTAAAAGTAGGAAGGGCTAACAATGCCATAATTACCTTGGAAGGGCATCAAAAAGCTTAGTAAAGTCATGTTTGTCGAGCACTGGAGGGTTCTTGTGTGTTGTGAGTCCTTTTGTGGTGTTACTCCGTCCAGTGCTGGTCTTTCACAAAATGACAGAAACGAAGGGCAGAATTTAAAAGTGACTATTTCCACAGACCTCAGGTTCCCGACTTTACAGGCTGTGGCACAAAGGCACCCCTCAAGCCTGCTTGTTCGAGCCTGCTCTGAGGTAGTTAATATTTGCTAGGTGTTGAAATGCTCAGACACATTTCACCCCGAGGTATTTAGAGCTGCGATCTGCAGAGGCAAATGAAAGGGACGTACTAGGAAACACATTAGAGTTCTTCCTGTGATCTTGTGATTCTTTCCCTTAACATTTTTGCACAGCTTCAAGCCAATGATTAACTTTCCATTAGCAAAATAAGGGCTATAAACGACTGAGGGAACTTGCTAGGCGTGCTCTTGAAATAACGGTTTGGGCTGAGCTGGCTTCTGCGCCGCTCTGGCACTGACGCGTAGTGGGAGCGTGGAGGCTATAAAGCGTGCTATTACTGCAGTTAAAAGCCAGGCAAAACTTTAGCTCAAGGGAACACAAAGACTGGGTTTTTTTCCTCCGTAATAACCGATCAACCAGATTAGGCAAGGCTGGAATCAGCTGCCTGTGCGGTGGGCTGGCTGCCCCTCGGGCATGAGCTCCAGCCTCACAGCAGTCTGCCTCCCCAAGGTGCAAGGAGCTCAGACAACGTCCCGCAGCGTCCCTCAAGCTGAGCAAGAACAAGGAGCGTCAGGTGAAAGGGGAGGGAGTTTTGCAAAACAACCTCCCCAACCCAACAAAGCAAGCCCGCAAAATAAAACAACCCCCCCAAAAAAACAAGCAGGAAGATAAGAGCTGCTGAGGGTCCTGAGATGGTGGTGGCTGTGGCTGACCACCACTGGTGGGAGCAGGGGGAAAACCCCGGGGGTGGCAGGGCATCGAGCCGATGCTCCAGCACGGCGGGGAGGGGGTCGGTGTGAGTCAGTGGTGCGCAGAGAGCAACTGTGTGGTTTGCACCCTCTGTTGATGCTGACCGTGGTGGTCTTGGCAGCCTCCAGGATGGTGAGCAACATGGAGGGCTGGCACAGGCGGCGTGTCGCCCATGCACCATGGTTTGGTGACCAAATGATCTCAGCTCTCAGCAGCTGCTAAAGACACGGGGAGCATCGGTACGTATGGTAAAGCTCAGTGTTTTTCCACTTGCGTTCAGCCACACTGGTGCTCAGCTTCTGTGCTAGGGCCCTGGATACAACAGGTGGCACATAAATAAAATTGCTCACAGGAGCAAATGCTGGTAGGTAAGGATAAGGATGGCAGAATCAGGTTCTTAACAATCTTGATAGAGACTGTAAGCAGCCTAAAGAGAAGCCTAATTCAGATGCTTCGGTATGCAGCCTTTTCTATTACACCCACAAACCACCCACAACCTCCAAATTGCTATTCTTTAGAAACACCCTGCAGCATTTTCTGGTTTCCAATATACAGCAGGGCTGTATGCCTAGCTGCTGGATTTGTGCATGCACATGCAAAAATAACTAATGGAGAGCTTGATCAGACAGCAGGATCTTTTCTCAAATGACACATTTTAGTATTAAAGGGAATGTATTCTGTTATCCTGCTAGCATGGAATAATGAAACCGTAGCTTTTCCTTCCCAGTTTTTTTCCCTTCCTCTCCTTTGAGTCTTGCAAAGCTGGAACGATCCCTGGCTTGTAGGCTGCAGCAGCCCACAGGAGCTTTGAGACTAGTGTCAGAAACCCACAAACCCGTGCCGTTAATTGGGGACTGGGTCGCTGGTGACACTTTGGAGAGCCAGCCTGTCATTTCAAAGCAGCGAGGTACTCTGCAGATGCCAAAGCCTGACATTTCATAGCAGAGGGAGGAGAGTCCTGTACCGCTGAGCAATGTTAAGTTCGGCAGCTTTTTCAAGCAGGGCATGGTCTGGGAGATCAAATCTCTCTTCCTGCAGGCCTGTGCCCATAATCTCTGTCCCTCTGCGTTTCCGAGGAGACGCGCGGCCGTCACAAAGAGCGACGAATGCACTGCTTCCATGTTTTCATTGTAAGACAGGCAGGCTGATATTCAAATTCCCGGCTTGGCACTGCTGCCCGTATTGTCCAGTCGCTGTAACTCTCAAAGGAGAGGACTAAAGGAAAACAAGATGAGGCTGATATTTAGGCCAGCCCGTGAATTTCTGTTTTGTTTCTTGGGCAACTGGGCTTTTGTTTTAATTGAAATCTCAATTTAAGGCACAGGAGGGAAGACGATTGAGGGGAAAACACCAAACTAATTTTCTTCCCTTTCACACTACCGGGTGTGGTTTAAGAACAAAATCTTCCCAGAAAGCCCTGTAATCATAAATAAATCTAAAAGCAAAAAGAAAAGAAAAGCCCTGCTCCTACTAACAGCTCTTGACTTTTAAACACACTTTAAAAATATTTCAGTGTTCTTCTCATCTTCCTATTCATTTCAGACCTCCATATTACCCATTGTAACCACAATCAACACACAGACCTGTAACGCCTTTTCCTCCAGAAGCTGCAAAGCGTTAAAGCCTCCAGAGATATGAGAGGTAGGGAAGTATTGCTGGTCCTTTTTCCAGGCAGAGGAACACCTCCCTCCAGCCTTGCCCCCTCTCTCCTGGTGCTGCTTTCTTCAGCAGTCAGTATTTGCAAGAAATCGTGTTCTCTCCTGTATTCCCCCTGTGCAGAGTTGTCACTGCAAGCCATCGACACGGGGCCCAAATGCATCTGCAAGGCCACGTGCCAGAACAACGCCTCCTCAATGTGATGCACACCCATCTCCAACACATGGACCATCACATTTAGCCTCGCCTGCCGCTGCTTTCTGCTGGGTATTGCACCCCAAGAAATGCCCGTTGTTCTGTCCTAAACAGCAGCCATTCCTTTTCTGCAGTGCCCTGGTGCTGTGAAGCACAGGGCAGACAACTGCTCCACAGTTTATCTGCTGTCTTTTGGCTATATTAGATTATTCTGTGGGCAAAAGCGTGGTTCAGTGACTGGGAATCAGCTTATGCTGTTATGTTAGAAACAACTTTAGAGTTACAACTCCATATTTATTAGCCTTTCCAGCATAGCAATCTAATAGTATGAAATGCGACTTGTGAACTCATCAAAACAAGAGCACAAGAAGCTCCTCAGTTTAAGCTACCTCTCAAATAAAGCTCCCTCCCAGGCTGCCCCTCGGACTGCTGCCTCCTCTCTTCCCGGCTCTTCTCCAACAAGAGCCACCCCTGCCAGCCCCGCAGCAGGAGAAAATCCCAGCCATCCTCTCACGGAGAGTTTTCCCAGTGCAACTCACTCCTATGTATAATTCGGTTTCTTGCCTTGCCAATGATTCCATACGCTGTCTCAGAGGCCAGTAACAAGAAGCTGATGTCTCTGCAAAGGGAGAATTGTTTGAAGCGCACAGAAAGGTACTGTGCTCTCCTAGCAACCAAAGTTGTAAAATAATGTAATCATAGCCAAAATAATGCGATAAAAGATTATGTGATGCTTATATCGGGTTGGTATGGCAACTGAAATAAGCTGAAATGCCTGTATCCAGCATTTCAAATGAATAACCTAATTGTATGCAAAGTTACATTTCTAATTAATCCCATTCAGTTTACCGTCATCTCCATTCATTCATGCTTACTACAGGGCTGTTGTTAGGTCTTATTTTCATGGCCTTTACTCTGCTCCTGCCTGACCTAGCTTCTATTTTGTTTTCAACTTTCTTTTCTTTGACTCTGGTGATGTAAAATTGTTATTTCATCCCTGCATGTTTGATAGTCAACAAAGATTTGCATTTCAATGCATCATCTGTAACCTGGTCTTATTTCATTTTCTTTTCTAAACAACTTTGTTGCTTGGGGAAATGCTGTCCTAAGGTGTTAGGATTTACTTAACTCCCCCCGCCAATATCTCGCTGAATAACCAAAACAGCACTCCCAAGAGATGAAAGTACCTGACCAAAGCCTGAATGAGGACGACTCATCAGCTCAGCCACACTAGCAGCAGCCAGGAGGAGAAAGCCACCCCGGGGAGGGCACACCACCAGCAGATGCTGCAGCCTCATCCGCGCTACCCAAATCCGGCACCATCTCACCAATTTCAGCTTACACCTACCAAAATAGTGGCCAGTTTCTCAAGAAAATCAATTGCCTTGCTCCCAAGCTCCCAATTCTTATCACAAGACACACTTCAAAAAAACTTCTTCCGCATCTTTTGATTCCTCCCCTTTGAGCCTGAATAAAACTCTAATTTCCATAGAGTGCCATCCTGAAATCAGCCCATCTCCTGTAATAGTCCCAGTGGTCTTATGTGGGGAACTAATTGTTTTCTGGATTGGGCTTTAACTCTCTGGTTCATTCCTGAGCTGTTATTTTTTAAGTGATTCAAAAAGATACCATATTAAAACTGATACCTCTGTTAAAATTTAAGGGTTTGTGCGTTTCCTAAATTCCCTCTCCCCCCCTTTTCCCAGCCTCTCCAGCTCTGTCTCTCTCCCCATAAGATGATACCTGTGTATGAAAACATACGTATGCATCTCCCGTATCTGACCATAGCTACAGGTAATGCTATTTTCCTCCTCCTAGAGACGTTAGAGCCAATATCAAGATCAGCGGCCAGCGCACGGTGTGCCCTGACAGCGTCTCTGAGGCTCGCACCCGACCGCTTCATCCCAAAGTGGGATTTGGGGGCAGTGCCAGCTGGCTTAGAGGAGGCTTGTTCAATCCGATCCGCTTTTCACACCAACAGGTTTCCAGCCTGCCCTGCCTTAGGCGATTCCTCTCATTTGTTAAGGTTATTCAGCTGTACAGTTACTGCTTCAGTTAATGCAGAGCGAGCTTTCAGTGGTGGCGTTTTCAAGGCACGGTTGGTGTGCTGTCCTCTCCATCACCCCAAAAGCTGAGGCCGATGGATATGTTTTCTTGAGGCTTGACAGTTGCAGACCAGCCCCAAAATCCGGAAAAGCACATTGGGGGCCAGTCTTTTCTGACCTGCTTTTCTCTGCTAGCTTTGAAACCCTGTTTGTGCCTTGCGCTCGCGCGAGCAGCCTGTATATCCCGACAGCCCCCCCCACGCTCTCTCCCAGTTGCCCTCGCGTGATGGGTATGCAGGGGAAGCACCCGCCAGCACAGGTTTGCCTTTGTACAGGGATGGACACTCGAGGTTTCAGGTCCCGGTGGCTGGTTGACGCAGCACCTCGCACTTGCGCGTGGGGGCAGGGACGATTGCCGGGGGCTCGGTCTAGCACTGCACCAGAGCTGCAGGTAGGAGGGTATAAACCACCCTGCAAAACCCACCCCCGAGCTGGAGCCCCCACAGGCTGCCCCTGCTGAAGACTCAAAGCAGTGAAAGTGGGGCTGCCTTTTTCCCCCCCTCAGGGCCCGATGCAGAGGAAGGTGGTTAATGGTCTTTTCTCTCTGGTTTTCCATTACCTGCCTCCGTGTCGACAGCACAACCCGCGTCCCAGGTGCCTCCCCATGCGCTTAGTTTTTTTTTTACCTGCTAACCGCTCACCTGAAGCAGCACTAATGTGCCAGTGAAAGCTTTGCCACTTTCAATACCTCAAAGGCAAAAAAAAAAGAACCAAACCAAAACAGCAGCCAGGAGGGTGGACAGAAGGGAATGGGGATGATGAATAACCTCAGCTGCCTCTGCAGAAGTGTATCTGGAGCAGAAACAGAGAGGCACCAGCTGCCTGACCCCCGCTGTGCCCGCCCAGGAGGAGAGCCCGGCTAGGCAGCCCAGAGATAACCCGCTCTCTGCGGGACGCCTCTGGCAGCGCCCGTTTTCCCCATCTGGTGAAATATTTGGGGCAAACAGCGTGCACTTCATGGGACAAGTCTGATCTCTTCCCCATGGGATTGTAGGATCAGCCCAAAGCAAAGATAACCAAACCCAGAAAGTGCTGTGTGGAAACCAGCCATAGCAATGGGCTAAGCCTAAAAGCATCGGATCCATTTGCCATGTAAGCCTTGCATGCTGCTCAGTTTTAGCCCTTCGAGGATGTCTATTTCTAGGCTGCATAAAATTCCCCAAAGGGCATATGCAAAATGATGGGGAAACAAACCTTATGAAAATATCATTTATCCAGCTTTTATTTCTTCTTTTTTTGCATGATGCGGAAAATAAGACTGATAACGTGCTTTCTCTGAAGGTACAAGTAGCTCTTTGGATATACTAAAAAAGCTTTTGTGAAAGAGTTAGTACCAGAAGGTTTTTTTAAAATAGTATGCTCTATCACCAAATTACAGTAGCAGCACATATAATATTCCTAACATTTACCCATAACATTCCAGCTTCCAGCACAATTTGGGGACTAGAAAAATTGGTTTAATTTGTCTCTGATACTGTACTAAGACCCAGGGAAATGCCTGCCTGAGTGACATCATTGTGTACATATGTTTCACACCAGTTGCATCATCCTTCTGCGCTCCCAGTCTCTACCGATTAACCCCAGGCTGCAATACCTTTCCTTCGTCTGAGCATTAACTGAAGAGCCATCTCACTAGATTCAACGGGAGCAGCCAATGCATGATGGTAACATTTAAAGACATAAAGTATATCACAAGGTAGGCACCGCATCGCACAGGTGTATGTTTTGAAACCGAAGACCAGGAGCTCTAATTCTCTGAACACATGCTGAAGGACAGCTACAGTACATGCTGCAGATGACGGTTGCTTATTTTACGTTTTGTTTGAGTGCCTCTAAACAGGACGTACAGGTGGAGGATTGTGCTATTTTATTTTGCCTCGTTGTGCGCCCTCAAAACCAATTACTTTTGTGGATTACATAAAACATGTAATCTCTTTGTAAAATTAAAAGTAGTCACCGGGAGGCCAACATTTCCTTTGGCATGAGAGAAGTTCTCGTGTTGGAGAAGGTTGTGGGCATTTGGGAAGGGAAAAGACTTTCAGAGTAAGCAATAGAGTGCTCGGGAGTTGGAGATTTGGAGGGAAAGGTCGATGAGACCATTTGAGCTGGGAGACCAGGGTAACATGGACTCATGAGCCGCGAAAACAGCAACGGCAGATGAAACAACCAGAGCAACCAAAGCTCTGGGGCAGGGGCAGGGCAGTGCTCAGGATGTATTTTTTCATTGATCTCTTACCCAGCCTCTCTCTCTCTCACCTTTCTACTAGAGAAGGACTTGGAGGGTTTTACAATAGGAGAATGTAAATTAAAAAGTAATATTTAATGAAATGTAAAGACAAAGACCTTGCATGCGTAATTATGCTCTTTTGGATTTGCTAGAAAGACCCATTAGCATAAGGCAGTTTTCTAAGAGGAAAGAAAAATCAAATTCCATGTGTTAGAAGAAAGAACTCATGTTTTCTTTAAATTTTACTTTTGCCACTTTCAGACAAAATTTCAAGTTCATATTTATTAGGAGTTTAACCAAAAGAGGATAACTGCACGTGAATTTAATCTCAATAGGTCTGTTTTGCAGCCAAGGAAATATCAAAATCAGCCTATAATTTGATTTACTCATGTATAAACACTAAAGTGAAAAAAAGGAAAAAGACCAGTTATCTTTGCCTCCTTAGGGCTCTCAAACTTTGTTTGAAAGTCCAAAATCTCTGAGCACTTTATAATAATCCTAGTGGTGAGATGTAAATGGTTGGAGAAGTTTCGTACAAGACCACCTTGTGCTAGTTGCTTGTCCCTTTGAGGCTCTTTGCCTGGCTTCATCAGAGCAACTTATGCCAGCAGTACAAGAGTGGGTCATTTATAAAGCTTGTATAAATGATGCATTGAGAAAGCGTTTCGTGTTCTGCTTGATAAAAGTTAATTGTATGCAAAATGGCATACAGCAACTCATCATATGTCTTCCTTGCAAGGTAGTTATTGCCATTCAGGTAGGAAGACCATTTATTGGGATATTTCTAAGCTAGTCTTACAAGCATTTTAAGCACTTTGTTTAAGAAATGAGCATGGTACTATTTGTCCAATTGTTATAAAAATTAATAAAAGATGCAAATCTAGTCGTCTGCATGAAGAAAATGAGAAGCTAGGAAAGGCTGTTTCTAATCCAAATCCCTGCGCCAACTCCCTCTGCAGCAGCGAGGAAATTATTTTCTCTGTTCTCAGCCCCAGTTTTCCCCCTCAAGCGCTAATGCTAATTATACCTGCTTTGCTGAGGTTTTGTAACAAACAGCCTGCATGTGAAAACTACTTTGATGCAAGTAAGCGCCAAGTTTTTGTAATAAACATATGGTGAATGACATTTTGTCTGGATTTATGCACTGGAAGAGTTTATTTAAATCAGATTTGGAAACCGATAGCGAGTCGGAGAAACACTGCGTTGTTTCTCAATCAATAAATAAATACTTGCTTGTACCCCTTGCTCTAAATACCCGAAAGCCTGGCTCTGCTCCAGGCGTCAGGCAGACGGCGAGCTCGGATTTTTTGCCCTTAGCTTCGGTTTTTCGAGTGCATCGTCCTCCCTGCCTACGCACAGGTTTAAGGGGAGAGGGGGCAGGCAGGAAAGCGGTGGGACCACCCAGGGCAGCGTTCCAGCCCCCGGGAGCCAGGGGAACACCCTCACGCAGGGAGCGTTTTATAGGCAAAAAGCACCTAGAGAGGAAGACGGACCAAATCTAGATCCAGCCATCCCTAAAACTAGGCAGAGGTGGAAATATGCTTTTTAAACTTTTTTCCAGTAGCCAGGCTACTCTGGCCAGAAACACCCTGAAATATAATCGTACCTGGTATCTGTTATCCAGAACTTCAAACTACTGTACGGATTACATTAGTGCACTTAAAGACTCTTTATCTTAAAAGGCAGTCACTGACTTGGTCAATTTACAGTCTTAAATTATTTACAATTGCCTATTCATCAAAGCAGGAGGAGGAGGAGGAAAGGAGATTGAATCCTGACACAGACATAACCCTGCATTGACCCTGTGCAAAAGGATAAGCGCCCAGAGGTTTTCAGCGTTGCAAAGAGCTCAACCCCAGAATGCTGTGTTTTCATTGCAAACCTCCAAAGAAGCCAACCAGTTCTCTTTCAGTCTTTGCTCTGGAAATTGATCTTTCATTTTCAAATTATTATTTGAGCCAGGCTGACTTTGTGGCTGAGATCTCAGCCCTGCAAGGGCCCGATTGCCTCCCGCGAGGCCCCTGCCCTGTACGCACACCATCCCGCAACTGCAAAGCCTCGCAAACGCCTTCCTGACAGCTTCACAGGCACACTATAAACACTCAGCAGAAATTGCTTTCATTCTTTCGTTAATATTTAATGTAAAATTTTAGTCTTGAAGGAGAAAGACCTTTTGATTCCGAGGCAAATCTGAAATGATTTTCGTATTAAGGCTTTCAATTACTTCTTCCCAAATAAGTGTTTCCATAAGGACAGTTGTATGACAAGTGGGATAGAGCTGTTTCTGCTTCCTTCAGCTGCAGCTGCTGACAATTTTCATAACACAGGATGGATTCCTTCACTTCAGCGCCAAATTAACTTTCCAAAATACATGCATCTTCTTTTTTTTCCCCCAATCTTAAATTACCAACACCACAATCCCACTGGAGAACTGGAAACCAAGCTTATAAAAATGTTTAATTTTCCTAATAGTTTTAATTACTATGTATTTTTAAAAACCTGTGATTTCTCAAGTCCCTGTGGGATAGCTGTTCTAATTTGAGTGGTGACAATGTACGTGGGTATGAAATGAAATTTAAACCTTTCACGGTTACTAACAGCTATCGTTAAGCTCTTCTAGCAAAGTAAAGGGCCCTGTATGATCTCCTCCAGTGGGGGACCTGCTCCTCCACTTCTTCTACCCTTTATTTTCTTTGCCAGCACCACACCAGAGAGTGATAGCTAGGCTTAGGCTAGAGTAGCAAGTCAAGTAACCTGCTGTCTCTCCCATCGGGGATGTCAGTCTACTAGAGGAGCTGAGGCAGATCCCAGCACTAGACCGACTTCCCTCCTGGCACAGCTAAGACAGACCCAATACTTGTCACTGAACTCATTTTTTTCTTATTCCCTCCACAAGCATTTGCAATTCAGTGGGATGAATCTTGCCAGCAGTGACAGCCGAACAGGTCTGTCCCCAGGATCCTCCGATGGCTGGCTTCCTCAATATGCACAGTCTTGATTTTCCTTCCTTTCTCTAGCAAAACGGTAAAAAGTGACAACAACAGTCCGAATCCCTCCAGTCACGGGGTTTATCCGTGTGGGGAAGACTACTGAAATTTCTGTTTCCATTTCAGGTTCCTGGCTGGTTTTTTGGGCAAACATGCCCATCTTCAGCATCTATGCTTGGAAACCACTTTAAGACCCCAAAGGATTTTCTCATACAAGAATTTTGTGATCAGATCTGTGTTAAATGGCCACCAACTGTACTTTTTGTGATGTTATCTAAGGGGACAGATGCCTTGAGATTTAGTAATCTCGTAGCTTTGCCAGAGTCAGCATTGCTCATTAGAAGTCCACAGGAGCTTCCAGGTCTTTACCGACATGCTTACGGATCCTCTGGTCCTCAACACACTGTGTTATCGGCCACCCCTTGGAATACAACAGAGCAGACAGACATCAACATTTCCAGCATTTCTTGGGTGTTTGCTTTTATATATCCCTTCTTTTATGTAATTTTGGGGATCAAAAGCCATGTTGCTTAGTATGGTCTTGCTGTTTCCCAGGCATTGTCTTTTCCCTCGGAGAGTCCCAGGCCTGTCCTCCCAAGCTTTCCCCACTAGGCACCCTGCACAGGGTAACCCTTTTGCTTTGCTCTGGGGCCTCCCTTTCCATGGCTAGCTTTTCCCATCTCAAGGTTTCAAAGTGATTCCAGTGCCTGAACCTCACCAGTTCTTCTAGCCAGGCTCTGGAAACCACAGTCACCCACACATCGCCCTGGGACCTCTTTATATGGCCATGGGACTGCTCTTGATTAGAAGACTGGAGATCAGAGAGCCACCCGATGAGCCTGACCAACCCACACCATGGGTCTTTTTGATGTTTTTCTATTGTGCCTCCTTCTTCAGCCCTGTTATCTGTGGTTTGAGACATGCAGACATGAGGGATGGGTTCACGGAGTTACTCAGGATGGGGCATGTCCTGGAGGACACTTCTCGTACCAGACAGAGAAGGGGAATCAAACCACCAGTGGCCTCCATCTTTGATGCTGACGCAAAGTGGCTTCATAATGGCATATTGTACGTAAAACCTTTTAACCACAGAGCCCAGACTACAGCCATGCTCATGAGAAATCGCTCCCAGGGCATAACTATTCACCCACTGTAACACCCAATCCTCCCATGTCCAGGCCGGGAATGACACTACATATTTCCAAACGGCTTTGATCAGGACTTTCCCGCTGGTGTGCACAGTCCTCCCGCTGTGCCTGTCGGACGGGTGCCAGTTGACTACCCGGTCGCTACAAAGGCGTTTGTCTGGGTTTCACGAGACTGACACAGAAGGAGGTGGATTAGGCAATTTTGTCTCTACCCAATGTGTTGAAATTTGAAACCCCCAGTGACTGCGGATGGGACTTGAGAGTACCAAAGGTCTGGGCGGTAGAAGTAGAGGGATCTCCATTAAGAAAAGTCATGCTAACAGAATGGCCTCGCTCCTTATCTACTGCAGCCTAAAAAGACTTGGAAGAATGAGAATACCAAACAGTTTTCCCTCAGTAAACACGGCAATCACACTGCCATGCCTCCTTTTTTGGTCTAGTCTTCTTAACATTTATGAATGCACCCAAGTCTACGGGGGCAACTAGGATCATCCCCGTAGCACAGACGAGGCAGTCCCATCCACGGTGTGCACTAGCATCCCGGCTCTTGGGCACACAGATGAATAACCTTTCTACACATAGAAGATCAACAAGGAAAATAAAAGCCAAACAACAACAAGAAAAGCAGCAAAATAGCAGAAGAAATTACTATGTAATATTAACATATCCATAAATTACAGGTATAATGTTTTTTAAATTATCACTTCATAGCTGATCCATTTCTGCATTAGAGACAGTATTTTATAATCTACAGGAACTGTACTGCTTTACAGTTGTTACCTTTTCTAATTCCCCATCAGAATGGGAATCATTGATCCAGATGACACAGCTGGGTAACATAAGTATTGCATTTGCAGATTTCCAAGAAAACTGTCAGGATGACTTGAAAAAAATCTTTGGTTTATTATTTATAAGAAACACTAGCTTTCCAATGCCAGCTAATTCACTTAAGATGATATACCAATGTGCTACGTTCAGCTGAGCAAGGGATTTCCAGTTTTGCACAATTATGGCTTTGGCAGCTAATACTGCTTGCAGCAGGGGTTCTTTTCTTGTTGTGTTTTTTTTTGGTTTGTTTTTTTTTTTTTATGCACGTTAGCTAAATCCCTGAGTTTCTTCATATGCCCTAGAATATAAATCTGCAGGTTTCAAGGCAAATTTGTTTTCCTTTAAGTATTAATTCTCTCTTGGACATTAACCCAGGAATATTTAACTGCTTGGAAATGCCCAGATCATGCTGCTGGATGTGTGTGTGTGGTCTGTCCTGCACGGCGAGGCCTGCGGGACCAGATGATCAGAGACAGGAGGATGAGGAAGGGAGAGAAGGTGGGGGGAGGAGGAAGGCAGCGGCAGAAGAGGTGTTGGGTTCGCAGTGTGTGTGACTGCGTGGGAACCCTTCAAACCAGATCCCGTAGTGGCACAGCTGAGGGGAGGGCAACCTCACCCGCGCTGCCGGGAATGGGGAAGGAGGGGGCCTGGAAAGCGAGAAGTAACGTTTTCTTGTGTTGAACACTGCAGAAGGGCAAACTCCAAGCACATTTTTAATACCTAATGGAAGACAAGTAATTAGTAACAACATTAATGATCATAAATGATTTTCTGCTGTGGAAAGGATAACTGCACGTGTCAAAGATTGGAGGGATTTGGGCTCTTTGCTCCTCCATCTCCAGCTGAAAAATCCAAGCACCGACTTTCATCTCTCTGCACTAACACCTTTCTTCTCTGAAAAGACAAATGCTGATGAAGAAGCAACGATCTATGAAGCAACTTCCTGATGGTCTTTCTTCTGAAGATTAAAAAAACCAACCAAACAAGCAAATACCTTCATTTTCAAACACAGGCCGATTTTTTTTTTTCCTCTTCATATTTTACTCATTGCGCAGCACTCAGAAACTTCACTGTCAGCTTCACCCTGGGCTGTCAGGGTGGCCGTGCAGCTCCCGGCGGCAGGGACCCAGCAGCAGCCAGCCGGTGGCTGCAGGGAGGAGAGGCCGACACGAGGAGAGATCGGAGGTGGGAATGCTGTTGTTACGGGCCAAACAGATGAACTGAAGGCAAGAGATTTCCCTTCCCATGTGGAGGGATGGGGAGGATGCCTTAGGGCTACAGGTTGGCTCCTCCGTGTTCCTGCAGGGAAATGCACCCAGGCAAAACTTTCAAACAGTTGCTAGGAAGCATCCACTTCGTCCACCCGTGTGCTGGGAGGTCCTTGGCGATCACTAAAATGAGAGCAGGTATTTACATCAACTGCGGTCAGAACTCATCCCTGTGCTGAATACAGCCATTAGGAGACATCAGGTCTCAGAGGGCATCAGAGGCACGGGAGGCAGCCGGGTACCAGCTCCTGGGCTGCCTCTGAAGCCAGCATGGAGGCAGAAATGGAAGCGGGCACCTCCAGTACATCCCTAAGCTGTGCCAGCTCCCAAAGCTACCATAGTTTTTGTACAACTCCCTGTTAAAGAAATGGACTACTTCCACAAGAGCTACCAGGCACAGGGGGCAGGGGGGTGGAATAATAAATCCCTTAGTCCCAGAAGCCTTGTGAAGGGCTGGCTGTGCTCCCTGACAGACGAGCAGGGAGCAGACGCCGTCCCGCAGAAAGGAGCGCGTGTTCTCCCCCAATCCACCGGCCACTTGTGCCAATGCTACCTTGCTCACAAGTGCTGCGAGCAGTTGCCAGGGCTCCATCTCAGAAGAGGCTGAATTAAATTAATTAATCCTTAGGTATTTCTCTGGTTACTATGTTAGGCCATCGCCAGCCGAAGGGAGGAGCCAGGAGAAGCAAGCACGGCATGACGGGAGCCAAGGAGCCAAAAAATCCCACATAAATTTTTGCAGAAATTAACTTCATCTGGGAAAGGCTGCAGCAGCACGGCTGCGGGTGTCCTAACGAAGCTCTGCTTTCTTATTAATAATTCATGGATTTCACCAGCATGAGGTCCAGCTGCTCAACAGCTAAATTAAATCAGATGTCTCCTGGGTGTCCCAGCCGGGGAGGGTGCGGGGGATTGGGGCTGCGGAGGGGCCAGGGCAGAGCCCCGGCAGGATGGGCAGACACACGGCTGGTCTACGTAGCAGGGGCTCCTGAGGAAAGACAGGGGAGCTTGCAGGAGGAGCATGTTAAGGACGCATGCCTTCCTGCCTCGGAGCTCTCTCTGGTCGTCTTTTCCTAATTCGTCCCCCAAAAGGCTGCCCTGCTGCTGCAGGGTTTGCCAGGCCACCCGCCTCAGTCCAAGGAGCCACACTGCAAAGCTTTGCTTTCATTTGAAACCATCTCCTGCCCTTCGGGCTGTCAAAAAAACAAACCAACCAAACCACCCCCCCAAAATCCCCACAAAACCTGAAACAAGGCAAAAAACGTCACCCCAGGAGGAGAAAACCTGCCGGTAGCTGGCCACCGCGCATCTGCTCTGAACGATGCCAGGACAAGGGGTTCAAGGAGCCGATGCAGAGAGCTCAGCCGGCCAAATTTGGAAGCCGGAGCATTGGGCAGGGGAAAAGCTCGTGGCCCCATTTTGTGCATAGCTTGCACAATTTTTGTTGGGCTGAAGCAGCCTGCTGAGGGACCTTGAGGCAGAAAGCAAAGTGAATAAAAACAGTCATGGCCGACTTGCCGCAGGGAGCACAAACTGACTGAAACAGTGGCTCAGGTAAGAGGCCAGAAAGCTTTATTAATTCATTGACTGGCAGCAGGGACCATGCGGGCAGCACCAGCCCCTGCCTGCATCCGCTGCCAGCTCCCTCCTGCCGGCCCCACCAGCCAAGGCACCAGAGGTGCACGGGGAGGAGGGAAAAGGAGCGTCCCAGCGATGCACATGTCCGCCACTGCTTCCCCACTCCTCACACTCCCGTTATCGAGACCTGCATCCCCTGCCCAGAGGCAACCCCGGTGCCTTTGTATTTGTTTTTAACAAAGGACACGACTGTGCAGTCCAAGAACATGTGAACGCAAGCGCCTGGAAGTTTAAAGATGAGCTTTTAGGAAATGGTCATCATGAAAGCAAACGTCTCTGCCGGAGCACGTACCGCGCACCGCACCGTGCTTCCCCAGGCATTGTGGCAGCAGCCGCCTGTCCTGCCCTGCAGCCAGTGCCAGCCCCTGAAACCTACTTTTACACCCATGGGGCTGGGGTGGACGTGACACCTTAGCCATGCAGACGTCCCTCAAAAGTGTGGCAGCGAGACCCCCAACGCCAGCAGATTTCAGCTCGTCTCAGTAGTGTGAATGGTGGAGAGCAAGCACCACCAGCAGCCAAACCCTGAGCCAGCCAGGCTTCGACAGATCGCTACCAGTAACTTGCAGTCTCCCTGGAAACACGCTGGTGGGCTTTGCAAAGAGCAGGACCCAGATTTATGGTGATGGGGGGACTTTTCATTCATTTATTTATTTATTTCTCTTCACCTCCCTCCCCCATTCTGCATCCAAACAGCCCTGGGTTGTAATTAGCAGTGCACTGCTTTCCCACCGCTTACAAAAGCACAGAGAAAACCAGAACGTGGTGGGCAGGGAAACACAAGCAGGCTTAAATACCAAGTTAAATCATTCCGAGGGTGTAGGACCGGGAACAATTTTACTTTTCACATTTCACTCCGTATTTAAAAAGCACAACCACCTCCAAGCTCCAAAAGACACCTCCTCGCCTCCATTGTGAAATGGAAACCAGGGTGATGCGTGGCTCCCGGGCGGTGTTGCAGTCTCAGTGCCATTCTCCAGCCTCCCTCCCTCCCACCAAATTCCTCTCTGCCCGCTTGGATGCCACCGGCTACGGCTCAGCCCCGGCCCCACGTGCCCCACGCTTGGCTGCACACCTCAGATTGACCCGGGGACCGGACCCCGTGCAGAAGCTGGCGGTCCTGCACAGGGGCACCTGCCAAGGGAGGATGTCTCCGATGGCCTTATACCATCTCAGTAACTCCTGTTGCTGGCCTCTCTCTGTATAGACATGTTTTTTCATCTGCTGAATTGGTGTGCCTGGCCCCCCTTTCCCCGCTTTTCCAGCAAGCGGCTGCCCCACAGGCGTCCTTCCTCCCTCTCTGCCTTTGCTTCTAGGTTTGCTGTGTATTAGCTGCAGCGGCTTCTGGAAGTTTTGCGGCATCGCATTTTTCACTCCTTGCCTTTCCGTCCCCCCGCCCTGCCATGCTTCATACCTCAAATATGAACTATTATTTGTCCTTTTTCAGGAAATTGGATATTAGGAAGGTTTTGGCTGCTCCAAGAGGCTGGGAAGCTCTGGGAGGCAGGCTGAGCAGGAGCTGCGACCTCTGCCGTATTCCCTTCTCCTCCTCCTGCTGTGAGGCCGAGGGGGACCCTCACCTCGCACCCTCTCCCTCTGTGCTCCAGCTCCGTCTCACACCACGTGCATCTCCCACGGCTTGCAGAGGTGTGCGCATGGCTCCCGCTGAGCTGCCTCGCCAGCTCCGAAACCCGAGGGGAGCTTTTTGTTGGTGAGGGATGGACCCTGATATCCTGCCCCATGCTGCAGGGAGCCTCACACTGAAATCAGCTGGGGGGGAGCCCAGAAGCTGCCCTCACTGAGGAGGGGGGTGTCACCAACCAGTCCAGAACAATGGTTTTCTATCTTTATGATTTACAGCATTAGGAGCAAAAAGTCCTGGTTATTTTCCTAATTCTCATTGAAACCAGTCTCTTTGGGAGTGCTGGAGCAGCAGAGCAGGTGTGTGGTCCTCACGCATCTCTCCCCAGCACGGCACAGCCGGGACAGAGCTGGGAAAGCCCAGGCTGCCACAGGGAGCCGGGGGCACCACGGCCTCACATCCCACCACTCCAACACCCTCCAGCTCAGCGTGGAGGCTGTGCGGATGGGCAGGCGGCGCAGGAAAGCGCTCACCTCCTGCGAGCAAACGCCGCCCCCGTCCTCGGGAGGGATGAGCATCGCAGGGACCACGGGCTGCCTGGCCTGTGAGCCTCCCGTTTCTCCTCAGCGGGTCACTACCTCACACAGACCGATGGACGCGTGCACGACGAGCGCTGCGGCTTCAAACACATCGCTGCATTTCACGCCGCAGCTCTCACCGAAAGGTGCAGGCAAAGGTCTGGCAAACACAGGTTTCCTTAGCCTATAATACTCCTGTGCCTGACTCTTATTAGATTTGTATGCTAAACCTGAGAGGGCATCTGGGGCTTTTCCATGTAATTACAAGACTGATAATTGTATCAGGTGTAATATTGCCCTACCTCTGTTCAGCCCCTCACAGATAAGCATTGGAACAGCTACGTTGCTTTAAGTGAGAAGGAACCCAGCCACGTAAAGCAGTGAAAAGGCTGCAAATCCTTCCCTGGGCTTGTAAGATAAATAGTCCAGCTTCTTATCAGCTGCGGCACGCAGGGTCCCGGAGCCAGCTTGCACATCCTGGGGAGCGCCCGGGGCGCTGCGGAAGATAAAAGTCAGCAACCTGTAATTAACACTGCCACCGGTTCAGGGGGTTCACCCACCAGCGCAAACACCTTCTCTTCTGGCGAGCCCCGACAGCAGGTTTCTAGTGTCGGCAGGGACCCCGCATGCACTTTGGTGGTTAACGCCCATGCGATTTTGGGCATCACAGGCCATATTTAGACTGCCTCGCTGTCGCCATGGCAACATGGTTTTGCTTACCCAGTGATGCACAGGCGCCGGTGCTCCAAACCCCTGCACAGAGGAAGGCGACCACGCTGCGAGCTCCTGGCCAGGGGGCTGCATCCCTGCCTGCCACGCAGCAAGGTTAAGGGCTGTGAGCGTAAATAGTTTGGCCTTTCTGAATATTTTTGCTGGATGTTCGAATGAATCGCCTGGCACGGAAATGGAGGAGAAGAAAGCAGTTCCCATTCTCGCTTTCTTCTCAGGAGCTGCAATTCAGTTCAGGGAAGGCGTCCGCAGAGACCCCCTTGAAGGATGTACCTGGCAAGCCTCCCTTGTTTGGAGCTGAGCTCTCCGAAAATGCAGCTTTCTAGGAGGGAAAGGGGAGAGGGCTGTGGCAGGCGGCAAGCAGCCATGCACCCACAAACCACCCCACGCATTACTCAGGGTGGCGGCAGCTTTCAAAGAGGACGAGGTCCTCACCGATGGCCTGGGAGGCTGAGGCACCAGCAGAAGACTTTGGATAGGGTGGAAAAGAGCAGGGTTGAATTTAGAGCACGACTTATGTCTCTTAAATAAATTATTCCCTGCATAGTCCATCACTCCTGACTGCCTGTGCCATCCTGCGTAACATCAAGGAGTTTTACAGGATGGAAAGAGAGGTCACACATGTTTCACGCTGGGTTTTTTCCCCCCTTGTTTTCTTTGCGTTGAGGAGGACTCGTGTATCCTGCTGGGGAAACCGCAGGAAAGGAGGGAAGGCAAGAGAGCTCCCTGGGGAAGCGGTGTGGCATGCTGCCGGCTCTAGGAAACCGTCACATCCAACAGCAGCACGCAGCTTCCCACCGAGCTTTTCATCTGTAATTTTCAAGCCATTGCATCCCACGGTCCCCAGCAGCCATTGTGGGTGTCGTTGCTGCGACCCACCGATGGAGCAGCAGCCCGCCTCTAACCGGGCAAGCCCACCCCGCAACAGCCGTCCCAAAGGGTTTAGTGCCCGAGCCAATTGCAAAGCCCCAGGGTTTTATTCTAACAACACACAAATGCTCACATGAGCATAACTTAATTTAATTTTCAGTGCTCAGCAGAATATATTCTTCATTGCACCTCAGCTGTGGCGCAGAGATAAATGATGTGTTTAGTCTTTTGACAATTTTGCTAAAGCTTTGTTCCCAGCTGATCTCTTTCAAATGATCCATATTTCAGGGATTTTTATCCCTAATTAATCTTGGCGATAGTAAGAAAAAAAATAAAACGGAGTTTTGGAAAAAATGTATATTCTGCTCTTAAAATCATACTTTCTCCCATTCCTCTCTCCTTTCCTTCCACTCCCCCAGCCTTGGCCTTTCGCTGCCCCTGCAAACAGGCAATACCCGAGACCTCTCCAGTACATGTGATACTGCAGAAGACTGGAAATATTTCTAAGCCAGGAAATACTGACAGTTATTCCATTAGATACCAAGGTTTTCCTCCACAAGCTTCACTAGAAAAGCATTACACAGTTAATAATATTACCTAAAATTCCCTACCAGCTCTAAATGGCCCAGATATCCTTTTGTCCTGCTGCTCCGGGCTGTATCGCTCTCTTCTCCTAATAATGGTTTGGCAAAGTGTGCCGAACTGTGTAGAATATTGTCACCTTAATGAAAATGCTCTCGTCACCCTGCTGTAAATCCCAGTGACTGACTGGGCAGCAGCTCTGCCAGGCTCCTGCAGGACTGGGTTTTCTGCAAATACGTGCAGCGCGCTGTGAGCCGGCGAGCTCCCGGCCCAGCTGCTGGCTTCAGCTCCTCCGTAGCACATCCCCACGTCCGCCGAGTCATCTCCAGCCTATTGCTTCAGGTGAAGGAAGCGAAGTATGGGCAGGCAAGGCTGCCAGGCCAGGAACAGCAAGAAAAATAACCCAGACACACACTTTTTACCTCAAAAGTGCTGTTTGCTGGACTGTGCTCTGGTTCCTGAGAAATTCTGGCTTGGTGAGCCGCAGCTATCCCTCCCAGCCCCGGCCCCCACGGAGCCGGTGCCGCAGGGTTTGCACCCACTGGTGCCAGCAGCGGGTTCGGGCTGCAGGTGCTGTCGGTGCTGGTTCTTGCGCACTCGGGCTAAGAGGTTTTCGCTGCTGGTTTTAAGCTATAGCTGTGTCCCCTCCATGCTTCAGCCTTCCCGGGGTGGGGGTAGAAAGTCTCTCTGTCTTTCTAGGAAAGTGCAGCGAAGAAGCCTGGAGGAAGGGTCAGATTAGACATGTGGACACAGGGAGCGGGAGGGAAAAAGGCAGACATGGCAGCGTCCCACTTTTGTATCTCGTCTCTCGACGCCTGTGGGGTAACCGGGCAAGGCCAATCTAAAATGCCGAAAAAAGATCATATTCTTTCCCAACAACACCCATGTTGTTAGTTAACATCTCTCTCTCTCTCTCTCTTTGTGTCCTTGCAGGCAGAGCCTGTGCTGATGCTACATTCGCACTCCTGATTAAGCTGTGAGGAGCTGGGAGTAATTTCGACACACTAGATACAAAGGTTACGTCGGGTTAACTGTGCTTAAAAACAACAATAAAAGCACAACCCATAGGAAGAGGATAAAGTATTTCCATGGATAGTTTTACCTAAATCTTCATACTCTAGGGCTGGCACAGGAGCAAAGACGCCAAAGACCAGCCCAGCAAGAAATCCTGAGTGCTGCAGAGTAACCGCATACTCTGTAACTACTGCGTGGATACCTTTATCTTAATGGCTGTCTACGTCTTAATACTCAGAATAATTTACTGTAGATCGCATAGCACATATTTTCATTATTACAGAAGACCACCACAGAGGTAGTCTTTCACAGGGATAAACCCCCTTGAGCTTCGAACAGGCCACGTGATGGCTTAGATGGTTTAACAGAAAACACGTCATTTAGGAGCCGCCAGCCCAGCCACTGCGGGAACCGTGGCCGGGAAGCTGGGTGAATCAGGACCGCAAGCACAGGCATCTTTCCCTGCTTTCCCCTTCGGGAAGCTGAAGCAACACATCCCCAGGGAGCCCGAGCCGGGCACGCCTGCTTTTACACCCCTTTGGGAGCGCCGGGCAGCTCTCGCCCATGTTTCTGGCAAGGAGTTTTGCAGACTCGTGCCCCAGCCCTTCCCGGGCACGGGAAGCAGAAAGCCCGCTCCCTGGGCACAGCCGGGGCATCTTCTTCCCACTTTGGGGAAGAAAAGGTGTCTTTAGCGCTCAGGGTGGGCAGCCCCACCAGCATTGCTTCAGTCCCTGTCCTCAGGTCCCTGCCCCGGTCCCTTGTTGCCCATCTCCTCTCACTCTTGGCCCCCACAAAAGCCATTTGCTCTGCCTCAGGAGCCGGACGGCCTCTCCTTGCACGGGCTCTGACAGCTCAGCGCTGCTCCCCGGCAGGCAGCGGCGGGGCTTTCTGGGGACGGGAATCCCTGCACCCTCCCCAAAGCCCACGTGAGTCATCGAGCTTTGGAGACGGGAGGTTATTTCTGGATGTAGCTTTCTGGACTGAGGGAAACACTGCCGTGTCAGCACCCAGCTGTGCTTTTAAGAGGTGCGTTGTTTGGCAAGTCTTGCAAATCTATTTCCATACGAAAGCACACGCATGAATCACTCCTTATAAGAAAAAGCTGTGGAGGTGAAAGGGCCAAGAGAAACTCTTTGCTGGGAGATAGCGAAGGCAAAACTGACCATTATTTTTTTCTCCACTGTAACTAAAATAGCCACATGGAGGCGGAAAAGACCAGGAGAAGCCCCCCTTCTCCCCCCATCCAGAGCTGATCCCTCTGCTGCTTTTCCCCACCAGCTCCTCAGGAAGGATCAGTGCTGTCACTTACTGATGCCAGCCTGCTTCTGGGGCAACGTCAGTGCTTCTCACTACGTACGTAAAAGCTTTTGTTACCAATATTATTTCCTCATCTCCTAAAACAAACAAACAAACAATTGTCTTATTCTCCTGCCAAGTCACCCTCTCCCTGCAAATATTAGTGTTTCCCTAACACCACCTATCCCCAAGGAACACTCCTAACTCTGTTAGGAGGAACAAAAAGCTGAAGCCAGTGACCTGCTGGTGATGCTCCTGCGCTCAGGACAAGTGCCCGTGGAATTCATCAAGTTTTATTCTGGTTTTCGTGAGCAGCAGCTGCCTGGACACACGGGCAACAACTTACGATGCCACAAGCATTTCTTGTTTAGCTGAATTTCTATCTGCTGCCTCTGAGGAACCTTCTCACCACCCAGCACTTCCTCTCCCAACACCGAGAGTTGTGCTCTTCCCTTCAGCTGGCTCCTTTCCACCTTAACTTTCATGTACACATTCCTGACATCCGTAACTTATTGCTATTCGCCACACAGCACTGTAGCAAACAGCCCCTCTCACACGCATTTTGGTCAGTGGTTCCTTCAAGATTTACTGTAAATCTTTGCATATGATTACGCTCAGACCAATGGCCCTGCGGTTGCTCCTTATTTATATATACTTCTGTACTTATATATTCTCCAAGTATATTTTCAAAATATACCACCCATTCAGAGAGCTGTTAAAGAGCATTGCTATTTGACGAGTAAGCAAATGTGGTATTTTCTGTTGCAACTGTAGGAAAGGAACTATTGCATTTTCCTGGAATAAGTGCATTAAACTCTGAATTTGCTTCTGTCTCTATTCCTGTAGTTCTTGTTTCCATACCCTAAGTCTCATTCTTGGCTTTCCTTCCATGGTCCTTTAGCCAATACATCTACTTTAAATCTCTCCCTTACCCTCATTGCATCATTTCCCACTTATTTATACCTTGCTCTTCCTATTCAAGTGTCTGGAAGAATTTTCTGCTTCTTTTCAACCATGATCAGCAAAGACAACATAGCTGGACTCGTGCCAATTTTCACTGTATTCCTGGACTTTACTGGCCATCCCCAACTTACTTGGCTGACAGGTCATTTTCCCATTCCTTGTTAGCTTTTTATTTGTCTCTGTTTGAGGTGTCCGTTACCTGGTTAGTTTGCAAGGCATGCCTTACAAGTTTAGTTGAGATTTAAAGTCCTTATAATTCCTGCCCTTTTATCCTGTAGAGATCCCAGGCTTTGGCTAGTCATCGCAGCTGACTTCGTGGCAACTCCCTGTATCAGGTCCCAACCCCTCAGTTACAGGCATCCTTGCATTTAAGCTGAACTGATTCAACTCTTCAGCCTTCAATTCTGCAATCTGTGCTTCTTCCTCTGCCAGGGCTGTAAGCCTCAGCCCGCTCCTTATCACGGGTCTGCGCTCCCAAACTTTATTTCCCCTGTTGTTCCCTACTCTTCTTTTATGCATGACTGCCTTCAGGTCACAGCCTGAACTCTACCATCATCTTTAAGTGAACATCTAGTCTAAGGTGAGTTTTATCAGCCTAAATAGTTTCTGTCATTGTCTACCCAAAGCCAAGGTACATCGTATAGCTTCTGTATCTTGTCGTCTCAGTCTTGCAGCAAGAGGAGACCTCTTGCTCAGATCTCCTCCAGCGCTGCCACCACCGCCTCTTCTCCTATCTACCTTGAGAATGGAATGAAATAAAAACCCCAGGCTCTCCTGCCAGCCCCACTCCTCATTCCTTCCCTTTCTCTGGCACCCTGGTCCATGGCTGCAGGGCTTCCTCAGTCTTTTGCCTAAACATCAGCTCTGCAGCCTCGTTTAAGCTCAGCCACAGTGTCAGCCTCATATTCCCTTCAGAGTGCACTTTCTTCTCATTTTAGAAAAATGCAGTCCAAGTGTAAAGCTTATTAAATATGTACTGAAACCAATAAACTGCCAAGTGACAGATAAACAAATTACCTTCTCCTCAGGCAACCTCCTCGGAAGGTTACTTCCCCCTCCCCAGGGAGGCAGATGATCTCTCATTTATGTGATGTCCCGATAACACGTGCAGCTCTGCACTACAATAATGACTGTATACAAATCACACGCTTCAGGGCTTCAGCCGCTTGCCTGCTGAATCCAGGAAGGGACTGCTTCCCTCAGTACAAGGTTGGCCAGATTTTTTTGGTGACTTCTTCGCCTTCTTCTGAAGCACCGAGGATCAGCAGTAGGCGGGACACACCACAGGACAGACAGAGAAGAGGATCCTCCTTTCTGCAATCGATACCTACCTGGATAATTTGCTGATCAAATTTATTACCTAATTTGGCAATAAATATTATTCCAGTCTTCCACTGCCCTCTCAGACTGGCAAGGCATTCATTTTTTTCTTACCGTCTTGGATCTGCATCTTGGTACATCTCAGCTCTGCAACTGCAACGTACCTCTGCTTCTTCCATTTTCTGAGGTGTGGCTCCCATCTCTTCGACTTACAAGGCCAGAAATGTCTTCACTTGTCTTAAACTATTGGCATCAATATATATTGTAGAAACGTAATGGTATATACAGGAAAAGCAGGGCAGGTAATTTAACTTTTCCCCCGCTCTACTCCGCACTGGTGAGACACACCTGGAGTACCGTGTCCAGGTCTGGGCTCCCCAGCACAAGACAGACATGGACTTAGTGGAGTGAGTTTAGCAAAGGACCATGAGGGTGATTAAGGGACTGGAACATCAGACCTATGAGGAGAGATGGAGAGAGCTGGGACTGCTCAGCCTGGAGAAAAGGTGTATAAGCACTTGATGGGGGGAGTAAAAAAGATGAAGCCAGGCTCTTTTCAGTGAGGCCCAGTGACAGGACAAGAGGGAGTGGGCACAAACTGAAATACAGGAAATTTTTAAAAGTAAGAAAAATCTTTTTTTTACTGTAAGAGCTGTCAAGCACTGGCACAGGTTGCCCAGAGAGGTTGTGGAGTCTCCATCCATGCAGATACTCAAAACCTGACTGGACACGGCCCCAAGGAACCTGCTCCAGCTGACCCTGTGTGGGCAGTTGGCTTGGAGGAGCCGATCTCAGCGGTGCCTGCCGGCCTCAGTGAATCTCAATTCCGTAACCTAACAGGCTCCTCTGGCCTGAAATGCTGTGAAATGAGTCCAAGTCACAGAGTTCAACTGCTCGTTTAAAGCAAAGGAGATTATTAAATACCCAGATGTCGAGAGAAATGGGCTTGCTTGATCGCACCATGGTTGTCGACATCAACTGCCTCAGGGATGTAATAGCTGAAGTATGAAACAACCACCTCTCGCTCGAGTCTTGCTGCTGTAAGAATCACCTAACTGGGTGCCCAGACCCAAACCTCCAGCAAACGACCACGCAAGGCTCCAGCCAAAAGGGAGAGAGGGCCTTGGTGAACCCCAGAGCAACTAGTGGTGGCCACTAGTGGACTCCACAAAGGAGCGGACGCTGCCATGTCTGCCACCGTGCCTGCAGGTTGCCCACTCGCAGCAAAATCAAGTCCTTTAGCACATTCTTTGTCAAGTTACCTTACCTAAAAGAAGCTTTTGACAGGGATGACAGAGCCAAGGAAGCCCTTCCCTTTGCAACCGTCTGCCGCAGCAGAATACTGCCCAGAGCACACAGCTATCCGTCAGCTTGATGAAACATGGTGTCGCATATAAAACTGAAACTGCCCTCATTTAAAAAATAATAATAATAAAAAAAAAATCAGAGCCTCATAAAATGTACATTTTATAATGGTTACCAGGCTTGATACCGCAAAGTCAGCTCAGCAAGACAAAAAAAAAAATCCCCTACCTCTAGCTCCATCAGCTCCTCCTTTTTGTGACCCCCATGGAGGTGGCTGCAAGTCCTCTGTGTTTTCACATACATATGAACATATACATATGAACACACGTGAACTTGGATATATTTTTTCCTAAATTGTTGAAGAACCAGAAAGTTCATCCTTTTGCACGCCAAAAATGGTCATTTTTAGCAGAATCAAACATCCTCCCGAAAGCAACTAAGAAAGTGATCTGCAAACTATTTTCTAAATGGTTGCTGGTGCTTGTGGTTTTTTAACATTTGAAATAGCTGATTCGCACATCCCTCTCTTTGTGAAAGAAGTGGGAAGACTCATGGATCTGACTAATCTGAGCAACAGTACCTTGAGAAAAGAAGGGAAACTGATTTCTAAGGACAGAAATTGTAAAATCAGTTTGAACCTAGAAAGTGTCTCTAAATTTTCATTTTTTACACTCTGAACTCCACTGTTTCACTAAAAACCAAAGCTAAAGTGAGAGAGGACAGAGATCAGGTCTGTGCTAACAAGCAGCATCTTTCAGTGCCTGTTTTTAGCCCTGCTTTCTGACCTCAGTTTCACTGGCTAGGTTCTCAGAAGAAATCCAAATTATACCCAGAAAATAAAAAGAGTGTCAAGAAAAACGCTGAAAAAAGTTATAACTCTGCCTGACAGTTGGCAATTCTGGCACAAGCTTAAGCAGGGTTAAACCTACTGCAATTTTGGGGGAAACCCTGGACAAAATTTGAATGTTGTCTTCTTCGGAAAATGTGTGCTAAGAGCTAATACACTTCATGTTTAATAGCTGTTGAAAAGGAAAATTATGATAGTGCAGAAAATACAATACATTTATCCAATATACTATCTCACACGGTGGGAATAAAGTGGTTAAAAAATATAGTAAATCCTGATGCAGGCACCAATGATATTTTTGGCATTAAAGTAGCATGTTTAGTAAGAAGGAAGAAACCTGTACTGGGAGACATACTCCAGTGCACGGCACGTCACTGAGTGAGGCCTCAAAATCCAAAACTCAGCCTTCAGTGGCACCAGGGTTTTTCTTCAAATTCACCTACAGCTCCTTCAGCAGCAGGAGCAAGGAAGGACAGCTGGAAGAGATGGGATGCCCTGGAAAGAGATAACCTTTCGAAAATTGTTTTTGTCCTTTTAAGAACATTTGAGTATAGCCTAAACTATCCCTCAGAGCCAGTCCAGAACCTGCCCCATGGTAGGATGGAGGGGGTCGCTCCAGAAAAGAGCCAGGCCATTTCACCTGGACACACAGGACATTGCTATTTTGCATGCTCAGGACATTTTTCATTCTTCTGAGATATAACTATTTCAAAAATCTCCTTACAGACCAGACAGACTTTGTACATTTCCTAATGCGTTACTCAGCCTGGGCTACCTCACCCGTAAGCTCTTCGGCAATTACAGCAGGCATTTGCAAACCCACCACTGATTTGTAGCGTGGATCTTTTGGGTTAAGCCTACCAATTGAGAGGTCCATGCCACACTGTCACTGCTGAGCGGAAAAAAACTTTTCTTGCTCTTAAATGGGTTTGGGCAGCTGCCAGGGCCCAACTTAAATGAAACCAGACAGCACGCACTGCACTGCCCAACAGTATTGCTCTACGTTGCACAAAGTGCCTGCTGAGCGCTAGCTCAGACGTCTTCTGCAGAAAAACTTACCCGAGGTAACCTACAGTTTTTCAGCTAGCACGTACCCAGGACTGAACTGGAAAGTAAAGCGGTCACTCAAACTTTCACCATTACTTTTTGCAGAGCCCATCCTCCGAGCAGGCACTGAGCCAACATTTAATAATGCTACCTGAAAGGAGGACTCAAGCAATATCCACAACATCGCACCATTTGGCATCGTCCATCAGTTCTTCACGGGCTGACAGACTGCGGAAGGACGCTGAGCACAGTTAGGGAGAAAATGAGAACAAAGCAGAGCTTTGACAGTTCACCTCTGACTAAGAGAGAGGGCATTTGAAATCTGAAATTGCTGATTTTTTTTTTTTTTCCTTAAAGGAACATTGTAAATGATACTAATTGACCTTTTCAAACACTCCAAATGAGGGGAGGAAAGCACGCAAAGGGCATATGTTTTCTTCTGTACTCTACTTGTGGGATACATCCTACTCATTTCAGCGAAAACCCAACTTTCTAACCACAATTTGGGGAAGTCTGCAGATGTTCAGTAGCCTAAAACAGTTGGGTAATAAATGAGTTTTTTTTTCTTAGTAAAGAACTGACCTTGAATCGTGAAACAAGTCATTCTTCTCTTACACCGACGGTCTTCTCCTGTCCAAAGCAAGAGAGAGCAACAAGCGCAGACGCGCGTGTGCCTGCGTGCGCTTCTGCGACTGAGCCAGCAAGAAAGGGGAGAGTGCTTAAGTTCATGCACATTTTTATTGAGTAGTAATATAAAATGCTTCTTTCATTGTTACAAGTGCATGCTTTGATTGCCAACATTTCGAAGTCAAATTACAAAGGCAAGGCTGTAGGCTGTAGTGAATTACTTGGGCACTTATACAATTGTTAAAAAATATCAATGGACTGTTTTGTTTTGTTTCTTTTTCTCTTTTAGAATGAACCAGTTGAAACCCGTAACTGATATACAAAGGGAAAAAAGTGAAAAAATTACACATTTTGTGGCACATGACAGAACAGAACAAAATGACTAAACCATTATGACATTAACAGTTATCATGCATTTAGAATTTCACATGTAACTACAAACTTATTTAAATTTCACAAGGTTTGCTAAACATGCTACCCATCTATATGTGCACTGACAAGCTTATGTTAAAAACTTTAAGAATACTCTCCCCTTAGATTTTTCAAAGCTTTTTTTTGATTACAAAATTTCAAAGGCATTAAGCATTTTTTTTTAGAGAATATAAAGTACGCCAGTATACATACATTTCCAGTATAAGTCAGACCACTAAGCGCATTACAGTCCCATACAGGCCTATACAGCCATTTTTTCTTAAAAAACATGCATAGGCAGATTTTTACAGAATATAGATGCTTTTCACTGCACTTAATATGGTGTCTTGTTCACTATACTTAAAAATGCACCACTCATAAATATTTAAATTCAGCAAGCCACAACCAAGACTTGATTTACCAAAAAAACCCAGAAAACCCCCCAAACCAAACCCCCCTAAATATAAACAGCAAAAAAAGATAAATGTTATTATTCCAGTTTTTTTTTTTAACAAAGAAAAGGATAATTGCTGCCAAATTAGTAAGATAAGTGTTATATTTAAAGAAGGGCATTGAAGCACACTAAAGAAACCTGAGGTAAGCATAATCTGTACAAAATTAAACTGTCGCTCTCTCTCGCTCTCTCACTCTCTCTCTCTTTCTCTTTTTTTTTTTTTTTGGCATTTTAAACAAATTTCCAACATTTTTTTTTTCTTTTTTTCTCTATATTTTTAAAGACTGCCTAATTTATTTCATAGCCATTGTCTGACAAGAGTAGCAAAACATTATCAATAAATAGTCCTTATTTAGTTTGTACATTTTGTTAAAAATGTTTCGATGTTGTCCATGTTTATTAGTGCTGCAACTGTAAACGTACAATAGTTAGTAAGAAATTAAACAAAGTTTTCATGTCCAGTAACATAATAAAAGGCCTTTCAGTAACATATCTAGACGTTCCCAATGCAGTAGGAAAACATGTTCATTCCCCTAACTTTGCAGTATATACCAGCACGAGCTTTCATTTTTCTACAAGCGTTTTAAAGGCATATCCAAAGGAGGTGTCTCTCCCCCACCCCCCCCCCACCAAATTAAAGTTGACGATCTCTTCGTAGATGATTTTTGTAAACTGAATCCAACACCTGGCCCCCAGAGCAAGTAAGCTATTATCAGAGGCAAGAACATCCCACTGCTGATGCGCAGCAACCCCATCGCGCCCTGCAGCTCAACCCCCCTCCCAGACAGTGGTCACTGAATATTGCTGCTATTACTGCCGTTGCTGTCCGTGCCATTAGTCTCTGTGGAGATTGCCTTGTTGATGGAGTTAAGGTTGGCATCGGATGGCACGTCTCTGCGCGGAGGCATTCGCTCATTAATTCGATCTAAGCCTTTGGCCTCTTCGAAGCTAGTGATCTTATGCTGGGGTGAAAATCCTTTGATAGCTAAATAAAGGATTATTAAAAAGTAAAATTAGCAAAGTAAAACTCTCGGCAGCTTTTCCCCCAACTTAGCAATGAGCGCTAAAGTCCTTTGTGAAGGCGGCAATGAGAAGATCTGACAACACGACCGACTCCTTACCGTACTCAGAAAGAGCTGGGGGTTAACCACCACCGTCTCTTGCAACGCAACTATTTTTTTCAACAAGATCAACTTCCAACATTTTGTTGTCCACTGGGGTTCAGCTTAAAATGCTCAGAAGCTGACATGTAACTACAGTTTGCAATTAGGAACCATGCTTAGGGCACAGTCGTGAGCCAGGGAGTTAGCATTTGTCATCATCACTTTCAGCCTTAAAGACATCGTGCCTCGCTGTAACACCCTTAATCAGGCAAAACTCCCATTTGGCTTTCAAAGACCAGGGGAAAAAGCGCTGGCCAGTTACAGATGGCGATGACACGGTGAGGCCAGTTTGTGGGATATACATTAAAGCTATGGGAGATCTGGGGCGACCCTACAACAGGTTGCCTTACATGCTCAACACAGGTGAGCTGCTTCTTGATCGCTTGGGGCAGTTACCCTCCTCAAGACATCCCTGGACTTCTAGAAAGCAGCTTGAGTCAAACAGCGGTAACGCCGTGCAGCACGGACCAGGGATATCATTATTTTGGCACATTTGTACAATTTAACTTTGGAAATGCACTGACAAAGGACCAAAGGTCCAACTGAACCTGGACTTTTGATCTGCCCTTCAGTAGAGACGTTGATGAGGCCACACTGACCTCAGAAGGCAGCCACAGGCTGAGGAATGTATTTGTAGAGTGTGATTTTTATTTTATTTTATTTTTTTTTCTCTCTTTAATTGAAGAGTTGAAGATCTTTAGATTTAAAGCAAAAGAGAAAAAAGCACTGTAGGCAAACAGCAGGTCACAGCTCCATAGATGATTTGTCATAGCCTTCTGTGTGTTTTTCTCTTATCTGCACCAAATCAATGCACTGCACTTCCAGAACTGGCACTTTTGCTATGCCTCTATCTTAACATGCCATAGAGCAGAAATGGTGTGTTAGTACCAGGAAACTGCAAACTCCCTGGGGAGAAAATGGTAGGGGAGTTTCAAAGATTAAATTCAATATTCCATCCCTCCCTTTATCTTCTCTTTACCCCAAAGTACTCCTGCTCTCCTTCCAATATGCAGTCCCGATTCTGGACAAGCTGGTAACTTCTGCTAAAAAAAAAAGTGAACAAACCCCAAACCCCAGAACATCCCTGGTACCAATCTACCACTCCTTGCATTTTGGGAGGAGCGAGAAAAGCGTTTTCATGCTGATATTTTTGCCAACCATTCCTGTGAAAATGGATAGATCCTGTTTACCTCAGGATTTAGTTCCTTAGCCAGTTTCACAAATGTTATATTGGAACTTTGTGAAGTGCATGGGTTTTAACATGTATTATACTTAAACTCAGAAAAACAACAACAACATAATGGTGATTAGTCAAGTGAGCAGGGATGGAGCAGTGAAAACAGAACGGGCCCTACAGTGAGTTCTTTCAAGGTTGTGGTGGTTTTTGGTTTGGTTTTTTTTTTTTTTTTTTTTTTTTTACTTTATCTTCTACCACAAAAATGAAGATGTCTAACAAGCACCCAGGCCAATCCCTTAAAGCAACAGTTTAATGGATAGCCGTGTTGAAGCTGAAACACTTGCTGTGTCCCGGAGCTTGCCAGTAGCACAGCCCAGTTGTGTCATCAGGCCCTGAATCAAACTGCAGAGGGACAACTGGGAAAGGACGAAACATTTTCTCCACCGTTAGCTTCGTCTACGTAGACTAGTCGTTAACGACTACGGTTACGGTGTCTAACTAGCGAGGATGGCAAATCAAGAATTAACTTGGAGGGTGCATATTGCTGGAAGGGGGCACGTTCAATCGATCGTATTTCAAGCAGACACGTTATCGTCTGTAATACTGAGAAGGTGCTCTGCTGTAGTTGCTGGTCAGACAACGAGTATTAGCGGTTTACATTGAGAGTATACTAAAACACAACACATAGTCACAGAAAATCACAGAAAACAGCCAAACTGTCAACAAGAATGCACACTGCAGATTAGAGATTGCCGATAGGAATAGATAATTCCAACATAAATAGCAGCTTACTCACTGCTATTTAGAAAGCAGTTGTATTTTCTCTTACTTGTTTGTTCTGTAATTTTATTCACTGCTTTACAAAAATCAAAAACAAATTCAACTGGCCAAAAGGGCACATCTTACCAATGGACAGCAATCATCAGATTTTTTTTTTTTTTAATTAACTAAAAAAAAAATAAAAATACCCACAGAAAATTTGAGAGGGGCAAGAACAAAATACAACTGAAGAATTTTGTTTTAAAGGGGAATTCTGAAAATTCTTCTTCCAAAACTTTATCATGCTGAATGAATATTGCACATCTACGTTGCAATACGTGATTACTTAGGTTTTAACCGTAGCGATAAAAATTGCTTAAGGGTTAAATTAGAGGTCTGTCAATAAAGCACCATAGTTTTCAATACTAAACATTCAGACATCTTCCGAGGCAGCCAGTCACTTTATATGTGTAGCTAAAATGGTGCTGGTGTTAATGGTTGCTCTGATGTAAATATCCAGTGTGTAAACTGCCACTACCAGAGGAAGCAGACATCTTGCAGACAAATGTCTCATGTTGTTTTACTTTTAAAGAGAAACAGAAACATGCTGAACTGTAACAAAAGACCAATAAAATTTTTTTACTAGTGACCTAAAAGAAAGGAAACAAACTGAAGCAAAAAAGAAAAAGGGGAAAAAAACCAACAACAAAAAGAGAGAATATTTATAAAAAGCTGTGTGTTTTCCTTGACCAGAGATTGCTGAGGATGGTTTGAGGCGGAGACAAGACCCAGCCTCCAGGGCTCAGCTTTTGAGCTATGTGTCACAGAGCATTTACGAGCTGCTGCCGAGTTATGTCCCATGAAATCCAAGTCCCCTGATCTCCTCCTGTGGCATTACTCAGTCCTTAGTTCAACATACAGCAATTCCAATGTGATTGTCACTTTCAGAAAGAAAAAAAACCACAACAGCAGCAACGGAAAAAAAAACAAAAAACAAAAAACAAAAAACATTTTCCCCTTTAAAGCAATTACATTTTGGTTAATACCGAGCCACAATTGTTAGCCCAACACCCACACAATCTGTACAAGCTACAGCAAAATGAATACACCCAGCAGAGCCCTTATCTGTTGTGGCACCAACAGAAAGGGGACTGGCCAATTTACCTTCATCAGCCTCAATAGCCTCAACAGTAGCTGAAGAGAAGAAAGGGGTAGCAAAACGAATGAGAAAAATGAGCAGAGGATTTTAACTCTAAGAACAAGTCAGTGAATAGCAAAGGAGCTACAACACTAATGTTACTGTAAGTGCTGGATTTTGGCAAAACAGACACAGACAGAAATGCTTACACAAAAACAATAATCTGCAGACTGAATTAAGCTATAGTTTGTTTTGAAGCAGAAGTTTCACAAACTAAAAGTGTTTAAAGACACATTTGAGTAGTTTTCTTTTGACTCAAAAGAACTACAAAATGAAAATGTCTTCCATATTGCACATCTGACCTGAAAAGGTCATTGTATAATTTGCTCAGCTTTGAATAAGAGCAGCTTGATTTGCCCTGTCAAAAGAGAACGAAAAATGGCATAAAGCCATCACAGAAAATTCGTACCACTTACGATGTCAGCTTGAAAAGTATTAGCTGCCAGTACAAGGCAAAAGAGCCACATATACAACTTCTGAGAATTATTTTTTTCTCTCTCCTGACTAAAAGAAACCTCCCCACAGCACGGGACACAGTTTGCTCAGACAGCTTTGCCTTTGCTTGCAACCTCGCCCAGTCTGCTCCATCTGTAAGCCTCCTTTTTGTCAACCCAGTCTCTGAAAACAGCATTCTTCTAATATTTTATTTAAATCAATGGACATAGATACAAGATTGAAAGCTGTTGGACCTCCAAAATTGCAAATTCTGGTCAGAGAGAAAAAAATTTGTAACTGGGAGGTTGCTGCAGTGTTATGAATACCATGTTACCACTGTTTTGAAACTATTCTTTTTTCTTAAAAACATAATTTCATTTGAATTCTATCCATCAACTTTGGCATGAATATTTTTTCTGCAGTCAGAGATTTAGAAGCTGATGCAAATTAGCAAATGCAATCCAATATAGCAATAGTACAGCTCGAATATTTAAAAAGAAATTTTGGTTTTCAAGAACTTCTCTGGTTTAGAGAATAGCTCAAGATGCCAAGTTTTTAGGAATTCCTCTCTTCTTTTTTGTCTTATTTTCCCCTACGTAAAAGCTTTTTTTGTCCTCCATAAAACCTAAACAATTTTTCTTTTGTAGTTAGGATGTTAAATATGGATTGAGATCAATACTAAAATATGTATACCATTATCTTGCTGCATGGGGAAATGAGAGGAGCTAACCCGCATGCACCAAGGTAAGCATATGCCTCTCAAGCTACAGAGCAAGAGAGATGGCAAAAATCAAGGAGCAAAACCAATGCAAACTTAAAAGAAAAGGAAATACAATAACTAGGATGAGAAATTAAAATGAGTAACCAGATCCAAACCAGCACTGACACATTAGAAAAAAAAGGATGACTAAAATGTATACTTCCACAACAAAACATACTACTCATATTTTCTGTTAATACATATGGTAATATGAATGTGTGCTTAACAGAAAAGATGTAACCTTCAGATTATTTGGTGAACGGGGTACTACGCGTTAACTAATGTAGAAGCTTGTGTATAGTAATGTTTTACTAAGCCAGAATACTGCAGTATGAGGAGATTTTCCTTTTAGCCATTGTAACAAGAACTTCAGGCAATTTTCTCAAATTCATTTCAATTCCTAATATTTTGCCAGGGCAACAATAGCAGTTTCCTTGGACCAAATTTTCTGACAAATATAAAGCAACTATACAAAGAAAAGCCTAGGTAAAGACCACAACCCCATCAAGAAAGGCATCCTGTGGGATCACATTGCAGCATTTTCAAAGCAGAACGTTACTATGTCCGTAACACACAAGTCATCAAAAAGAAAAAAAAGGAAGGGAAAAACGGGGAAAAGAAGGTTTACCACTGTATACCTGAATCTTCTAGGTAAAAGAGACAGTAAAGGGAAAAATACAGAGAAAGAATGCTCCAGGAAGGAAACAGGAAAACAAGAGGCTGAGACTATGTTAAGGTTATAAAGCATTTCTATTTCTTACATCTACTGCCAACAGAACCTCAATAAGCGAGAGACATTCTTGTGTGCCTGCAATATACTCTACAGCAATACACACAGAAGAAAAGGAGAGCTTACAGTAGTAAATTAAATACTTTGCAGCTCCTTATTCCAAAAGGAATATTTCATCAAAGGCAGCCCTACTATAGACTTACAGATTTTCTCTAACAAGAAGCACTTGGTATAAAACTGAACTGACAGTCTATATTGTGTTTGTGTACAAGGCAAACGCGGTGTTTGTTAGAGCCTCCCTTCACTTGGGCTTAAATCAGAGCGAAATTGTTTTCATGCTGTCACCTAGAATTGCTAGGAGAGAAAACCTAATTCTAGAGCTATTTTCCATTGGTGATTCTCTATGAGGAAGAACAAATCAGATAAAATAAGTTTGAGTGTCATTATCTAAGCTGAACCTTCAGTACTCTGTGTATCAAAGTCTGCTCTTAAAAAAAACAAAAAGATGCTGTAAACTGTGGAAAGAGCGCACTTCACATGCAATGCTGATCTACCATTCTGAACAGTTGATTTTCAGGGACTTTTTTCCCCCCTCTTTCTTTGAAAATCAGTGGTACGTAATAAGTCTTGAGAAGTGGCCTTACGTGAACTGCTCACAAATGCTCCAGTACAACAAACCGCCTGTTTTATTCTGTCCTTTATTTTTTTCTGAGAAGACTGCGGTTACTTTTCTTGGGTTCTGCAGTTGAAAACCAATTGTTTTTTTCACACGTAATGACACACACAGGCAAACATGCTTACCGCTTTGCAGTGTTTGTTTTCCTCCAGAGAGCACACCACTGGGCAGCATTCCTGTTGGAGTCAAACCTTTCAGCGTCAGCACACTTTCACTCTCTTCTCTGCAGAAGGAAAAATAACCCAAAAGTAAATAATTGTTTTTTTTTTTTTTTTAAACACCGAACACGTTTTAGATGCCTTAAGCTACACCTGCCCTGCAATGATTTGGTTATCTCCAATCTCCTTCCCAGGACAGACTGAATCCGGTGATACCACCAGCACCAATGCAGTTCCCCTCACTGCTGTGTAAGTGGTTCACCTTTGCACCACACCATACACGGACTCCCACTATAGTTAACACTATAACCTGCATCTAGGAAACAATCCATGACATATGTTTGAATAAATATACATAAAACCACAAACTTGATAGGAGGAGGACCAAAGGAGCAGTTATTGCCAACAATACATTTAAGTGTCTTACACTGTGTGGTCCAAAATCAACTCAAATTGTTGTTTTGCTTTTGTCTACACTAGCAGTCAGGTGCGTTATTTATTAATGATCATCAGCCACTTAAAAAAAAAAAAGCAGCTAAAAGCTCATTGAAATTAATATGCACTTCCACCCTTACTAGCACTATTCTTAATAGTTTTGTATGCTAAAAATGATATTGGATTCAAGAAAAATGTTTTAGGAAACCAAAATATGTTTTGCCCGTCTTCTAATACAAACAGTTTTTAATATATGGCAAGAGGAATGCAATGGCTCTATCTAGACAAGCTGTTAAATACAGCTTTCTACGAGCACTGTAATGCTGTCTGTGATGACATAGTTTCTCAGCAGCAAAACTGACCCCAATTCTTTAAAAGAAACCTATTTTGAAGTGCTTTACTTTGAAATATATAATGACATTAAGCCAGAGGAAGCAAGCACGAAGACAGAATTTAGTTCCACATTCACTTGAGGATAATGTGGTTTTGTCTATCAAAATTGTCCCTCAGCAATTCCACTACTTACAATGTTCTTTAGACCTACATGCCCTGAATTACTCACGTATTTCAAACAACTCTTGTTTACCTACTACATATAGTCTTCAAGTTCTATTTTTAGTTTGAAAATGATTCTCCTTGTACACACTTTTCTTTCTGTAACAGTCAAAATCAAATTGTGACCACTTCCCTTGCAAGTTTCCTAAGCAATTAAAACTAACGCAACAGCCAAATATTTCCAGAATTAACACAGTATTTTCATCACCAAGAGTCACACACCAAAGTTTTCGCTTTCTCTCAATTATTTGCTTCTGCAAGCAAATGCATAATCTGCATTTTCAATTCAGTCCATTTCATCCCTTGTTTTTTAATTAAACCACAATGGCACTTTTAGCTTCACCTTCATAGGATAAGTTTATTCACTGTATTTTTATTATCTTTAAACTGCATATCCCGAAGAAACCTCTGTATCACAAATTTTGAGATTTTTTAGCCTTCAGTGTTCCTTATTTTCTATTTGATGTCCTTTACTTGCATTTTAAGAAAAGGAAAAGAAACTGATTAAATATTTTATTTACCTCCCTCCTGCCTAAATATATCCAAAGAAAAGTGAGACTTGAGAAGCAAAGTCGGAGAGAGGCAATAACAGGCAATTGTCAGGTCTTCCACTGAGCTTAAGCCAGCCTTTCTGTGATGGCTGTTCTCAGAAAAGCTCATTTATAACCTTTGAAACTCAGTACAACACTATTTTGATATCTAATTTTAAGACTAAAGTGGCTGAAATGACTCAGTTTTACATTCAGATTACACCCTCGAGGAAAGTGGCTACTCCAGCTCAGAGAAGAGATGTTCGACTGAGTCCTTTGAAAGTGGTCAGATCAGCTGCTGATCATTGAGAAATGCTTTTCAGGAATTAGTGAAATACATTTAATAAAACAGCAATGACTCAAACAGGAACTTCAAAGGTTTCTGAAACAGGCTGGTTTAGATGATGGTGCCACTGCAGTCTTTGCGAGGTTACACACAATTATCAGACGCTCGTGTATTACATGTGGCTTGTGCTGGCCAGACAGAAAAAATAACCCAGGCTTTACTACAGGAACAGTATTTGCAAGATTAACCTCGTGTAATTTTTGCTGTCTAGAAGCCTGGCACCTAGCTGAGGAGAATCAACCTTTCCCAGCAAAAGAGAGAGGAGGTACTCCCAGGGGGGCAGGGGTGGCTGGGATGAAACGTCACTCATCCCCCTGGAAGACTGGTCAGCAAAACTGCCCATTGGAGGTACTCGTTTGTTCGCTGACTATGCCTCTGACCACAGTAAGGATGTGCTGTATTTGCTGGTTAAAGCTAAGGGAGAACAAATATACTCTTCATCTTCAGTCCTTCCTGCAAAGTTTTAAGGTCCATCAGTAACCAAGAACTGCGAAAGGCTCAGCAGCTTCAGTGAGTGAACCACCGGCTTCCCCTCTGCCAGATACAGTCCATTCTGATCTTGTGGAGATGTTGGGATGCATGTAGTAGGGCTAAAAAATTGTCTCATGAACAACTCTGAGATGAATGTGACCACTTTTCAGGGAATGATCAAGACTGATTTCCCTCAGTGCCTCAAGATGTTGATTTTTGTGGAATAATTCAAGAGGGCTCAAAGTTTCAAATGGTGCTAAAACCCTAAGCTATGAGGTTAATGCATATCACTTTAAACAGGGCACACGCAGGAATTATGCTGTACCCATCCTCCATCCCTGAAACCATTGAAAGGCTCCTGCCCCATAGTTCTCTTTGAAAACTTCTTTGACATATAGGTGCTATTAATCATCTGCAAGTTAGCAAAACCCAAATATATCAGCTGAGCATCCAGTTTCAGGCCTTTCTCTATATTTAATTCCAGGTTTCTGTTAAATTAATCCTATATTTCAAAAGGTGCTCTGCAACAAAATGTAAGGGATCCAAAAGCTGCGGTTCAAGGTTATGGGAGAAAGCCAGGTTTCCCAAACTTTGTTTGCTCAACTATCATCAGAGGAAAATAATCGTGCTGTTTTATGAAGGTGGTGGCAATGTCAGCTCCAGGCTCTCTGCCAGACTTGGTACAGAGGAGCAGGTGGCAACATTTGATTGCTCCCCCGTCTTGTTTAGGGAAAAGGCATGATGCCAGCTTTTCTTTTTTTATGGGTATCACTTTGAAAGTAGCTTGTGCATCACTAGTAATTCACATATAACACTTTGGGAACCCCAGGTACAAAGTCCTCCATCTCAGTATGCTATTTAAAGCTATGCTGCTGCAATCTGCAACCCGTGGGCAAACTGCTGTGTCCATGTGAAACCCCGCTGACAACCTGCCCACTGCTTGCACACTGCAGAAGAGTCTCAAATCAAGCAAGTTTGAGAGTTTCGTCTGAAATTGAACGTACTCTTCAAGTAACTATTTTTATTTCCTCTTTTAATACCAATCGTACAATCATACCAATACATTTTTTAAAAATGCCTTGATTTTGCACTAACCATAATAGCCATAAACTGGCTACAGCAGAGCAACATACAATTTCCTGAGAAAAAAAATCCCTCTGCTGAAAGGGAGGGAGAACTGTATTTTCTATATTTAGACTACAGCACAGCACAGTACAGCATGTTTTCTCTTCTGCTCAGAGACATCAAATGGAGAGTTCTAAACATTGGGTAGCAATTAGTTGCTCGTGTTCATGTGTTTGGGGGAGTGCAGCCCAAGGTAACGAGATGCTGTTGTCTGCACAATGATTTCCTGGATTTTTAGTTAAATGACTAGCATTATGCTTTCGTCTTTAATCATCTTTACTCACGGCTGTAGCAACAACTGTGGGTGACAAAGTGTGACAGTTGGCTTCCTTTTTAATGAGACATGATGTGGAACATACCCTTTCTCCACAGTTAACTCTTGCCTCGCAGTGGCTAAGAGTTAATTAGTACACCTGGTGAGCTAAAGTTTTTGTAAAAAGGGTAATTGCAATTTTCTTTGCTGATGTCTTTTGTTTGTTTGTCTGTTTTACGCTCAGCAAAAGCCCCGAGGAAGAAGATTATTCAGAGCCATAATAAACAGCAATGTGGTATAAATAAAATAATCTTCAAAAGATTCCAGTAAAACTCAGTTGGGTGGTATATTAAAATATCAAATTTGCTGTTTGATTAACAGTAGAGTGCTCTATGTAATCATTCAAAGATGTCCTTCAACATTAAAAAAAACCTGAAACAGCGAAAAACCTTACCTTAACACTGAGAAAACTCTAGCCATTTTTCCTATTGCTCTTATCTTGTTCCTTATAACCTCCTTTCGAGCAGCAGCTGTTGCTCCTACGGAAAATACATTAAAAACAGTTATAGGGATTTGTAAACAATATATCACTATTCTGAACTCTAAATACAAGAAACACCACATTAATGCGAAGGTTTGCCAAACTAAGACACATTTGTAGTCAAAACTGAAAATACTATTTTCTTTTTGTTATTTACAGCTCAAGACTGATCACTTTTGAACAATCTCGTTATTAGTACCTTTAGAGATGTGATCCTTTTCTTGCTACACATTAAAGCTGCATGTTTTTCCATCAATGCATACTAATTTTCCATTTCAAAAACATTTTCAGAAACTACACTCTTAAAAACAAGTTTCTTCGAAAATAGTCAAAATGCCAAAAAGATATTCAACATGAACAGTACCCAAACCATAAAAAAAAATGAGTTAAAAGAAAAGTTAAACAACAATTGGGGTTAAAATCTATTTCATGATCTTATAATTTGAAGTGAAAAACAACATTTCACTTTATTTTCTAAAAAAAGTGATTGGGTTATGCTTAAAGCCAAGGGGGTCCAGTCAGGGTTTTCCCATCCCTAGTTAAAAAGTATTTAAATGGTTATAAAACCTAAAGGCAGAGTCCTGAAAACCAGCATGAAATGGTAGGCGTTGTGTCAGCTGGCAGTGGTTAAGAGAGTTCCATAGATGCAACTTTATTCTCATCACTGCTATAGCCTGCTCAAAATTACAATTACTTTGAAATTTGTGAACTCACACAATAATCTGCCTTAAAAAAAAAACAAAACCATATGCTGGAACAGAGATTACAGTTCAGCTAAGGTTGCATGTGTACTTGTTACTTGGATATCACCAAAACCTAGAATATTATCTGTGCATCCAAGAGAGAACCACCTAAATGGGAAAAGCAAATAGTACCAAGTTATCAGAACGAGGAATTTGTTTTAATAAGGACCCTCCACGTCCCCAAGAAAATGCTATACTAAGTAAACCAGTTTCAGTTAATTACCACAATCACAACCACATACATCATGAATATTTCTCCAAATGGTCTCTGAATGAAAGGCAACCTTGGCTCGTATGGATACTGCCTGGCAACTCCTGCCTCGGAGGTTCAAGAGTACAACCTGAAAACCACTACATCAAGGTAACGCTTCCTTCTTCGCTGCTCCAGAATTTAAGGACAAAAATGAAAATTTCTACTTTCAACTCCTAGAAAATTGATCCATTTCACAAAGTGGAGTCCAACATGGAAGCTAAAATAGCAGAAAGGGACAAAAATGAAGGAGTTGCTTATGGCAGCAGAAGGGATGGCCCCAGGGAGCCAAGGCAGCGGCAGACCACCAAGCAGAGGACCAAGGCATTGCCAAATGTGGGTGATGGATGCAAGAGGTGAAAAGCTGCAGAAGACAGCCACGGGGCCTTGCTGTGCAGCCCTTCCTTCACTGTATTATGAACGCAAAGTGACTTCAGCCAAACAGGCTCATAACAAAATGCTAAACTCAACGGCAAAAGTCCCATCTGCTTCAGCGGCGCCAGTGTTTCACACGCTGCTCCTCCTCTGTGCAGTCCCAGCTGCTCTGGACAGTGCTGGAGAGGTCTAACACTGCCATGCAGAAGATTTGCTGACTACTTCTTGGAGCTGAATCTGTGATAATTCTCAGTTTCAGTTTTCTACATGCATCTCAGCTGATGGCAGCCCTATGGCTCTGCTATCAGGCACTCTCACCTTTCCTACTGCAGATTTCTCAATTACAACTAAACTCATAACAGTTTGAGACTACAGCTGGCAACACAAGCATTGCTTCATGTTATTTACTAGATGACTGGTGGCCTGGCCAATACCCTGCCATTTTGGAAGAGGTGAAAAGGATGTATGTTTTTTTTCCTGTGCTTGAATTTCAAAACAAATAGCCATCCTTTGCAAAAAAAACCTTTCAAAACTGAAAATAAACTCAACTCACAAACCCTAGAGCTGTTCAAAAGAAAGCTAAGTAACTGTAGGAACAAATATCACAGATAATGACATAACAACTCAGGATGAATCTCACTGCAACTTTTAACATTGTGGTCAAGATCAAGTTTAACCCCAAAGAGTGCAAGGGGTGAGTTTGATAAAGTGGGGGCTCAATAGCCACACACAGGGAATCCTGCAGAGCTGCTTGTGGGGTTGTGTGTCCCTGCCCAGCCTGTGTACGAATGGGTCCACACGAGCCACCTCCTATGTGCCCACAGCTATCACAATCTGCATGCTCAAATGTTGATAACTGTGTGCTTACGTACTGGGATATGTTTGTACGTCTGCTGAGGAGCGTAAAATAGATGTCTTGCAACCATGCATGCTACCTTTGCATGCATCCATCGTTTGAGGCAGCTATTAAATGCATTATTTCCAGGCATTTCTAACTGTCATCCTAGACTGTCCTGAAACTATGAGCCTGTACCTTGAAGTTCAAACTGAAAGAAACTATGCTCAGAATGATGGCTTTCAAATCTCCCACATATAAAGATAAAAATAGAAAGAAAAGATATAAAAAATATAAAGGTAAAATTATAAAGATATGAAGTCTTAGGCATAAATGTCTAATTCTAGACAATAAAGAGTGGGAGAAACAGCCGTAGTTCAGCTGTAACTGAATTAAATATAATATATTCGTAACAGCTTAATGAAAAATTTAAATTAAACAGTAATGTTTCAGTTGGGTTCTTCAGGAAATAGAGGGGGTACATTGCTGCCTCAGTTACTACCATCTCACTGAATTGAACTCTCAAGATACATGAGACATGGTTTTCATCCCCTTTTTACCCTGAAAGCACTTAAAAACAATTTATCTTTTTTTTTTTTTTTTCAAGTTTCACTATGCCTACTTGTTTATTACAAACCCACACTGTTCTAGTAGGTCTTACAAGTATATTCAACTTTTTCAGTCACCATTTAACTTCCAGAAGAGTTGAGAACTGAAAACTGGAAATATAATTTATGACTGAAGTGAAATACAATGCCCTACACTTAAATATAAAATAAGAATGGAAAAAAAATACTTAATCATAAAACACAATAGGCTCAAAGGGAGTATTTTGTTTCTCATCAACAGACATAAAACGTTACTAAAAAAATACGCTGAAAAGATTTTGGTCTCCACTGAATTTCCCTATTTGTAACAGATCTGTGAAAATGACTTAAAATATTCTCTGTTTACTAAATATTAGTAATGCTTTTATTTGTCCTATTTGTTTTTTTAAAACATTATTTGCTAAATAATGCACCTGATATTCACAATGTTTTATTGCCCTGTTAGTTTTGACTGAATACTACTAACCTGATATAGTATTTGGATTCCCTAACTATTTATACATAAATCTTATATAATAAGTATATAGAAGTATATGTATCTATATATAATATAGATACCTTTTATATATATATATAGTAAATGGGTCATAACCTGAGAACTGACTATGGGTAAAAGGGTTAATTTTAGCCTTTGCAAACATTGCCTGATATCCTCTTAAGTTTTTACTTTTTTTTCTAATATCTAAACAAACCCCAGTTGCATGAAGGAACTTAAAAAAAAAATGTTATGAACACAGCCAAGTTTAAAATTGGAGCAGACAAATTATTTCGGAGGTAGAATAAAAGCTTTGAATCTTACTTCAGTAATTTAACAAGTTGTATTGGATTTTGGATTTGTAGCATCCAAACACAGATCTTGCAAACTGGATATGTAGGATTTACGTGAAATATAATTTAGACCTTCAGATTAAGAAGCAGAACAATGAAAGAAAAGACTATAAACTCTGAAGACATTCTGAGATGTAGGACTGAACAGACAGAAAACAGTACTGAGTAAAAGAGCCAACCTCAAATCTCTCACTGGTATCACAATATTTTATATATTGTGTAATTAAGCATTAGGAAAATTAATGAAACTTAAGCCTTCCAACTTATTGAATACCTTTCTTCTGTGCATAAATGGGATCTTCTTATGAATTCCAAAGGGGAGGAAAGAAAAAGATCAGTGATGTTTGTAGAATGAAAACAAAAAAATAATACAGAACATTTGACAACATCAATGGAAACACAATGTTTAAGTAAAGTCTGAAAAACAGAAAAGAAACAAATTAGGCAGGGAACATCCAAAAGGAAAGAAACAGATTGAGAATGATGGGGAAAAAAGAAGAAACCTTTTCAGCTTAAAGCCTTGTTAGTAGGTTTTGCAGGAAACCAACACGCAGGCAGAAGATCAGCAGCAAAGCTTAGCCTGTCTTACCATCCCTTGAACGCATACTTTCTCCTACATTATTGCAGCTGCTTTGATAAGGCTCGATCACTTCTCAAAAGCAGCCTCCCCAGTTTATTTGGGATGTGCCTGCCTGATGATGCCCCTTTTCTTAGAGGAATCAAGCCAATTCTTCTAGTTTTTTTATGTCTGATACCTGAAAGAGTAGTTTACTGTCATAGACATGTCTGCTGCTTCTACCAAAATCTGTGCTCTCTACTGCATGCATGCATTTGTTCAAATGATCCAGCAGCTTACAGTTACCAAATCCAAGCACCACCATGGTACAAGGCGTTGCATTTTAAAATTTGTCTGAGAGCAAGACAAGGGCAGCACTCAGTGCCCAGGCACAACTGCACCATGACACGTGTTTTGGGGCCACTGGTTATCTAGTGCATGCTGCCGGCTTGGCTCAGAGCACGCCAATGTGCCGTACTACAGCTCACATGAAAAAGCTTTGGGCATGGAAACAACCATGCCTGGCCAACTGAATGAATGAATAAATAAATAAAAAGATCACATTAAAATGCCCCTCTGGCACCAACTCATGGAGATTAGGTATACATTGCAGCCCAACCTTGCTGGGTTGGAGGAAAAACAAACATAAACCAGTGGGAAAACCCCTCCATTTCTCTCCTAGTTAAAAATTAACTCATTGAAAAGCTAAGACACTCTCATCTGCCTAGGTAGTATCACGAACACCCTTATCGAGGCATTCATAACTAACTGAGACTTAATGACGAGCCCTTCGCTTTTGCTCAATCGGTCTCTGTATTAGTTGGTGCAGAGCCTGCCCCAGGTGAAGTTTATTGCACTGAAGAGCTGTGGCAAATTTTGGATGCCACTGTTCACAGCAGAACCAGGTTTGGATCGGCGGGAGACGTTTGACTTGTTAATTCTCTTTAGACTCAGACTACAGCACTGTACTGGGGAAGCTGTATTCCAACCAAGGAATAAATGCTGCAGCTAGCACTGTGACGGCAGCTGTTCCATGAGAAGGCTGTGAGCTACAATGTTGAAGGCAATACAAAAATTAATGCAGGTAATTTAGGGGTTTCTTTATGCCAAATCATGATAGAGACGCATACAAAGCAAGCAGTGCATTTGTGTCAAGTTGTCTATTACATTACTGCACCCTTTTAATTAGCAGCTTAGTTTCTCAATCAAATGCATGAGGCCAGAAATGTTACTAATTAAAATAAAACAAGACTCTGACTATATGCTGGCTGGGTAGAAGTATTTGCAGCTCCTGTTGCTAAGCGATATGTTTGATGCACAAACCATACAGCACACAAGCTAACATTCACCCAAGACATTTTTTGCTGGATCAAATTATATTGCAACCACCACAGCAAACAGGGAAGAGAAGGTACAGCAAGAGGAAACTATCAGATAAGAAAACTTGACCTATCATATCCTCTCATTTTTAAAGCAAGTGAAATCAAAAGGCCAATACAGGCCAGCAGGGAGACATGGGCTAAAGGGCACTACAATTGCTACTTAGGCTTTCTCCCACTAAGCATACACAGAAACTGCCTACAACAAATTGATCGGATCCCCATGATGTGTCTCCTTAAGCAAAAAGGAGGAAGAAAAAAAAAAAAAGGGAATACATGCTGTTCAGCATCCTGCTCATGGCTAGATGCAACATGCATGACTCAGAACCAATAATAATGACAATAATAATAATAATAATAATAATAGAAAAAAGGGCTCACAAGAACACCATGCAGTGAGGTCAGGCAATACTGATGGGGCTTTGTTTTGAAGGGGGAAGTGAGAGGGGAAGACAGAGGGCAAGAAAGTGTAAGAGAAGGTAACAAATGAATGATCAGTGCAAACCATAGTGATGGTTCATTCTCATTACATGTGGGAACCCAGGTCAGGGCATGTTCAAACTGCAAGGAGAGAAAGGAAATCAGCAGCGAGCCCTGAAAACTACTGATGATGCAAAAATAAGCAATGATTTTAAAGAATCATTTCATCAAACAAAATGCATCTGCTGTTGCAGATATCAGGCATTTCCTTCTATGGGAAATACAACCAAAGAAAAATGTCAATGGGCGAATAGGACAGTACTACTGCAGTCCTCCAAGGAAGCTGGACAGAAATTACTGAAGAATAGTGGAAATGTTGAACCACTACAAGACTGTCAACATATAGCCTTTACAGAAACAGTTTTAAGCTGATAATCATTCCAGTTTGTTTCATCAAGAACACAAATGAAATACATCTTGTAGTTTCTCCCCCAAAAGGCAAGGCTCTAAGGAAAAAAAGACAAGAAAAGAGAAGGAACTCAGCTATCTCTGAGAGAAAGAGGATTTTCCTTTGTTGTACAGATAATAAATCAGAACACACCAGGAAATCATTAAATATATCGGCCTCTATTTAAATTTCAATCGACCCTCAAATTTACTTTTATGCTTGGATCCTTCAGAGTCTCTTCCATGTGTACGATCCCCACGAGCCCACCGCTTCCAGTGGGCTGGAGGTACAAGCGTGCACCCACAGTAAGCTGCAGCACCAGCGCCACAGATCCCATTTTACAGCTCTAAGGGGATTATCCGGGAAAGCAGATATGAACATATGCCAGCTCTGGTTTTAACTACACATGCTAAAGAAGACAACATTTCTAATATCTTCTTCAACATAATGTTTTACACAGAGAAAGCATTCATACAGAAAAAAATCTGAAAGCAGATTTAGACAACAGTATTAGCATTACAGTACCAGGAACGGTTTAATTATTCCTCATCTGGAAATTTTAACGCTGTTAGATATCGTTATGCAGTACACACACATGCAAGCCCGGAGGATTTCAGCCTGCCTCTCTGCTTAGACACCTGCAATGCTGCAAACTCCATGTCTGGAGGAGTGTGGTGGTAAAACTCTTGGGGAGCTGGGGGGTTCACCCTCCTCCCAGAAAAACCGCAGTAGATGCAGAGACCTCCTGCAGCTGGAGAGGGCTGCTGTCCCCAAAGATCCCTAATGCATCGTCATTTGTGACTCTGCTTTTGAAAACGTGCTGCTGAATTGTAACTTAGGCATGGGAACGCTGACGCAGTAAAACTTTAGAAAAGGACTGTAAGCATTGGCCTGTCTATGCTCAATGGAAGTTTATAGTACAACTTTAAAAGAAAGTATTAGGGCAATGCTGAATTAATTTAAAAATCTTTCCCATAAAGCCTTTGCTTTGGCATTGCATTCAGTGGGATTTCAGCCTGCGCTTAAGTGCTTTCTTGAGCCAAGGATTTTAAGCACATGGTTTTCTTGCTACTGTATTTAATTTGACACAGTTTTTACTCATTGTATGCCTCCGTACTGTTTCACACGCTGATTTAATTACACAGTAGCTACTTATTTAAATTTCATGAGAAAAAAATTGGGCACAATATTCAAACAGGTGTTTTCTTCTCTCCACTGATTACTGGTTTCAATAAATTCAGTCTTTGTCCCAGGTCCTGCAAGATAATTGTTCACGTCCACACTCCGCGGTGGATGCAGAACAGGGAATTCCATTTGGCTTTTCAGAGTAAAAGCAAAGCACTATCATCCAAACCCTTCTTCTCCATTGCAAAGCAAACATTTGTCAAAACTCGTGATCCAGCTTCCTCTTCCAAAGATTAAAAATAAAGACTTTGAGAGAGAAGTTTAATTATTAATTACAACTTCATTAAATATGTCTTACTTGAAAGTTCTTCATTCTCCCTGTTCGTTCATTCTACCTACAAAAATCTTGAGAATATTTGGTAGTGTTAGACTTTTCCAGGTTGTTTTTTAAGTTTTTAATATATCTGTTCTTTTCCTAGATTTTTTTTTTTTAAAACACTGAAAGAGTTCATAGTAAGAACATTAGGGATATGTGGGATTTTTTTCAGTTTTGCTCAACTGAGAAGGGACATTCTGTGGAGCTGCAGTTTGCTCTTGCACAGCTTACCAGAAAATAATGTCTAATAAAATAAATTGACTTCTAAGAATCCCCAAATTGCAAGATATAAAGTATCCTTTACAGTCAAACCAACAGGTACAAGGCAACTTATCGACATATAAGCTCCAACTAAAGTGACAACAGAAGTGACCATTCCTCTCTTCTTAGCAGAAATGTCAGGTCAGAACATTCTCTACCTGTGTTTGCATTTTATTTTTATTGATTATATTGCTTCTTAAAGCCTTTTAGACACACAAGTGCATTAAGAGAGGCAACTAATGAAATATTTCAAGTACAAGTCTTCCAAAGTTGCAGTACTGACGTTTTGGAAGGAGCTCTGCAGGAAGCTTCTTTCATTGTAGGAAGATGATTTCATTGATATAATTAAACCTCCTATGGGAATCCCTGGGATCCTATGCATAAAATCAACATCTGACCCCTTCATGACAACACAACCCAGATTTCACGGAGGGAAATACAATTTTTTTTTTTTTTTTTTTTTTTTTTTTTTTAAAAACCAAAAGAGTGAGACCAAGGAAAGGGTTAGAACAGGGCAGGAGTTCCATTAATTCTTTCCAAAGCATGCAGTAAGCAAATCCACTGGAGCCTAGCACAACAGTTGCTTTCAGCGGCACTGATCTTAAAACAGGACCCAGAAACTTATCTCAGGGTTAATAAATAAACTTTTGAAGTAGTTTCAAGGCAAACAATCTCAACCAAGGGCAGGAGGCTCTTACCATCAAACCCATCTTCCTCTGTCCCCAATTCATCATCTGAGCAGATATTCAGCACATTTACCAGCATCTCTGTCACTAAAATGGAAAACAAATGCAAAATGTTGATATTAAGCTTCCCTCATCTGTCAGAGAGCAAACTCTAGCTGTAGCAGCGTTAATGAAAATTCAGTACAGAAATGGCACCCACTTTTTAAACAACATGGACCTTGTTTTAGGCACATAGTAATAAAAGCTTGAAGTGTCTCATGTAGTTAATAAAAAGTACAGGTTTCCATAAAAATTGTTCCAAATATAATGAACACCACAACAAATAGAACTTAAAAAAAAATAATGAGTTTACAATCTCTCCTTTTTGCAACTGTCAGTGAACTAGGTAACTTTTGTTTTCTCCCTCTCAAAACATTTTTGCCTTTCACTCAACTTGGACAGCAGAACTGACCACTCTCCTCTTGCTGCTACATTGCAGTAGGATTTGAATTCCCTGCTTAGCAAATGGAACGACATTTCAATTGAAAAAGTTACAGCAAGAGGGATCACAGAATATTTATTTATTTATCCAGGTTTTGGACACTGTACTTTCAGTTCTTCAAAACATTAACCCTTGTAAGAGGTCTACAAAGGGGCAGTGTCTCTTGAAATCCAGGACAAATAGACTAGATGATCATTGCAGGTCCCCTCCAGCTAGAACTATTCTATATTCGATAGAAACGTCATTATAGGTGAATTCAGAATACATTCAGCTTGCTTACTCTGCAACTCAGGTACAGAAGGGTCAGCCTTAGGCTACCCCTAATCTGGTCCCAGCTCTCTCTGGAAAGGCAACAGTGAGACACTAACCAGAGAGCACACAGAGTAAGAACAGCCAAAACCCCCCCCCAAAAAACCAAAAACACAAAAAACAAAAAAACCCAGCAAAAATCACAACCAAGGAAATGGAATTTAGAGATCAAAAAAGCCAAAGTTACAAGGTAAAATGTGAAATCATTAGCAGATTGAGAAAAACTCCACTACATCTACATGTAGTAAGCATCATTAAAAGGGTTACCAGGCATGTCTAGCCTTGCACTAGCTACACAGCTTGAAAGTTTAAATTTTTTTAATCAAGTGGTTATTAAAATCCTCTTCTGTGACAAGTATGATGGCTTAGCACATTAGAAGGGTGGGACACAGCTATATTTTTCCTACATTAGTGAAGGATTTAACATTTTCGTTTGACAGGATTAGTGGAAAGACTTTCCACATTAACAACCACCAATTAAACTAATAGCTTCCTACCTTGGTTGGCCTTTAAGGAAAAAATCTATTAAAAAAAAAAAAGGAAATAAATAAAAAGCTGTGCAGGGCATCAACTCTTACATCCATGAGTTTTGTTTTGCAGAGAAAGGGAAAACACTGATTTCACTTCTTGGGTCTCTAAAAGTTCCAAGCAATTGCTGAGTGACCACTGGGAAGACATGAAGTAGGAGGAAAAAAACCCAAAAAACAACAAAAACCCAAACCAAAACCCAAGAAAAAAAGATGGAGTGTTCACGGTCTGAGAACCTCAACAAATGTGGCCATGCATCCTGCAGCCTCACCTGAGGAGGCCACCAATGGGAAACCTCTGGAAAAATGACCTGACAGAACATCTTACAGAACCGCACCGTGTATGGAGAACAGGCCCATCCTAAAAAATGCCTGGCTGAGTTTACGGCCGAAGAAAATGAAAGTGGTTTATCTGCTTCACAAGAGTCTGCAACACGTGTCAGCATGGATTATGTAATGTCTCCATTAGTGGAAAGAGCTGTCTATTCTTTGTTAATCCCTGTTTTATTGTCTATCTGCTTTGTTCACAGAGACCTCAGGCGTCTCACCAGTGGCTTTCCTAGTACAAAAGAGTAGCTGAAAACAAAGCCAGTCATGACTGCAGGTAAGAGCCACAGCTGGCTGTATTTCCAGTTGCCTATTAAGAGGCAACTGGAGCTATTAAGAGCTGCCTGTTATTCCAAGCAGCTTTTAAGAGTTTATTATAGTTTTCTGGCAATAATTGCTGTTGCAGCAATATACTATAATGGACAGATCAAAGCAAGCTTCATCTCAGGCCCTGAACAAAATGACTTGGGGTTTAAGCAGTTTGCATTATGTATTCATTTAATATGTTAGACCAAAGTGTTTTCATGCCTTTTGTGCGCTTGCCATTCATAGCATGAAGTTGTCTTCAGGCAACATTAGGAGCATCGTGTTTCAATAAAACATCATTTATGTTCTTCAGAGTCTTCTCGCCAGCGATGAGGCACTGTACGCCCTGGGCAGAGAAGGGGCTGAAGAGCAGGTTTTCCTTCTTCCTGCCATCTCTCTACTCTCTCCAGGAACAGTTAACCAGACTGGGTCTTAGCATCACCAGCTCTGTGTTTGCTGGTGAAAAAGCAACCCATCGTCATCTTATCAGAAAGGTCAGCTGGGTAAAGATCTTACCATGATGTAGTGAAGTCTGTTGTGATGCCCCTTGAGCAGTAAGCAATATCCAAGGGAATGCCCAAGAGCTTATAAAGGAACAACTAATAAGAATTTTATTCAGTGAATGCACCTCTGGCCTACAATGCCATAAAATCTATTTCTATAGCAGAAACATAATGGCATCATAGCCTGGAAAGGGTGGAAATTATAAAAACATGAGAAGTGTGATTAACCATTGATAATTGCTTGCCCCTCTGAGGCCTGTTTCTTCAAATTTGTCCTCGAAAGCAAGTCATCTGTCTTCAAATTATTCTTGCCATTTCAAATAAACAAGGCCACATGCACAGTGGATAAGAAACGATTTTGCAGTTTCTACAAACAGAGCCAATTTACATACCTTTCTCACCCACAAATGGCAAGGACCAGGTAAACACATCCATGAAATTTGGAAGCCAGTACGGATGAGGGGAGCAGTTGAACTGTCTGATATTCATAACGTTGTTCTCATATTTCAATACTGCAGCTAGAAGGGAGAAAGGAAAGAAACAAAACAGACGTCAGCCACGTGCGTGTGACTGGCTACCAGGCCAGTAACGCCCCTAGCATGCGCAGAGCTGCACGCCAGCTTTCAACCGCTTGACGCAGCGGCAGCACTTGACTGCTAGTTATAATAGGATACAGCCTCAAAGAAGTTGCAAGCCGTTTCCAGTTGATGTCGTCAGCTTTCCCTGGCACTAAGATGGGTTGGTAAGTCAATGAATAACTCTGAGTAGTCACGAACGTAGGCTCTGGGATCTGCCACCAGCAGGGAACAAGGCAGACTTATCCACAACCACCCATTTCATACAGTTACCTGAGCTCCTCACAACCACACTTCGGAGATAAAAAAAGAAAAGTGTTTACACTCAGTTTGAATGCTGGTCTTCCAATGAACCTTTTCAACATATTTAATTCATAGTATTGTACAACACATGATACTTTCTTCTCACATTTTTCAAACTCTAGGCACATGAGACTGTGCTTCCGATAGTATGAATGAATAATAATGCAATTTGTCTTGCGTCATTTAAAATTCGTGACATTCTTGCCAACACACACACAAAAAGACTACATTTGCTAATGGGCAGAAATATAGATATTTATGCCATTGCCATTTTTTAAAGCACCAAGTCAAGTTCAGTGTTAACTTGTGTTAATGGACCTCAGGTTCATATCTGAAACAGGATCTGATTAATTTTATTCTGTTTTTGCAATATTAACAGAACAAAGTAAATCAAGGTATTACAAAGCATATCAGTAAGAAACAGCTGTTTATTTCAAGAAGAGACCATAGCTGTACTCAGGCCCAGTGCAGTCAAAAGTCAGATGAAAGGGGGAAAGGCTGAATGTGGCTTGGGTAGAGAGGGCAGAGAGTGTAGGCGGGAGAGAAAGGAACAATATCAGTTTGGTTAGGGAGGAGCAAAGGAATCATGTTGAAAATGTGGCAGACGAAATAAAATGAACTCTACAATAAGCCTAGATAACTGCCCTTATCAAAACTCATTTTCCAAAGCATGAAGTTTGCCCAGCACTATGCTAACACTACATTCCACACCAAATCCAGACTTTCATGCACTTTTAAAAATTTTTATAGCAATAAATGGCTATTAGGATGCCGTAGATTACTCAAACCTCAGGCCATTCATTGAGACTGTCTGGAAGAACAAAGAATGGGGATGGGTTCAGCAGCTGTTTGTATCACAGGTCTGTTTGTTGGCTTTAAAAGAACGTATTGAGGGAGAGCTTTCAACAATATGGTCTTTCAATAAAAATCATCCAGTGCTGGATTTCTGTTGTTCACTTTATGGGCCAACTGCCTCGGAAACAGTAAAACTAAATCTCATCCCTTTCTTCTGCTTTTTTCTTTTTTTTTTTTTTTTTTTTGTCTTTTCTGTCTTCTTGCAAAGACACATGTAATGTAAAATCTTAATAATGCAGTTGAAGACTCAACCAGGTAACAGCATCTCTAACTTAATTAGGGTATACTTTAATTTACAGAATCTGTTTCCTGAAATTCAGTAATTTCTAAATTGCACAGGCACAGACTACATGTGCTGTTGGATGTGAACAGAGCCATTTATGAAATAGAAGACCAAGTATTTCTTTGCTCATGGAGTAAAAGGTAATTTTGAGATGACCATCTGAAACCAAAGGGACTCATAACTATCCTAAACACAAAGATATAAAAGTTTTTAAACAATACAGTTACAGGAGACTGCCGAAAGGATCTTTAATCAACGTGGGACTAAGACAGCCAACCCAAGCTGAAGCTTCCATCCACTGTAAAAGGTGCTGGCACTTTACATTTTTATTACCGGAAAAATAAGGGTGGGGTTTCAGTTTTTAAAAGACAGCTCAGTGAGCTTTGCATTAAGTTTACTGGTCATCTCACTGCTAGCATCTAGATGTAGCTCTGAATGCAGTCGCTGCTCAGATGTTTACTGTCACGCAGACAGCACTGACTTCACTACGCCCTGCTGGTCATCGCCTGATCTTGTAGCAGTTCTAGTTCTGTAGCTGTAAAGGAGCTGTCATCAAATACTTTTTACGCTAGAGGCAATATACTGCACATACTGGAAGACATGTATGTAACTTTACATAGATCATCTTCAATTTGCCTTTTTAAGCTAGGAATTAAGCCATCCTGATGAGATCTATTAACCTGTGACCTTCAGAATGGTCCTCCTGAGCTTTAGTCAGAGAAAAATGAATCGAGCAACACACACGAGAATGCCTTCATAAATGATGAAACAGCACGAATCAAAAGTATGTCAGAAATATACCATGACAAAGACACATAGAGAAGGAGGTATATCATACTTTGTTTTCCCCTTTCCTCCAGCCTTCCCACCTGTGGCTCCCCAGAGAGGAACATAGGTCCAGGGGCTGGTTATCACTTAACAGCCAGCGATGAAGTTGCATGACTGCAATATGGCACAGCACTGTAGGAAATGCAGTGTATCGCAACGTTGGCTGACGGGGGTGAACAATTTCTTCTGATCATTCATCTCCCTCCATTGACTAAAGCGTGTGTCAATCAGACAAGGAACTTTTTTTGATGTGCTAGACTGTTGCTTCCCACAAAAATTTAATAGGTTGCTAAACGTCTTCCATTTTGTGGCCGATGACAGAGTCCAGAGTGACCTGGGAGTTTCTGACGCCTACTCACTGACAGACACAGAAAACGGCTCGCTAACATTTACGTGAACTTTTGCCAGGCAGGCACCCTCCATTTAAATAAACCACATTTGACTCTTCCCCATCCTAGTCTGACAGTTGGCAGCCATTCTGCTGCTCAGTAAAATAAAAATGGCTTAATACTGCTATTAGCAAAGATGAGAAAACTAGTGTCGATGCTCTTAATATTTCCATCACTTTTTGGCTGAAACTACATATGGCAGATTGAAACTCATTCTCCTTCTATTACAGTGACACAACTGCATAATAAAAATAAATAGTTTGTGGCTTTACAGCAAAAATGAGTGAAAACCACACAAAAAGGACCACTTAATGGTTGTGAAGATTCATTTAGAAGGACTAAAACTTCAAATTCATCATCTTAGTGGACTGAGGTAGTTCCCCTTCCCACTATTTCTTCAGTTTATCCATTAAGTCTATTTCTAAATTCCGTGAAAGTTGAATAAATCATTTTTACAAGGAACTTTTAAAAATGGCCTCTATAAAAGCCTGAACCATAAGCAGAACAGTTGGAAAACATCAAATTAAATATAAATAGGTTTAGGGTTTTTTGGGGTTTTTGTTTGTTTGTTTTTTGTTTTTTTTAAGATAATTTATTTTGAGATTACTGTAAAAAAAATCTTCACATCACCTTATTATATACCTGAATATCTTACAAAAGCAAGTTCCGATAACAGTATTTTAAAAACTATTCTCCTCTGTAAATGACATGTACAGCTCCCCCACGAATGACTTCAAAAGCCACTTGAAGAAAAATAACACTATACAGTAGAGCAGGGTAATAACAGAGACAGTAGTCTTCTAAAATAACCCTACTCTTAAAAGAATAAAGTAGGGTAGTTACCAGTATTACAAATACTTTTCTGAATTTTTAATTTAAAATCTTACATTTACAAGCACGATATACACAAAATATTTTTATTACATAACTAATGAAGATTACATTTAACATTAAACAAACTGGCTCTTCTTATGATTGTGCAGTTCTGACTACTGTTTAGTAGTCAGAAGAAGAAAACTTCACCTGGATCAAGAAGAAAATGCTTCTTAAATAATAGCAGGGGTTTCCCCGAGTTATTCTGGCCCCTTGCTTTCTTTCAGTCATAGCTCTTTTTTTCCCCCCTCTGTTGGCTCAGAGAAGGTTTGGGGGTTTCACCTCTGCTTCATTTCTTAGTCCACAGTAACTTGATGCCTAAGTAACTACAGGAGACCCCAGCTGCCCTGAAAGAGCAGGAATCATTTGAAGGTTATGTGACTACAGGCCACGCAGTCGCTGATGGAGGAGACAGAAGAAAGTGGGATGGGTTCCTTTGGTTATGAAACCATTCCCATGGTTATGATAACTGAGGAAAACCTGACTCTCTCCAACATTTACTTATTATTCCAGGCTGCAACCTCTATACTTTTCTTTCCAAACCTATACTCAGACAGATGCTAGCAGACCAAGCCACCAGCCACAGTTTTATCGTGTGTAATCACCAACGAGAGCAAGAATCTTATTTTATTATTCTTAACAGCCACACACATTTTAACCTAATTTTGGTACTCACTGTTGTAAATGAGTTTTAGAAGCTAATGTTTTGTAAAGTGAAGATGTGCAGATATCCCAAATGACATTATACTTCTTTCCAATGTTAGTAAACTGAGATATCGGATGCTGAAATCACATTAGAGTGAAATGAAACACTAATGCAGCAGGCAAAGGGCATTCGTACTGTTTAGCTTTAAGCATTTAACACGGGTACCTAAGGCTGGAAATATGGGTGGTGAAAAATGTGCAGGTAAGAAACATCCTTCCTTCAGCTAGGAATAGAGATTGCTTTTCTAATCTTCTCAGGGTCAAATATAAGCACCTAGTGCCATCTAAGACACCCTGGGGTATCTCCTTGGTCTCCCTTAGTTAAAGATGAGCCTGGATCGCCCCTGTCTCCTGTGTCATACCTGTCAGATCTGAGTGGATGTCTCAGACCCCTCTGGCATCTCAAATGGCCCTTTAAAAGCCTGTATGTTGGGAGGTGGATCAAGGCCTTAAGCAACGTGAACAACATTTAACTGTATGACTGATAGCTCAGAATTACCCAAAGACATTACATATCCTGCTTCAAGATCTGCTGAATCATTTTTCAGTATAAATTAATTGATAACATTTCCATCAGAGGAAAAAAATGAACACGATAGAAATAGCACCCCAGAACGAACTACATGTTTTTAGATGTAGTTTTTTAGATGTTTTTAGATTTTTTTAAACCACCTCAAAATAATTTTAGCAAACAAATAAACTAATTTTCTTGTAATTTTTTTTCAGAACACTCATCCTGCATTTAGAAAATAAATGCAGTGAAAGGTCTCTCAAATTCTTCATACCTAAGAAAGAATTTCAATTTCTGATTTAATGCCAAATTAACTTCAGCATTAACTGTGCAACTGGGAACACTGCCTTCTCCTCCAGCAGAGTTGCTAAGTAACCACAGCGTTTTCTGCCCAAGACAGGTCAGGGATAAGAGTTAGTAAAATGCTTAAGGAGTTTAAACGTTATCAAAGGAAAAAATGATTTACTATACAAGGTAATGATGTAAATAATCCAGTACAGAAGCAGGGCTAATGGCAGTTGGGAAAAATCTTCCCTCACAGAATTCTGAAGATTTTTATTTTACATGTGCAATTGCATCTTCCAAAGAAACAGCACAATAGCGTTCAAGATTTTATCAATAGACTGCAAAAATCACTTCTGGCAAACTTCTCTGTGTTGCCAGTGAGATGGCCTAGATACCCTGACAGCTCCTCTTTAAAAGCTTTTGTTTCCATGACAAGGCCTCATCACAACAGCAGAGACAAAGCACTAAAGAAAACTGATAGGGCAAACAGGAGGTTATGTCGTTTTTCTTTCTCCCAAAGTGCTATTACTTCTCAAAGATCATCCCTGTCTTCCAGGTATGTTAGTCTGCCTTTTTCCAATATGAAAATAATTTTCCTGTTAGATCCATTTGGATCAGGTACATTTCTTAACATGTACCTATGGTATAGCACATGCTGATACTTTATACATGCTTCGTTGACATTTTACTTATCTGATACATTAAAAAGTATACGGATGTACAGCTGGTTTTGATTTTACTAGTATCCCAAACTCCCCTGCATACTTTCTTTGTTTCTTTCCTTCATCATCTGCTTTTCCGTTCAGGAACACCACGTGTACATTACAGCACGTTGGAAGAGACATCACGTTATTTTTTTCGATAGCTTTGGATTCTCTGGTGATTATCTCACCACTATGAAACCTAATCTTTTAAAAGTCTTCACAGGATAATAGCCTGTCTTTAGACAGCTAGTTAAAATTGTTCACTCAGCCAAAAAGCAGGCACTTACTGAAGTGACAGCCAGACACTAAAATATGAAGCATTGCCAATGATTTACAAATAAATTGCCTGCCTCTGTAGAACTTCTGTAGAATCTTTCACTTGATTTTTTTTTTTTTTGTTGTGGCACAAACGGCATTACAGCAAGCCCTAATTAAGGCATTAAGAAATACTAAATCCGGGAATGAAAGTTTAGACACAGTACAAGGCCAGCAGATCATACAATGCAGTATTTTTTGGCACCTTCTTATTCTGTTGCTATAGAGAATTTCTCCTGGTGATGGGCACTGTTGAATTCAGGGGTAAACCTGTACACAACTTTCTCTGAGTTTCTTGATCAGTACAGCCATCCTCCGAGGCCCTGAAGTCACAGGTAACTATCACAATCCAATTAACATTTATCTTCTTGCATGAGGAGTTTTGATCCTCTCCAGAAGGAGTAGAGTCTTAGAAAATCATCAATGCACTGGTATTTCTTGTAACAAGTTTTAATAATAATCTTAAAGTATCTTTTTCTTTATGCCTTTTAATAATATAAATGAGAGCAGAAATGCTTGAGAAAGCTATGAAGACACTGAACAGAAGCTCAGAAGTTGCCAAAAAACATAGGTATAAATTCCTCCCCTTTGCCAATGCTCTCCATTATAATGAATATGGAAGGCATTAATAACAATAATGAAGAAGGATAGTCCTGGAAAGAGGAGGGACCCTAGGCTCCCCATATCTAGGCAGTTTCAGAGTCTCTGAATCACTCCCTGAAAGCGTATCTCTCTGTCTCCATTAACTACACAGGGAACCCCTGACAGGAGCCTCCTAATTGAAAAACCTATCTTTGGCACCCGAAGCTGTGCATGTGTGTGGGCTGGGGTTGCGACAGGACCAGCAGCCACGTGACAGATGAATTACACATGCAGCCTTCACGAGGCAGTGGCCAGTAACCAAAAGGATACAGAAAATTCCCTTTGGTGCCAGAATCCAGCAGAGCAAAGCCAAAAGAGATTCCCATGGTGGGTCAGTACTGTGAGACAGCCCGTGCAGAGGGTCCACAGCAGCATTTTTAACAGCAGATATGCTGAACATGGTCTTGTTTGGGTAGCTTATCTTCAGCTACTCCTGGCGAACCTCCTTTTGCTCTGGGAATGTTGCCTCCCTTCTGCTCTTTGAGGACATACCTGATCCCAGTGGCTGATTCAGCAGGGACTGAATAAGCCCTTGGATAAAGTTGGCAACCAAGCCCACTCCTTCTGAAGTGCTTTGAAGAAGTACAAGAAATTACATCTGCATTAATGGGTATAAGAACTATCAACCTGGGGCAGAAAACGAGCATTCCTAGTCCCCTGCAGCTTTTTAAAAAATGCATTTATCTTAAACAACACTGCATTTAAAAATGACCCATTCATGTCAGTGGGAGAGGGAGCCTTTCAGGAATTTATTTAGGGTGACTTTATTAGCTAAGTGACAACCAGAAGAATACTAAGAATGCATCCTAGAGAGTGACTCCTTTTCCAAGGACTGACAGTAACCAAAACCCCAAATGATCTGTAAAAATCAATCAGGTTCTGCACCAGTGCACGATGAGTCAGCTAGAGCAACTCTCCTGCAGCACCTCTGGATGGAAAAGCCTTCCTTCGCCTCCTGAAATCAGTCAGTCAGAAGCTCTGTGTTCTTAGTTAATTCATCTGCTGCAAATCAAGGAAGCCAACAAGTAGCCGCGTTTTGGACTGATTGAGGATCATGGTGTTTTTCTTTCTTGAAGAGGGGAGCAAGCACCCAAACGCTTTCCAGATGAAGATGCATGAGCAATGCAGCATGAAAAACTACGCATGATGTACTTTAAATGCCAAGAGCCACTGCAATCAGTCACATGAAATAATGCTTCAAAACTTCTAATGAGAGAAAAGGAGGAAGTTAAACGCAACAGAAATTCATTACAAAGCTGCTAAAGGTCAGCCTCTAAATTTACAAGTCATACATTAAAGCGTGGCGCACCGGTGCTGATCTCGCACCACTGCTGATTTGCCTGAGCTCGCTCGGAGCAGATATCTCCAGGGGCGCACCCAAACCTCAGCTGTGACCGCAGGTAACCAGCGCCTCTCAGCAGTTGGCCTACGGACTTTCACCAGAAAAGGCTTTCCACCAGTTTTAAGATCTGCCTGCCACAGCGGAGCATCCTGGAACAAGGGAAACGACCCTCTCTTCCAAAACGGAGATAACGGAGAGGCACTTCTTTTCACCACCCAAACTCTGTGGTTTCAAATTCAAGATTTTGAATATTATGAACCATTACTTTACATTTAACATTTGCCTTCATGACAAAAATCTCGCATTGTTCACCCATTGCCTTCATGTGCACAGAACTGCCTCCATGCATTAAGAAACAAAAAGCGAACACTTTCTGTCACCTTACTTGTACAGACCCGTCATCGGTCTGCCTTCTACCCAAAGCAGCCGGCCCAGAGAGTAAACACACTTTTCCACCAACAGCAACGATGCTGCCAAGAAAATGAACACATTCCTTGTTTCACCCTGCACTTTTTGAGTTGCTAGCAGAGTCCCTATATTATTTACTTTTACAAAAGTATCTACTGACAGCTCTGCTTGCATGGTTTTTGCAGAATGCTGTTATTAATTTTTCCACAAGTTAACACAGATACTAGAGAACACTGAAGTGTATGAACCCCATTATCTAACAGTGAAGTGTTTCCTTCCCTTGCATACAGCTCATGGCATAACAGCTTTTAGGTTGTAAGTTTTATATTCTAACAACGATGCCTGAAGAAGCTTTCTTTTGCAAGTTTAAAAAAAAAAAAATTAAAATTGCTTACTTCCTTTGCACACAAGCATCCAAATTAAAAATGTCTCTTCTCAAGACAGATTGATCTCTTTGCAATGGAGCTACTTTCAAGAATATCATGGAGAAAAAAAATTATTTTGTTTTGCTCACAGAGGAATACAAATAGCTTTAGCTTTACTGGGAACAGGAGAAAGTAAACATTACTGTTCATTTCAAGATATAGGAGGACAGGTTTATTAGAATGCTTTATTTTTAGAAACATTATTTTTTTTTTCCAGTTCATTAGAGGAGATTTCAGGGAATGCAATAAACTAATAAACTCAGAGAAGATGCAAACACTTGTAGTTGGTGGAGTCTTTATAGAGTGACCAGTGACTGCTTATTTGTGCAGTAACCTTTTTTTCTGGCTAATGATATTTCATTTCCTACATAATAGTTTTCAAGTGATTAAAAAAACAAAAACATAAAGGAACCCAGACAATATCTATCCCATGCTTTATCCACTGATGATCTGTCAAAGTTTGTTAGCTGGCTAGAGGGTTTGCATATACAAACTCCATTAATTTTATTGGAAAGGAGCAAAGGGACAAATAATTAATTATAAGGAACACTGGGCTTGGAATATCTCACCCACAGTATTTCTTAATATACTTCTCTTAGTAAATAGAGCTGTTTTCAGTTTTGCTTCCTGTGTAACATTTACTTAATAACTTGCAGTCAAAATACTGAAATATCCTACAGCATATTAGAATCTACAGTTATGTTCAGAGGCATACATCTGCCTGTGATAAATTTAATTAGATTTGTATTATGTAATAAATGGAATGGGCATGAACTAATAAATAGAGGAAGAAAATGGGCATGAACTGATAAATAGAGAAAGGAGTGAAAAAGAAAACCAGTGTAATATATCTGAGTAAAGAGAAGTACAGTCTACTCTATGTTAACAGGAATTAAATGCTTACCTTTGTTATTGTATACATCTAGATAGTTTGGTGCTGAAAAAATTGTGATTAGTGAAGGGAAGCCTGTTGTTTGGCTTTTCCTGTACATACGATACCTAAAAGGAAAGCAAAGATACTAATTAATGCCCAATATTGTATATATATTTGTCACTGACCAAATATAGTGCAAAACACCCTAGTACATTACTGCACCAGCTGTTAACAAATGCTAAGACAGAAAAACATGCATATGTGCTTTTTAAAGCCATGGAAAAAAATATTTCCTGCAGGCTTATTCATTATATCCACTTGGGATGGCCAGGGATCCACACCACGCTCGAAAGCTGTGTCTCCGTCTGAAATTTAGTGAGACAGAGGTGGGTTTTGTTATGAATTCACCCAGTGCCCATCCCTGGAGCCAGGTGGCCTCTATGCGCCTGCACCCCAGCACGTTCCCAGACTTTCCCTCCGTGGGACTGCGGGTGAAGGCAAGCACCAGCACGTGCCTTGGAGATGCATGGTGCTGCCTTCAGAAGAGAAGAGCACGTCCTCCATGACCCTCAGCTACCTGCCCTCTCTGGGCATGCAAGTGATGGCAAGGCTAGAGGAGACGGAAAGTATGAGAAGGGGAGGGGAAACTGGGGTTCAATATTTTCAGTGCTGTGTCTAATCTCATCCAGTCTATCAGTCAGTTTATTAATGATGGCATGTTTTCATTACCTAACCTTGCTGCCTTATGAAAAATAAAAGACTTACTGGACCAACATATAATCAATCAAGCATTAAACCTGCAAGTAATTGGAAGCAAACCAACCAAACAGTACTTTTGTCTTACTAAGACACAAGTAACACCAAATACTGCTCTTTAGTCTTCAGCTACAAGAAACTGAAGAATTTGGCAAACATCCACAACAGTTGCACTGAAACCATTGTATAGTTTCAATGCAATCCTTTCTACAAAATTTTATTTTTCACCCTTTATTGGAAAGCAATACAATAAAAATGAAATTTCATTACCCTTGAGTATTTCATGCCAGTTATTTTTGGCAGAGTAATAGCTTGCTTTTAATTGCATTGAGGTTTTTAAGTATGTGATAATTCAAACATTCAGAATAGCTTTTTATATGCACAGTGAGTATCGACCTCATTCCTACAATCTTGCTACTTTATCTTTTATTACTATTCAGGTTGGGTAAAGTTTCTGCCTCCAAATAAACACATTAATAATTTATGCAAGATATGCAAAGCTATTTATTCAGATATCAGTTCTTCATTAAAACCTCACAAGTATGGTAAATTTCAATGAATAGATAATTTTTTATAATTTTTTAAAGAGGCATAAAAGATTCTATCTTTACACTGGCAATAGTTTCATGAGGGAGCCATTGACATTAGCTGGTGCTTGACCTGGATTGTTTTTGCACACAGCGTCTTAATAAACTCCTTAAATTCATTAATGATACACCTGTGTAAAATCATTTTTGGCTATTGAGCTCCACAAGTTTATTTTCTTGATAAAGCATAAAACCAGTAGGCCCAGAAGTTTCAGGTAGGTGCGAAAGACTTAAGAGATTACAGTTCTGGCCTTCATGAGCCAAATCACTTCCCAGGCATCGTGGCAATCAGTGTGTCAGAAGTCTCAGGCACATTTGCAAAACTTCTTTTTCTGAGCTGAATTTGTTTTCCTTCCCACATTTGGCATTCAAATAACTTTTGGTCATTTTATGCCACTTAAAATCGCTAAGGCTAAGTAAGTGGGATATATGAGGATTCATTAAGTCCTGTAACTCAGTAATAATCATGTAAAAGACATTCTAATGCCAGTGTATGTTTTTGTAGCGTTAATAAAAACTGAGAGCTGTTGCAACTTAATTTTAAGTCTTCCTGTTCACTCTCACTCAGTTGTTCTCTCTTTCCTTGCTCTGTTTGACAACGGTAAGCCATTATTCATTATTAGTGCCCCCTCTCCACACATACTTACCCAGCATCCTGGGCTTCATGAGCTCGGAGTATAGATAACAAGTTATTGTGCTGTAGGAATTCACATACAGCAGGGTAACTGTTGGAAGAAAATAATAGCACCTGTTATGGCATTATCAGAAGCACCACATTTAGCTCTAGATGTCAAAAAATGTTTCATCCAACATGCATCATTCATGAAATCAGCCCCTGCTCTGCAGGCAGATTTCAGTAGAGACAACACTAGAGGCAGCACCTTTTTTTCTCCCACCCTATAACTGCGTGGAGAGGAACACTGGAAAGTTGCAATTCATTACAGAACAACAATCACCTTATTGCTTGTCAGAAAGAAAGTAATTTCTTTTATTATACTTTAAGATTCAATGTATTCAGAAAAAGAAAAATGTGATATAATGGTTGCTTGCGACAGAAAACCTCCTCGCCCACTAACTATGGTATGCACAGGCTGCTTATGGACACCAGATAATAAGCTGGTATGTGGAAAGAGAGGGAGAAAGACAGAAAGAAGAAAGCCAAATCAATCTCCAGACTGAAGATGTTTGATCTTCTGAACTTCATCTCCTTGGCAAACAAGAATTATCCTTCCCCTTGGCAACTTAAAATGTAAATTCTGTGACTTCCAAAACCCAAAAGTGTGCCCACCGAATGTATCTTTCCGAGACGTGTTCTACTGTATCGGTGGAAACAAAATCATTAGGTGAAAATGGTGAGAGTTTCTCTATCACATTTTTCACTGTACATGGACAGTGTTGCTTTCAAGGAGAACGGGGGAGCCATTTCGTACAACCTCAGCACCCTGAAACCCATTCTTACTGTTTAAGACACTGAACACATATGAAAAACACATCCAAGAAAAACAAAACAGAGCATAACCTGTATGCAGTTTTGACAGCACAAGTGGGAAACATTGTTAGAGAAAAGCTATTTAAAATTACACCTAAATAAATGTTACAGAACTTAAAATGACTCCATTTTGCTGCTTTCAAAAATAAGTGTTGGTTTTTTTTCTGTAATGACTGTTTTTTTCCTCGCTTTTAAATGGCTGATGATTCTTCATGCCTGTATTCAAGGATAACGAGTACGATGGCCATCTATCACTTCAAGACAGGAAGCAAAACCTCTCTTCTCCTGTTGTTACAATTTAATACAGAACCCAAGAAAGTCAAAACTTCCCGGCTTCCCCTGTCAAAAGCCAACTGTAGCAAGAGTAAAACAGGACAAGGAACATGCATGGGAGAGGGTAAAGGAGAAGTGGTGTTGGAATAAAAATTACTTCACGTCTGGCAAAACCTTACCAGGCCCCTTAAAAACATCTAAGGGGTGGGAAAGAGTCTTTATTCAGATGACACCTAGAGCTCTTCCCTTTTCTCCCTCTTCAGCCCAGTCCTATTTGTTTTGCCTTATCCAGATTTATTTCCCACCCATGAAACCAAGCAATCGTTCAGCTGACTGCTTTATATTTCATGACCTTTCACCATGGTGGGAAGCGGGCACCCTTGCAAGGTAGCAGGTAGCCTCATCCACATCCCTGCAGCCCGGTGACCCCATATCTGAAAGACACTTCTGAATTTAATGTTCCTCACTGGCAGGTACCATGCAGCATGGTATTGGCTCCGTTCTCGCTAGCAGCTTAAAGAAGTTGCATTTCAAACATTAAACCTGGGGAGAAACAAGTGTTGCCACCTCCTGTCACTATCTGAATTTACTTCCAGTACTGGAGGTTGCCTGCACATCAGCAGCAAGACAAGCTGGCCAGGCGCAGAAGTTTGAGCTGTTGCTCTCTCGTGCCCCTCTGTCTGACCGGAGCCTAAACAGCTCCGAGTGCCCTAGCTCCAAAGGCAACGTGGTGGAGAGGCAGGCCTGGCACAGGTGGAGAGCTGGGCTGCCTTCTGAATGCAGCCTGCCTCAGACTGATGTCTGACCTGAGACCGGTACCAGGAGACAGATTTTCCTGGATTTGAGGCCCAGGATGTGACATGTAGATGTTATAATTCCCTCTTCTCATCGCTGGGCAAGTTGGAGAACAACAATCAAAATTGTTGCTAAAAAAAAAAAAAAAAAAAAAATCAAAACTGGTGGCAAAAGGTGTAAACTTCACATAGCATCTCTGAAATGTCACCTGATGGTTGGAGAAAAAGCAAAATAGACCCTGCATTAACATCCTTTCACCATGTTTATTTTCCACTATCGATTCAACTCTCACATAGTTCAGGTAATAGAACAGACGGAAAGGTTTAAAGAAGGAAATGCAAGGTATTGGGGAAGACACTAAGGCATCTCCATGATCACTTCTGTGCTGGTTCTGTTATACAAACTACTTAAGTAAAAACTACTTTTACTTAAGTAAAAGCTGTTGCTAAACATACTGAGCAAGTAAAAACAAAAAGTCTCAACTAAACATTATACAAAAGACTTGCTGTCCCAGCCATGATTTCACAGACCACCTTCAGAGCCCACCTGCAATCACTTAACAGCCCCATCAGTTTATAACTTCATGCATGAAAGAGATGAAAATTCATGAAAAAAGATAATGAAAAATCTATTGCATCATCTTCCTTCAGCGTATCCAAGAGAAATGCTACTGCTTGCTTCCAACCTTCCTGGATATTTTGAAGCTGAAATGTCATTTGCAGCTAGAGGCTACAAATCCAGTAGAAAGGTATATTGCTGTTTTTGGACTTGACCCATCTAGCATTTATTCTCAGTCACAGGTTTAGTATTTGGAATTGTCTAAAAAGATTGCCCGTATAAAATAATTTCAATTCCCAAATTACGTGGGTTATCTTTTTGGCAACTGCAGTGATCTCACATGCTGACAGGCTGCCATTCAAACCACTGGCAAATGAGAACAAATCATAGAATGGTTTGGGTTGGAAAGGACCATCTGGTTCCAACCCCCCTGCCATGGGCAGGGACACCTTCCACTAGACCAGGTTGCTGAAAGCCCCATCCAGCCTGGCCTTGAACACTTCCAGGGATCGGGCAACCACAACTTCTCTGCACTGTTCCAGTGCCTCACCACCCTCAATGAAGAATTTCTTCCATATGTCTAATCTATATCTACCCTCTTTCAGGTTAAAGCCATTACCCCTTGTCCTGTCACTACATGCCCCTGTATAAAGTCCCTCTCCAGCTTTCTTGTAGGCCCCCTTCAGGTACTGGAAGGCTGCTATAAGGTCTCCCTGGAGCCTTCTCTTCTCCAGGCTGAACAAGCCCAGCTCTCCCAGCCTGTCTTCATAGGAGAGGTGCTGCAGCCCTCTGAACATTTTCGTATCCCTCCTCTGGACTCGATCCAACAGGTCCATGTCTGTCTTACGTTGGAGGCCCCAGAGCTGGACGCAGTACTCCAAGTGGGGTATCACCAGCCCAGAGTAGAGGGGGAGAATCACCTCCCTCGACCTGCCGGTCATGCTTCTTTTGATGCAGCCCAGGATACGGTTGGCTTTCCGGGCTGCCAGTGCACGTTGCCAGGTCATGTTGAGCTTCTCATCAACCAACAACCCCAAGTCCTCCTCAGGGCTGCTCTCAATCCATTCTCTGCCCAGCCTGTATTTGAGCTTGGGACCTTGAGGACCTTGCACTTGGCCTTGTTGAACTTCATGAGGTTCTCATGGGCCCATCTCTCAAGGCTGTCAAGGTCCCTCTGGATGGCATCCCCTCCCTCCAGCATGTCAACTGCACCATACATCTTGGTGTCATCAGCAAACTTGCTGAGGGTGCACTCAATCCCACTGTCTGTGTCACCGACAAAGATATTAAACAGCACCGGTCCCAATACCAACCCCTAAGGAACGCCCCTCATCACTGGTCTGCACTTGGACATCGAGCCATTTGATTGCAACTCTTTGAGTGTGAGAATCCAGCCAACTCGTTATCCACAGAGTGGTCCACCCATCAAATCCATGCCTCTCCACTTTAGAGACAAGGATGTCATGCAGGACACTGTCAAATGCTTTGCACAAGTCCAGATAGATGACATCAGTTGCTCTTCCCTTATCCACCAATGCTGTAACCCTGTCGTAGAAGGCCACCAAATTTGTCAAGCATGATTTGCCCTTAGTGAAGCCATGCTGGCTGTCACCAATCACCTCCTTATTTTCCATGTGCCTTAGCATAGTTTCCAGGAGGATCTGCTCCATGATCTTGCTGGGCACAGAGGTGAGACTGACAAGCCTGCAGTTCCCCAGGTCTTCCTTTTTCCCCTTTTTAAAAATGGGGGTTATGTTTCCCCTTTACCAGTCAGTGGGAACTTCACCGGACTGCCATGACTTCTCAAATATGATGGATAGTGGTTTAGCAACTTCATCTGCCAGTTCCCTCAGGACCCACAGATGCATCTCATCAGGTCCTATGGACTTATGTACCTTCAGGTTCCTTAGATGGTCTCAAACCTGATCTTCTCCTACAGGGGGTGGTTCTTCATTCCCCCAGTCCTTGCCTTTGCCTTCTGCTTGGGTGGTGTGGCTTGAGCACTTGCCGGTGAAGACTGAGGCAAAAAAGTCATTGAGCCCTCTCCATATCCTGTGTAACCAGGTCTCCCGTTTCCTTCCAGAGAAGGCCCACATTTTCCCTAGTCTTACTTTTATCACCGACATACCTACAGAAGCTTTTCTTGTTGCCTTTGATGTCCCTGGCCAGATTCAATTCTATCAGGGTTTTAGCTTTCCTAACCTGATCCCTGGCTGCTTGGACAATTTCTCTGTATTCCTCCCAGACTACCTGCCCTTGCTTCCACCCTCTGTAGGCTTCCTTTTTGTGTTTGAGTTTGTCCAGGAGCTCCTTGTTCATCCATGCAGGCCTCCTGGCATTTTTGCTTGACTTTATCTTTGTTGGGAGGCATCACTCCTGAGCTTGGAGGAGGTGATCCTTGAATATTAACCAGCTTTCTTGGGCCCCTCTTCCCTCTAGGGCTTTATCCCATGGTAGTCTACCAAGCAGACCCCTGAAGAGGCCAAAGTCTGCTCTCCTGAAGTCCAGGGCAGCGAGCTTGCTGTGCGCCCTTCTCAGTGCCCTAAGGATCTTGAACTCCACTATTTCATGGTCACTGCAGTCAAGGCTGCCCTTGAGCTTCACATTCCCCACCAGCCCCTCCTTGTTGGTGAGAACAAAGTCCAGCATAGCACCTCTCCTCATTGGCTCATCTATTGCTTGGAGAAGGAAGTTATCATCAACACATTCCAGGAACCTTCTGGATTGCTTATGCCCTGCTGTGTTGTCCCTCCAACAGATGTTGGGGTGGTTGAAGTCCCCCATGAGGACCAGGGCTTGTGAATGTGAGGCTGCTCCTATCTGTCTATAGAGGACCTCATCCACTTGGTCTTCCTGGCTGGGTGGCCTGTATCAGACCCCCACTATAATGTCACCTGTCCCTGCCCTCCCTTTAATCCTGACCCATAAGCTCTCAGTCGGCTCCTCATCCATCCCCAGGCAGAGCTCCATGCACTCCAGCTGGTCATCGACATAGAGGCCAACACCCCCTCGTCTCCGCTGCCTGTCCTTCCTAAAAATCTTTCCATTCCAATACTCCAGTCACAGGAGCCATCCCACCATGTCTCCATGATGGCAATAAGATCATAGCCCTGCAGGCACGCGCACATCTCTAACTCCTCTTGTTTATTCCCCATGTTATGTGCATCTGCATAGAGGCAATTAAGTTGGGCCCCAGATGAACCTGACTTACTGGCTGGAGTGGCTGGAATTAATTATTGGAATTAATAATTCCAACTTACTGGCTGGAATTCCTTTGTGCTGCTCTTCAGGTGCTCTATTGCTGACCTGTGATCTTCTGCATGCTCTGGGCATCTATTGCTGGCACTGGCATCAAACTGGTAGGAGTGGGATGGACTGAGGTTCCCCTCCTGCGGCAACTTTAGTTTAAAGCCCTCTTCACCAGCTTGGCAAGCCTATGACCGAAGATGCTCTTCCCCCTTCTCTTGACAGATGGACCCCACCAACGCCCAGCAGACCAGGTTTCTTAAAGCGAGTCCCATGGTCTAAGTAGCCAAACCCCTGGCTGTGGCACCAGTCCTATAACCATTTGTTGAATCCCCAGATTCGACTGGCCCTTTCAAACCCCTTCGCTTTGACCAGGAGGACTGATGACAAAAACTACCTGCACTCCAGAGTCCTTTACTGACACTCCCAGGGCTCTGTAATCCTTCTTGATACTCCTCAGACTGCTCCAGTCTGTATCACTGATGCCCATGTGAAACAATAGCAGCGGATAACAGTCAGTGGACTGTACGAGGCTTGGTAGTCTCTGGGTGACATCCCTGGTACAAGCCCTCAGTAAGCAGCACACCTCTCCAGAGTGTGCGACAGGTTAGCAAATGGGTGCCTCCGTTCCCCTCAGAAGAGAGTCGCCTACTACTATCACCCGTCGCCTTTTCTTAGTTGCGCTGGTTCTTACACGGGGAGCAGATCGGGCTGCCTTACTCGGCTCCAGCGTCTCTCCTGGTGTGACGGGTCTTTCCTCTTCAGCCTGCAGAGCAGTGAAGTGGTTCCGCAAGGGCACCTCAGGCTTCGGGGGAAGCCTCTTCCTCCTGCTGGTCCTTGCCCTTCCAACCATCCATTCTTCTGCATTATCGGCCCCCCTCCCTTTTGTGTGTGCCGGTGGGGGAGTTTTTGTCTGTTTGGCCGTGGGCTGTGGGTCCCCTGCAGACTGCCCTTGGAACCAGCTATCTATCTAACTCCTTCTCAGCCTTCCTGATGTTACGCAGCCTTCTCACCGCCTCTGGCGGCTCAGCCACCTGCTGCAGGACGGCCTCCGCCCGGGCACAGCTTTTGCAGGCAGGCCTGCCGCCTGCCCCTGCCCCAGGGGAAAGGCGTAGGCACCTCCTGCAGCCTGAGGTCTGCACTGCCGCCTCTCCCTTCCGCAGCTCTGTCTGGGTGGAGGCATCAGCCGCCGCTGGGGCAGATGGTGCAGACCCCTCAGCCGGAGCTGCAGCCTTTGCTCTCAGATGAGTGCCCACCATTCCACCTTGAGGGTCAGGTAGGATGAGTGCCCTTCACCTCCGCAGGTGGCCACAGAACGGTGCCTAGTTGCTGGCTTATGTGTACTGCAAGCCTCCCACTCGGTCAGTGGACTGCCCCTCCTTCGAAGAGGCACCCTCCCTGTGCACCCACCCACACCGTGCCCTGTTTACCCGCCCTGTTGGCAGCGTTCATGGTCATGGTGGCAGCGCTGCCTGGGGCTGCCTCTGTGCTCCCCTGGGGTTTCCCCAGCTCAGGAACCCTCCCGCCGTGCACCACAACCCCCAGCTCCACTGCGGAACGCGCCTGCACCGGAGCCGATTGCCTCTGCGAGTGACTAATTTGCATACATTTCTTTTCACAATTAATTGTGACTAAATGTAGACTTATGGTACATTTTGTTTAGAAATTTTTACATTAACTTCTGAAAACTGGGGTCTATAATGAAAAATCTGATAGACAGTTGATTATATTCATTATCAGTGCAGCTGCTCAAAATGTCTAGCCTATTACTTTTTTTCTCCATAGTATTCTTTTCATCCAGTGTTAAGTACTGCTTTTAAAGAAGATATAATGAAGTGGTAAAAAATGCTCCTAAATAGACATGATAGGTTCTTCTTTCCATTTCAAAGTACAAAAGTTTTTTTTTTGTTATTCCTTAATTATCTTAATCTTCATAAATCCATAGAAAATAGACTTCTACTAGCAGAATTTGGCTGATTCTACAGGGCCCACACCTAGAAAGGCAGAGATGCCACATAGTGCTCCATGCAAATACACACACAAAAAAAGAAAATCTGCCTGCCATCTTTTCTTCTAAGTGAATAGCATGGTATCTGTAATGAGCAAGCACTCATATTACCCAGATCACTACGACCCCCTATCTGGATATTTTATTTTGACAAAGGCAAAGCAACTCTCAGACATTTTTCTTCAGCTACTTATTGAAGCGAGGGCTGGGGAGAAGCAAAGTTTTCACTGTATGCAGCTATTACATATGCTATACCAGCTGTGACAATAAATACAGGGCTTTAACATCCAGCACCTTCTTAACATCACTTTGTTCCTGCCCAAATGCAATTTCATATTAAACAATATTCCCCGACACAAAACCACATGCCTTCTAGGTAAACAGCAGGAAGTCCTACAAAATGCCAACAAAACAGAGATTATGGCAAAAGTTATCAGAAACAAGCTTTTACAGAAAAGGCTTCTGCTTGGAAATTTTTCTTCGAATCTTTCTAGTGAAAATTAGCATCTCGTAATCAAATTCCCTACTAGTTTTTCTGATCGCTACCCTTCCAGAAACACTCTCCTCCTTGCCTTGCTTTGCAGAGCCCAGACTGTAATTCAGATGAGCCAGAGAGAAAGCAGTTGGCCAAGAGGGAAAACAAACAAACAGCACCCCCCCACGCAACAGGCTTTTCCAGAACGACCCAGCCTTCTGCCTGCGCTTCATGTGTCATGCTGAATCACGGAAGAGCGGTGACTCACGGAGAAAACAAAATACCTCACCACTAAGCTAGAGAGATGTTATTCCCCAAGGAGTATGTGACTGTGATATTCCCTACTTTGTCATCCTTTTTTCATTAAAATGCCTCGTGCATAGTTTACTAGTTCTGAAGTCTCTTTCACATGATCACTGATTACTTCTACGCAGTTTTGAAAGAGAAGCAATATTTTGCTAACATGAACCAAAACGGCAGACGTTTTCAGATTGCTCTTCCACCAATAACTGGAAAAACTGGATGGAATTTATCTTTTTTTTTTTTTTTTTCTCTCATATCCTTCATCATACCATTACAGCAGAGGCGTAAACATTTGTTTAAAAAGAGGACATTCAAATTTAGCCCAACAGCTTCTCTAAGATTGCACGCACGTATAAAAACAGGTTTTCAGCAAAACCCATTGACCTCACACTTCAACACTTCAGTCTCCAAAGGCCAAAGGCAAATGCCTTTGCTGCTCTGCTGTCCTAGGCAGCTCCCAGCACATCTCTTTCCACCTGCTTTTCTTGCCCTTAGCTATGCTGTCTGCAGAGCTGCACTGAGAAGTGGAGCAGGGAACTGCATGGGATTAGAACAAATAAACACATCTCTTTCTTGCAGAGTCATTCCTTATAAAATTGGATATGTTCCCAGGTCTGATGGAGCACATGAGCAATTCTACCAACACAGCTGGGCAGATAATGGGAGGGCAGCGAAAAGCTTCTGGCCTGGGAGAAGGAAAAATGGAAAAGCGGGCAAAAGAATCTGTTTAAAATGCTGCTACTGCAAGAAAACATTCATACAACTGTGCCTCACACCCTGAGGTGAAACACGCTACAGTCTTCAAAAGCTTTTAGCACTCAGTTCTCTAGTCTTTGCATACTCACAAACTTAACATGCATGTAAAGTAAACCACTTAAGTGATGTGCAGGCAGGGCCAAAGTTATTATTCTACCCTAGAGCAGCTGTAATGCCGAACCATTTCACTGCTGTCCAAGACTGGCTAACAAGTTCTTGGAGGAGTCTGAAGTGCTGGTCACTCTTGCCACTGCTAACCATTTCTGCCTTTGGTTTTTTGTTGTTTTTGAAAAATATAACAATGCAGTCAACAGCTAAACAGCTTTATAAAGCTCAGTATTCCTTAAGAACTCATATGAAACTCACTAAGAAAACCCAAGAGGCTGGAGCGCCATGCCTGCAGAAAACTTCTGAGTATCTGCTCTACTTCTGAGACCGTCCATTGACTTTGGCCAGGCTCACGCCACTCTCATGCTCTCGTTAACAGTCAGCAATTAACCAAGTCTTACACACATAAATGATCCCAGAAAGTGAGTGTTAAGCTTGCACATGTGCTTACTCGTGATAGGAAGCCCTTGATATACTTTACATATAATAAGACACTGCTAATTAACTGAGTGGTGCAACCAATCTCCTGACGCTCTTTACCAGAGCTTGACACAAAGGAAATGAAACAAGCTGGGCGTGGATCCAACCACAATTTTTCACGGTTAGGACCATGCATGCTCATAGTAACTTTGTCCGAATGTGATGAAAGAACATTTTAATTCTTCATCCATCCACTAAATCTTATGGGAATGATGACATTCCCCATCCTAGTGTGGCTTAGAAAGGAGAGAGTTTTCCCCACATCTCAACAATTGCCTAAACCCACTTAGTGGCTGTCTCTCCATAAGTTAATATTATTTTCAGAGAGAAAAAAAGTCCAGCTGACTTCTTAAAGCTTTCTGATCACTGAAAGAAGCCATTCTCAAGACGCTACGTAGCAGTATATCTTGCTTTTCTTATAGAAATGCCTCAGAGTTACTGTACCACTAGTCCATGAAATAAGTGCAATGGATCATTGGCAAGATCAGTACCACCAGCTAAGTGCAAATAAACATTTAATAAATAAATTCAAGGCAAAACCAGATAATCTGATAAACAAAGAGGAAAACTTCTTTACCAGCTGGATCAGCTGAAAAATTGAGGGGGGGGAGGGTACGAAGGGAGGGGGGAATATCACTCAGGGACAAACTAATTACCTCTTGTTCATAACATTCCCTGAATACGACATTATTATTTTGGGTAAGGATGAAAGAAAAGCTTCACTTAACTCATAATTAACAAACAATTTACACAACTAGCGCTCCATTAATTATTTGTACTGTTTCATGAAATCGCATCAAACATGACCACGACTGCAAAGGACATACAACCTTAAATTTCAGAAAGGGGAAATGACATCTCATCACTATTGCTCTTTATTCACTTTAAGGTACAGAGAACTTTAATAAATTTCCAAGAATTACTTATATTTCACAGTTACTTTCACCGTGGCATTGTGCTATTGCTATTTCCAAGGATCCATAATTTTTGACAATCCACACTGCAAAATGGTGCTGGATGCAAAAGGCGTGCATTAAGTGTTGACTCTTAGTACCCTTGAAAATTAAGCTGACTACTCTTTACATCTCTAAATGACAGGTTAGGCCTGTGGTTTCAACATCTGACATTCTACAGCACTAGCCATAACAGTTTCAAGAACTCTTACACAAAAGGGAATTTCTTGAAGAAAAACTTAATCAGTTTGAAATTCAATAGTCTGTACGTGAGCGGTCACATAAGAAATGCAGTGAGAAGCTTGTCAGACTACTGTAAGCTACAGTCTTTACACTTTCTCATGTGCATTTACCTCATACAAATGGTTCAACATTTCACAAATGAGTTTTGGCTTAATGGAGAAGGTTTCATGTACTACTGAGCTGGAAAGTCCTGTTAACATGTTGCATGTACACAGTTGGAAAGCCACATTACTGTTATTTTCCTCATAGCATTTTGTTATAGGAAATAACTTTAAATCAGCAAAAAGTCACTTGAAACTTGCCACTATAATGAACATGTCTGATAAAATGAAAGTTATTTATTACAGTTATTTCCTGCAATTGATTAAGAGACCTTAATAATCTAGAAATCATTCCCCTGGCTCACGTGTGTGCCTGAAATCTTCCTGACCTTCCTTCAAAATGCTCACTGCTATCTTTTAACTTTCCTTTCTGGAAATGACTGAAGAAACTAGGAAGTTTTATTCACTGAAGAATAGACAAAGTCCATCCTATCAAGAGATGTGCTTGAAGGAGGACTGCATAATTCAGTCCTTCCTTTACAAGCTGAGCTGGCTGTTTAGGGAAATTCCCTCCTTTTCTCAGCAAGTAACTAGTAAAGGCAAGCAAAATTAGATGTTGCACACTGATGGATACTTTTTTTGCCAAGAATTATTGTTAGGTAAGCAATTAGTGACCTTCCAGAGCAACTAGGCACTTCTTTTAAGAGTAACACTTGCCTTCATATAATCTCAGATAACGTGACTCCAAGCTAGACATCTGCTCGTGTCATTAAACAGTTACATGTCCCTCACACATGACCTGACAATTAGGTATCTTCCAAATACTTCCTCTTTTCCCGAAATATGCACTTTTCTGAATATGAGTCAGGACACAGACTAGATCCTATATATTTTCAGGAGAAAACTGATATATATTTTATGGAAATTTTATGGTAATTATAAGAAACAGAGCTCTGGAAAAAAACCCTAAAATCTAAAAGTTGTTCTGGTATATAATAAGCCTTGTATCTAAGCACAAGGCATGTTTGCAAGTGTTTTCACTTTTGTAAGAGAGGTTCATGAGGGGAAACTGCTATTACTCACTGTTTGCAGCGAGCAGTGCCTGGGAGTCCCAGGCACGCGCCAGCGCTTGGTGCTGCTGAGAGGAAGAGGAATGATTTTAGCCCTCAGAGTCATAAGCCCATTTCTGCACAGATCAATTGTTTGCAACAGTTTGACACATTCTTTCATAATGAGACCGAACACATTTATTGAACACCTTCTAGACGTTATCGATCCGAAGGCGGCGGTATGTCTTGCCCACAAAAGGTGCGTGCCAACAGCCCAGGTTGCAGTGCAGACCGCTTTGTTCTCAGCCCATCCCCATGCTGCAGCAATTACGGCTTGAAGAAAGGACTAGGAAAACTAATTTCTAAAAGTCAAACCATCTGTTACCTTCCTGCTAACGTTACCAACAAGGAGGTTGATGCTAGTGGCTCTGTCTCCTGGTTACTTGTGGAAGTCATCGATTTACTTTCAAATGTTACTAAATAGCTGTGGGTCAGCTACATTCAAGGTAAGATTTTCTAAGATAACTAAAAGAGCTGGATTCTTCAGTTCTGCTGAGCTCGTTGGAAAAACTTAGACTTGCGTTTCGCTAGCACAGGATGAAGCAGAAACGCTCCCTTCAAAAGGTTCAACAACCTCTTAACATTCAATAGCATCTTCACATTTCTCCTGAACAAAACCTAATTTTTTAATTAAGATTTCACAGGATACATTGCTCATTTTGCCATTTAACCTCATTCCCTGCCAGTTTTGTTACTCTGGTGTCCTTGTAAGTTGTTCTTAACTACTGTAACAACAAAAAAAAAAGCCCAAAGTCCCTCAAAATCCCCACACTGTCAGAGGAGGGTACAATATAATCACCACTGCTGTTCATGAGATAACACAGACCCGTCCTGTGATGGAGAGAGAATGGAAGTAGTGCTTGAGAGATTCTTCATCACCAGCTCAAGCCCCCTGACAGGGTGTGTTCTGCCTGGTGTCCACAGGACTTGGTCTATAAACCAAGCCGCCTACCACTGGAAATGGAAAAAGGCAGCAGCCAGCGCCCAGGCAGAACTGGGAAAAGGGAACCAGTTGGTTGCTTGCTTTGGTCTCCCTGTGCATTGCCAAAGAAAGGACAGTGGGACATCCCCTGGCACCCAAGGAAACCCACTCCTTCAGTGTACAGGAGAGTCTTTTGACTCTTTACACAGAGAGAGACACCACCTGCCCCCCCTGCTTAAAGGACAATTACCACTAAGCAGAAAAGAAACAGATAAGAAAGCTTCCTTTAAATAGTCACAAACTGACAGATTTGCTTTAGATGTCCTTCTATCCCCGTTACTATTATTTTTTTCAGGAATATTCTCACAGTTATATTTTACTACAAACATCAATAGAAAGAAATAATTTCAAAGATTAATTACAACTCGATGTCTTTGCATTTAAGTCCATATATGTTTCTGCAAGAATGTTACTTGCCTGCATTTCAGCAAGTCCCATTTAACCAATGCTGTTCAAATCCTGAATTGCTTAGGAAGAACTATTCCCAAACATAAACAAAAGTCTGATAAAACAGAGAGAAAAAAAAAAAGTATCTCTGTGGGAAAACACGATTTTTACTTACCCTGCAGAGCAATAGATAGTGAGTTTTCCAATGCTGGCGTCTTTCATTCAAAATTAAGTTATAATTTTCAAACTAGAAATGTAGTTACCTACCCCTTTTAAAAAGTGACACATTCATCCCCTAACATACAAGAACAGGAATAAGCAAAATATACATGCTTTGGTGAATAAAATTCAGTCATTTAGGGTTTCCCAGTTGTGGGTGAAAGCAAGATACAAATAAACCAAACATGAATTTACCTGAAAACAAGGCAAGCCTGCAGAAAAAAAGACCCAGTTATCTAAGTACTGCCACAAACTTCAAGCAAACATTTATACTGCAAAACCCGAACAAGTTCATGTACAGAAACCCATTCAAAGCAGTAATATTCACCTGTAGAAGTACGAGCACCCCCTGACTGTGTTGTGAGTAAAGTGTTCCTGAGTCTTCTCATTTCCAAAGTCCTCCAACGGGTCTGACCACAGGATGTCACACATAGGTCCGTATGCAGGTGGTTCCTTGAATCGATCTAACTAAGAAAAATAGGAGACAAAGAAATACTAACTTCTTTCAACTATGTCTCACAGAAACACTGAAGCAAAGTTACTATTTCTCATTCCACGGATTGGCAAATAAACACCCAAAGCAATCTATTTTTCAGCTTTGGGTTGCTCTCAGCTTTAAAGCAATGGATTTTGAATAACACTAAAACTTTCCTTGCTAACATTGGCAAAGAGGACAAGGAACAGATATAACCGAAAATTAAGAGATACAGTGGATTCTCATTCTAAATGAATTTTTGTGTGCATTTTTTTTTGCCTTTTTCTACTGTTTTTTGCGAGCATTTCAGTGGACAAGACAGAAGATGGTATTTCTGTATTTTGTGATTTTTCAAACATCATGGCACTCAATTTATGTGAGGCACCTCAAGAAAAAAAATACAATAGTTATTTCAAAGCAAGTTCCCATTTTGATTTAAATACATTTTCACAAAAAATTGTATTTAAGCACCAAGATAACATCTCTGCATTACAGCATCTTGCCATGACATTCTTGTTGCTCCCATAACCTTAATCCTAATTAAGCAGCTACAAACTCCTCTTTCTGCCTGACTATTGGTATTAAAAAATTCAAATTACATAGAATCATACTGCAAATAAGAAGAAGTATAGCAAAATAGGGAAATACTAAAAATCAGTATTCCTCTGCAAGAACTCTTTAATATAAAAACACCCCTTCTTAAGATGGGTGTATGAATCAGGCTTGCAGTCCGAAACATTCTCTACTCTGACCAGAAAGATCAAGTAATGATTTAGTAGCATACCTAACATACCTCTCCCCCCCAAAAAAAAATTCAAAGAGAAAGGATTCGTTTTATGTTTTCAACACTCAGTTAAAAAGTTTTAATAAGAGACCTCTACAATTTTATCTTTGCGTCCTCATCATGAAATATTCATAGCATACCTACACTTCTAACTTATTTCAGCCCTCTACCAATTACTGCTTTGTAACTATAATTCATTTAAATTAAATAACAATTCATAAATATGTAAAACCAGTTCCTGCTGATTGCCAAAGATGAATAAACCTGCTAGTGGTGGGGGGGAGAAGTGAAGATGTTAATGACCCTAATCTAAAATCTGAAGGCTAAACAGCTTTACTCTGCCATTACATTGTTGCAAAGCCAGCTAATTTTTAAGCAGAGAATATTTTTGCCTAATGAGATAGTGAACCTTTACCTCAGAAACAAAACTTTACATTCAGTAATTTTTAAAAGTGCAGTTAATGTCATAATCTAATTGCTTTTAAACCAAAACATGTAATTACTGGCTCAAGTTTTTTTATTTATTTATTTTTTTTTTTTTAAAACCATATTAATTTCTTAGTAGGCTACAAATTAACTTTATCTTTTAGTAACTTTAAAGCTCATAAGTATATATCCATGTTTGCAAGTCTCAAACGGCAAGCAAGAAATAAGAAAATCTTCTCTGCTGGAAACACTAAGAATGAATGGTTTAAGTACCTCCCTTTTAGAAATATCAACTGAGATCTCTTTTACAAAACACCTGAAAAAAATTAATCCTTGATAACGTGCAACAACACTGGATTACGTGAAGAAACTGATTGACGTTGTTCTCTGAACTTTCATGAGATTTATAAGAAGCTTCTCAGAACACAAGAGTACCACACAAGCATCAACCTACTAAGCCTTGCTTAGACAATTTGCTAGGCACTCAAGTGCATTACTATTAAAAATGCGGCAGGACCTACTGAGAATTAAACTCTTGACTCTTTTTAAAATAATAATGTTATTTTGACTATATTCGTTGCAATCGTACCATACTTTTTTATTATATGTTTTAAGTATTGTGAGGTTTTTCTAGAGCTATTTTTATCTCTTCTCCAAGAAAGCACAGAAAGGCGCAAGGAATCATCAGATGGTGTCCTTACGTTGTGCTAGCAGACAATACTTAAAAGAAATTAATGCTATGTATTCTTTCGCTCCTAAATACTTATATACCTAACACATTTGGTTTTTTTAGAACACAATGATAAAACCTTTTTTTTACTGGACGATGGTGATCTCCTCACCTCAATAAAATACGACTAATTGCAGCAATTTCTTTTATGTTCTATTTAAAAAGACCTTTAAAAGGTGATAATGTCAACATGAATGTCAAAATGACATACAAGCACCTTACACAAATGAACGACAGTGAGAAAGGATTCAAGTTTTAGTTGGTGGTGATTAACTGTTCACTTATTAGAGCTGAGCACTATTCAGACTTACTTTTCTGATGTCATCTAAGGTGTTGATCTCTGGAGACAAGCCACCGTGTACACACAGGAATTGTTGGTTCATCAGAGCAGCCAAGGGAAGGCAGTCGAAGGCATCCATGCAGGCATCATATACGCGTTCTGAATATTTGATTTTACCTTTTAAAGATTAAGATGGTATCAGAAAGCGCCATCATGTTTATTTTATATCATATTTTCCTCTATTTAAAAGGAAAAAAGAAATTAGGATGCTGCTTAATCTCTCAATCTTGCTCTCACTGCTCTCTCTTGCACTGAGGACTGTACCAAAGCTTGCCTCATGCAAAAAATTCTTTAGCATTATTGTTATTCACTGCTGGAAAAATTCTTCAGATTCTGAGGTGAATCTAATAAAAGTTCTGCCAAGTTTATTATATTTTTCTGAAAAACCTTTAAATAAACGATTTAATATACCATTATAGTCTGCCATGAAATCTATACAGCAAGCCTTAAAAAGTCTGCTGAATGGTTATCATCTATTATGTTATCACTCAATATACTCTCTACGAAGCAATGAGAACTTTAGCCCCGTCCCTTATAATTAATTATCTACAGAAATGCCATTATGAAATGAACGGGGTGGTACAATGAAGCTGAAATGTTAATTTACCAATACGCATATTAAACTCAGTAAACCATGAAGCCTTTGAGCCAATTAACATTTCCTTTATCCCCGACGCTAAAAAGGGAACACAGACTTATGGCAATAGCTTCAGCTTACAGTGCAACAGAAAAAAAAAAAGCTTCATTGTACAGGTGAAGGTCTACATCTAATGAGCTTTTATATGTCACTGTATCCTTTCTTGCAACACAGAAAGGAATTCCTATAAAAACAGCATTCCAAAAAGTTTAAGCCTACTTACAGGGTAAACGTAAAAAATGCTATAATTAAAGGAAAAAAAATAAAAACAACATAAAAATTCCTTGCATTTTTCTTCTGCTGCAGATGAGACCTGGTGAGATGCCACCTCCTCCACTAGTGATCAGGGACCTGTCGCAGAGGTGCCAGAGCTGACATGCTGGCAGGCTTTGACTGCCACGCTGCTGCGTGGGGCAGCAAACCGGTAGCTGCTGCAAAAAGCAGTGGCAGCACAGGTTTACTGAGAGCATCCAGGCCCAGGTGGCCCCACGGTAGCCCTAGGCTGCTTCCCAGGCCAGGTTGGCAAGCTGAAGTGTCTGGATACCTGCAGCACCAAGTGACGACACCCCTGGGTTTGTATGGGTGGTCGGTCACTACCTGCTGCAAGGGGTCTAACCCCTTCCTTTCTCCACCACTGAGACACCCTCTCCAGCCCCTGCAAGATGACTGCCCCCTCAAGGAACAGTGATTACAATTTAAAATTAATGATAGTTAACATGAAAAGTACATTTAAAATTACTGATGGCAAATCAGTATCAAATACTCACAAAATAACAAATCAAGTTGTTGAAAAAGGAGTTAAGAGAAGAAAGGTTAAGGTAGACTTACATTCTTGCTTAAATGTGAAATACTCTGTTAAATGTCTACATTCATGATTCCCACGAAGTAAAAACAGTGTTTTGGGGTAAAGGATTTTCAAGGCCCACAAGTACAGCACACACTGCGAATCAGAAACGAGAAAGAAAAATATAATTCGTAATTAATGATGCAATTCAACCATTTATGTTCCCTTTCACCAAAAAAACTAGCAGAAGAAAAAGTATTCTGTGTGAATCATTTATTTTCCATGGGTTAACTTCACTCTTCATATATTACATGCTCTTCAACCTGGGCTGGCTGAAACTAGTACCAGTATATTCTGATAAAGTTTTACACTTTTGCTAAGTGGCATCTCCCTGTTCCGCTGTGCGTTGCCTTCAGTGGCCCCAGCTGTCAAGAAGTAATTGCTGTGCATCTCTAAAACGGAGTGCACGCTCTCCACCTGGCAGGTTAGGCAGAAACCCGGCGTGGAAAAAATTTCACCGGAAGATCCGCATTTCCTGGCTTAAGGAAAAGTTGCCCTAGAACAATTTAACCCACACTTCAGGAAATACCTCAGCTTCCAGAATTACACAGTTTTTACATGAACGCTTGTTCATTTTTCACTTAACATTGTTCTGTACAAACAACCGAGAGAAAATTCCACAAAGCTCTTGCATTAAATGAAGTTACTACAAAGCTTCTACAAAGCCTTTTATCTTTCCATAAGGTTTCTATTTGAGATTACATTTGTTCTAGACACTTTTTTAGAGATAAAAAAAGAAGACTCAGAGAGGCTAATATCTGCTGAGACCTCTCGAAGCCATCCAATTAAAATAGTTGTTTTGAAAACAAAACTGACACGGCAATGACGTCAAAGCATTAGGAGACTCTTGACAAATGAGTAAACTTGCAAACTTCATGGAAGATTTATCCTTTGTGCAGGATGACCCTGTTCAGGTACCTGGCTGACAAACTCACAACTCCAAGGAAGGTGATGGAAATAAGACCCATTCATCCCTTGAGATGAGCCCACCATCTGCAAGAACGCTGTACAGACCACAGTGACCTCTCAAAAAACAGGATCTAGAAATCTGTCTGAACTATTTCTCCTCCAACTCTTCCTTTCTTAAATATCCATGAACTGCAGTACTGTTGCATGAGAAACAAAAGCTGTCAACCCCCCCCTTCATTTGCAACTACCTCCTAACGCTCCCCTTTGTTCTGTTGACAAAAATTATTTACCTTAATAATCAATACATTGGAAATTCAGAATGTACTCCTAGCCACGGTTTCTGCTTAGAGCAAAATCAGCATTTTTGTCAATGTAATGCCTCTAAATTTATACAGTATGAATTCCTTCCTCCAATTCAGAATGTCTTGATAAACAGAATTATTACGTTAATCATGTCTCAACATTTTGATTTCCGCTCCCTCATTTGCTACACAGACCTCATCTTAAAAAAAAAAAAAAAAAGAAAAAGAAAAAAGAAAAAAGGTTGCAACATTTTTATGTTTGTGCAGAACTTCACATAATCCATAGATAATTACACAGCAGTGGGGGTTTTATACTACTAGTCTTGAACTTATTACATGTAAACATCTGGATGCTCTGCCTGCACTCCATAATTTCTGTTCTATTCAGAGGTACTAGAGACAGGTAAGAAGAGCAGAAAGTACAGGCAGCAGCCTCCAGGACTTGCAAAATCAATTCTCCCTCTTTGAAACACATGGAAGGCCTCCCAGCTCACGCCACCTCTTCCGCCTCCCAGGCGCTACTGCCACTGCAGGAAGCGAGAAGAGACGTCAGAATGCCAGGTAGATCACGCTGACGTAATCCAGCATGAAATTACGGTGTTACGTCACAGGAATTATCTGCTGTGGCCCAAAACAACCACAAAGGGTGTGCCTGGGGAAAGTTTGCTGGAGTTTGCACAGCGAGAGAAGAGTTGGGTTTGAGGATTTCACTTCCATGGGGAAGGAAGCCTGCACATCACCAGCACAATTCTCCGTCTCTTTGATGATGACTTCTTAAATCCTCCAAGAATTCCTGGAACCTTCCACTTCTTTACACTTACTGGCTAATACAAAAAATTGATGTAAATGTTGTGAGACAAGAAATTTAAAGTGACACCTCCATCCATGCAAGAAAAGTTCTAGCTTTTAAAGTTGTATCTAAGTTACTGTAGAGCTTCTAATCATGCCAAAGCACCTTATAATTTAGAAAAGCACAATGATTAGTGCTTAGATGAAGTGCTTTATTAAAAAAAAAAAAAAAAAAAAAAAAAAGGAGTGGTTTACATTTCCCTTATAAAGAAGTTTTCCATTTTCATAAAGCCTTGGCAAGATTGAAATGAGCACTAGGTACTTAAAATATAATCCAGATTTGGGAAGCAGGGAAATAAGGAAAGCTGGAAATTTTATCTTTTTGGCATTTGGTACTTGCTTACGGGTAGATCTCTTTATATTTGCTTATCATAGATTTATTTTTTCTTTTTTCTATGCCTCCTTTGAAGCACTCATGAGAACCAGACTGAGAAGATAACAGAGAATCAATGCAGTCCAGAAAGTTCTGTGTTTCCCTGCCACTACTGAAGTAAAGTAAGCCCACCATTCACATTTTGTGTTGTTTTCAGTGGCACCATATCGAAGGCTTATTTTGTTTAGACAATTCCTTTAATTTTCTCTCTTTTCTGTTCAGTAGTCTAGTGATATAATATGGTAATAGTAAACAAGAACTAATTAGCAGATTTTTTTTTCCCCCATGCAAACTAAACAGCAAATATGAGGGTGACAATTTTTCATAGTTTTTCAACTTACACAGCCATTTACATACAAAAAACTTATGTCCAAACAACATATCATGAGCAAACATTCTGGTTTTATTTTTAACTCTGTTTTGCACATCATAATTCTTACTGAAGTAAAAAAAAATATGATAATTTGCCCTTGTTGAAAATCTGAGCTTACAGTCTTCAATTATTTGCTAATACTGCTTCCTAATAGCAAAATTTTAAAGTCTCTTTTTTAAACTTCAACTTTTTCATCAAGAACATACTACACATCAGCTCTGCTGTAACTCTATGTAAAATGTACAGCAGTGACCTTGCAATCTGGACATCTCTAAGGTATTTTTGGCCTGTCTCATTTCATACTATCAAAAAAAAAAAAAGGTTACATCTCTTAAATGCCAGCCCTCAAACTGCAGCCCTGCTTATTTGCTTAGTGTCTTTCAGCTCTTGAAATTGCAGATATGTTAAGTTTATAACAAAGAGGTAACCGGCCCACCTCCCAGCTCCAGTCAAGCTGTTTTCCTGCTGAGGCTCTGGCAGCCTCAGCATCAGGAAAGAAAAGGTCTGTGCAGTTAAGCACTGTGTACGCCAATGGCACATATTTTCAAAACAGACTTGGGATTTAACTCCACTGTTGCATGCTGAATTTGAGCCTTTGCACAATTTGACATCTCAGCACCTCGTGAAAAGAAAAACCAAAAGCCTCAGACCTCTTGCACGCATCTCAAGTTATGCGCTCGAAACAAGGAACCTTGAAAAATCGTATAGCATTGCCACTAGATTGCAACCACAGCAACACCTGCAAATCAGCGCACTCACTTCTGGGTGCTCTTGCACTGATCATGCCAGGAAGAAAGAGATGCAGCTCACTCTGTTAGCTGTGTGGCTTTGTATGGGTAACAGAAGATGAACTCTCCCTCCAAATGACTAATGGCATTGGGCACTCCCCCAGCAGATGAAATTAAATGTGAATAAACGCAAGGTAATTTATACTTGAAAGGATAATTTGAGCCACACGTTGCTAAGGTCTCCACTGATGCCCCATGAACTGTGGAACAGTATATTGGCATAGCTCCTTCACTCTGTAACTAACACACACCTCACCTAAATACAAAAACTGCATTACTTTAACTGCATTGAAATAATTATACCACCATAATACCTAGTACAGGTACAGCTTTCTAAAATGGAATAACTATCCCAATGGAAACCATGTACGTTTTTACACATATAACTGCATTCACACTACTAGTATGACTATTCATTAGGGCTCCGTTTCGGAGACAAAGATGCATTGCATCTGTAACCAAAATACTCACAAGAGATGCAAGTTATTGCCATTTCTGAACTACCATCCCTTAAGCACAGGGAAAGAAAACTCTGGACACTACTGAAAACAAAGAAAATTTTGTATTGTCTTCACTACAATCAGGATTTCATTCTTTTTTCCCCAACTTTTAGGCGATAAAATATAATCTCTTCTCTTAAGGCTCTGCTGCAGAACAGGGACAACAATGTAGCGCTACTTGCATCAACCAGATCTTCAGTTACAACTCAGAGTCTTTGGCACAACTTTTTTGTGAACGTGCTCTAATTTTACCTGGTTTTTGTGTTTCTAAAACCAGTGCTTTTCTACGCACAGGTTGTGTATTTAAAAATTAAAAAGGCTACTGCTGTGGAAATAGACTTCTGGAGGAGTAACAGTGAATCCATTCCTTGTGGTGAGGGTCTCAGCTGTTTCTAAAATGCTGTTCAAGAATCCCATTCTGATCATTCAACTTCTGGTTTTTGGTTGGGTTTGTTTGTTTGTTTGTTTGTAAATGTCTGTTGAATATTCCTAAGCTGCTTTGGGATCTTGTTTTGACACCTGCATGGTACTTTAGCACCTCTAGACTTCAATTATTGCAAGACTCTCTTCTAGCTAGTCTCCCAGATGATTTTATTAAAAGTGATCACCTGCAAAATGTTGCTTCTTGCCTTACACTCTTTTCTAGTGTTTAGACCACATTGCTCCCATTTCAGCCCTTGGAAGGACTTCAAAATGTCCAAAAAGGAAGGACCACTTTTTCAACTGAAAAGTGACTAGAAAATGCTTTTTCTTAAATGTCGCTCTAATTCTTATAGCTAGTATTTTCTAAACAGGTATCCAAGTGCTGGCTTCCAGCTCTCCTCGTTGGACCTCGTGTCTTGGCCCCAGCTGTTTTCTGTGGAGATGGGTCCCACAGAGAGATGGAAGCAGTGCGGGGGAAGTGGCGCGAGCGACCTCCAGCGCACCCTCCCGTGTTCTCGCCCGGCAGCCAAAAGGGGTTCTCGGCATGTTGGGGACTCGCTCTGGGAAGAGCTGGCACAGGACCAGGCAAGCTGTGAGGACGGCCCTGACACAAACAGATGTTCCAGTCTGGGAATCTAATATATACACAAATAATTTCAATTTGCTGAATTACTGAATATTCACAGCTCTGAGAAGCACTGCCCAGCAAAAATGAGATCTTACAAGATGTAAATTCTTGCTACAGAGAAACATAGTTGCTACTGTTACAAAGAAGAAAAGGGCAAGGAAATTTAGGATAATTAATGTTTATGATTTCCTTTGCTCTGAGGGAAGTGGAAAAAAAAAAAACAAAAACAATTTACTTCACCGGTAAACTATTCCTGATCAGCCAAAACTATTTTAAATCAAGCTGTTTATTGGGAAACATTAACACTAAAGCAACGGAGGAAACTGAAAGGTGTTTATTCTTCCAATAAAGTCCTAGAAAGGGCACGGAGACTTGAGAGATGACAAACACACGGCTTCACCAGCATTCACTTCACCCACAGTTTACTAACACAAATTTATTTATATGTAATCTTTTCTTGGGAGAGACTAGTTAATAATTTTGAACAGTTCACTGAGTTTGGAAGCAACTCAAGTGCCAGATGCTTTTTTAATTGATGCAAGGCCTGATGGTCAAATTCCAGACTCACTCCACACACCTCACTTTGTTCTTGCTAGAAATACCACAAAAACAGTTTCTCCTTCTGGAATTTTGGTCTTTGCGTTCGGGAAATGAAGAGGTATGAAAGTTTTGAATCTTAAAACACAACTTCGGTTTTGTTCACTTTGAACATTGGTTTAATTCTCCATATCTTAATTATCTGCTCTGTCAAAAATGATCAGTATGTACCTTATGATATTCAATTGACATTTAAGTCTGTATGTTCTTATGTGGGATTGAGCAGGAAAATAATTCCAACAGTTCATTTACATAATATTATTAATGTATTATAGTCGGTATTTACTCTGATTGTAATTTTTCCAAGACTGTGATGAAAAGCAGTCTATATGTATACTCCCCCCCTACACCGCATGGCATTTATGTCTGCCTTTCAAAAGAAAGCTTTCAGACTCAGGTAGAGATTAGTCATTCTTCCTTACAGCCCATTCCTGCAGAACCACTTATGCTCTAACTATTCTTTGGATTTAAAAATAGCCCTCTGTTTTGATCATTTGATTTTCTTTTCTCCACGACCATAAAACCTGTTTGAAAGTGAGAACTAAGGGGTTTCTACTCTGGAGTCAAAACCCTGGAACAGTGCACAAGCACAACAGGGAAATGTTATCAGTTACAGAACCGAGGAAACAAGCGCACCATATCAGATATTGCAACTTGCAGAAATTTGTTATTCTAAGTGAAGAAATGCTCAGGCTCTGCCAAAAGATCAAATGGAAAAGAGAGTGCAGCTACGGGATAAAGATTTGGTCTGTGCCGAGAAACCTCATCTCATCCTATCTATAATTTTGACTTTTTTTGTTTTACCCGTTGTAATTCCTTTATTAGACTCTCATCCTGTGACACCTTGCTTAGTACTAATTCTAAAGACACAAAACACCCCCCTCTCAAACAGTGGAGCTAACTCTGGTAAAAATGGAGCACACATGCGAAGGATTGAGCCCCTAGATCAAAAGCTCCATGGGGCAAGGACTGTCATTTCTGCCGAGTGCCTTATACAAATACTTTTCTCTTTCCCTCTGCATTATCAAATGCCTTCCACCTACCTTATGCAATTTCTTCCTCTGTTCTTAATGATAATAGCTTACATTATATAGTGCCTTTCATCCAGAAGAATCCCAAATGCTTTGCAGCCCACAGACAAGGATTATCTCGCCCACTACCAGAACTCAGCTAGGTCTAGGCTCAATGGTGTCACTTTTACGGTAGGTATCACACAGCAATTGAAGGGATTTTTTTTAAAAGCTTATATTACTTGTGATTAGTACCTTGGACCGGCTACTTAATTTTTTTGGAAAGACCCTAAAACTGCAATAGTCTCATGTCTACACAGCAGAAAGGGGAGCCGACAGATCGATGAAATAAAGATCATGGTGTGACTGACACGGTAGAAATATGCATTGAGATCAGGCTAGGACTGTTTACCACCACGACTTCTCCAGCACAAAGTACTGGCAAGAGCTGGTGCCTGCTAGACATGCTCAGGGTCCCTTCTCCACCAAAAGCATCCCCCCAACATGCCAAGTTGCATTCTTCACCATTTTCCTTTCTTTGTCACTACTTATTGTGCTGAGTTCACGCCTGAACGCATAGCTCTACATGCAAACACACTTATGAAACAGAAACCTGCCTTTCCTTTCAAAGGCATTCTTTAATCAAGGTGACAGGTGGGGAGAATCAGTTATGTGACCAAAAAAGTAGTAATTTGAGAACCTTACATAAAAAAAGGAATAATATAAGTGACAGCTCAGATATTTCCTTGGCGCTGGCGGAAGCCAGTACTGCTTCCAGTAAAAAAGTAGTGTTCCAGAATGGAAAAACTAAATTGAGAATATAATTTGCTAAACATGTATGTGGAGGTTGCTGAATGAGTAATTTTAAGGGGCTTATTCCCCACCCATAAGCTATTTTGCTTTGTGTTATATGGCTTGCTATTGTCTTTAATTGGTAATAGCCCTGGAGTAGATTTTGGCAAACCGTCAGACGAGCACTTGAAAAGTCCTAGTTTCGGCTGGGGTAGAGTTAATTTTCTTCCTAGTAGCTGGTATAGTGCTGTGTTTTGTTCTTGTTCTATTTCTTATATTAAAAACATCTATAGAAATGAAGACAAAACTCTCCTCTTCCAGATACAACTTGGTTCGGTCAAAGTCTACAGTAGATACGAACTAGGTTACCGCAACTGAAAAATGGTAGTACAAGATTAAGCTGCACAACAGTTTAAGCCTGTGAAGCCACCCCCTACGCTCCCAACCTTCCCCAGTGATCCGGTATGGTAATCCACGCAGTGATGATTTAGCTCACAGCTCACCATGGATCAGAGAAGGGAGGAAACAGGCACACGCGGCTCAAAAAAATCATGATCAAAGTGCTGACTTCAGCATGGGACTAAATCCTGACTATGTTGGGCTTTGGCAGGTGGGTGAAAGAACCTTGCAATTCTTAAGTTTTTAGAGTGTTTGCACTTGGAACAGTATATTTCTCTTTGTAAAATGTGCCACCTCCCAAAGATTCTGTTAACATTTTACATTAAGTTTTAAAGTGAACTAATAAAGCAAAAGTAGTTCTACAGAATTTTATTTTAAAGAAACTTCTCTTCATACTATAAATATAGAACTGGCAAGATGATCCATTTTACAAACACATTATAAATAACTGGGCTGTTTGGGATTACATATTTTTATATCAATATGGCAACAGTGTACTAAGATGTGGTATGCAGAATGAAACAGCACTATATGTGTTCTCCCATGCTGCCATCTTATCTAGCCACCGACACACAGCCATGTATCATAGGACCTATATTGCTTCTAACAGATAATGGGTATTATCCTTGACTCAGAGGGAGTTAAAGTCTGAACTTTTCAGAGAAAGGAGTCAAGCTGCAGCTCAAAGGCTGCTGCAAGGGTTTCTGACTGATCGTTCAGTGACTAGATCCACTATGACCTGGATGAACAAATCCAGATTAGGTTTTATGTGATAATTGTGCACCTCATCTGTCAGTTTGCATAACCAAGCAGCAACACAGAACAGAAGAAAAAATCCAGTTTGTTTTATGAGCACTGGAACAAAGGATTTGTTCTTGGTATTTGACTCACTTCTAGTCAAAGGTGGGCAGGTTGAACAGGACACTGTTTTCCTTCACAAGCCAGCTAAAGGTGCTGTCATTTGACCTCCCCATTTTACAACCTGATACTGGAGCCTGCACCAGGTCTCAGCACCTTCAACAGGGCACATCTGCATCACTTCTTCTCTGTGGATTCAAGAGCTGCATCAAAAGCCAGAGATCACGCACTCCTTCATGCTATATCTAATCAGAACACATTCATTCTCTCCAGCACAGCATGTTATCTGCTGGCTTTTTGTCCCATTTACCCCTTATTTAGTCCTTCAATTTTCATAAAATTTCACATCCAGAAGACTCAGATCAAATAAACCTAAAAGTCAAACTAAACTATGAGTTGTTAATTTAGTTTTTGTTATGTCTCTTTTCTAATAACTCATGTCTATTCATCCTATTTAGCTTGTGCAAGCTGCAGAGCAGACTGCCTTCTGTGCTATGTTTGGATGGCCACTAGTTAGCACCAAGGTTCGTTCTCTGTCAGCTTTCCAGCACAGATATAGTGGGATTTGGCTGGATACCAGCAATCTTTAGGAAAACACCAACAGCGACATTAACATGGATTCTTTTGCTCACAAGTGGTATCTCCAAAGAACTTCAGTATTCCTGAACTGGTTAAATTACGATGCTAAATATGGACAATAGGCTGCAAGCAGTTTCACAGCCAAAACCAGAAATAAGAAACTTACTTCAATGCTGAAGTACCCTCTGTCCACGTAGTCTCCCAGGAAGAGATACCGCGTGTTGGCAGGAGAACCTCCCACTTCAAAAAGTTTCATCAAGTCAAAGAACTGACCATGGATGTCTCCACAAACTAGAAGAGAAAAAGAGCAATATTCAGATTCACCATGTGAAGATCATCTTAGGCACATGCATTCTGAAGTCACTGTCTTATAAGAAATGTGTTACCACAATTTTGTGCATCATCCTCTAGTTAAAAAACTAGTGAGAGCTGGCAGCTGCTCAGCAGAACTGTTTTTTCCACGATGTCCACCCATATATGTGCGTGCAAAAGGCTACCAACTAAAGGACAGCCATCAGGCAAATCTGACCTATAATTATTTTCATAGATATCTGCCCATTCCTCCTGCTGCCCAGCAGAGCACACAATACTGGCAAGAGTAGTAAGACAAACTAAAGTCATCCTGAAAAGAGAATCTGTTCAAGAAAGGTTACTCTTTCTTTCGACATCACTCCTCTATTCCTCCTAGTCTTAAATCCAGATGAACACCAATAGGTTTTCTGTAAAATGCGAAGCATGCCTGTCCTGCATATGCCACTGGTTAAACTAACAAACTTCTGACTTCTGGTTGCTGTGTAGAAAAATGGCCTGCTTGCTTTCCCAAAGCATGTCTTACACGAGAAGACACTGATTTTTCATGCTTTAACCTCTACCACTTTATTTAATCTCATATAATTATGATTTGTTTCACTTCATTGCAACGAAGTCAATCTAACAAGCGGCTTCTCCAGAAGCAGCAGCTCCCAATAAACACGACAGAGAGAGCACAAGTGATGTGCAGCCGGGGCTAAGCAGGGGTGCCTCTTTTTGTGCCTTAGAATTAAGAGACTGGCTCGGCTATCTTGTGAAATTCCAAACTCGTTGGTGGGTGATTTTAAGCATCTGCAGGAAGGCAGGCAATGGTTTTGGAGGCCCCCAAAACTAACAGTGCTGTGCCAAAACTGGCTTCCTTTTGCCTTGCTTTGTTTCCTCTACCTAAGGCGGGGGGGGAGAACCCCCCAGTTTAGAGCGATGTCCAGACCTTTTCTGGCAACCATCCTTAACAAAGAAAATGTTAACAGCCTTGACTGTTACTGAGGTCAGTTTAGACTGGCTGTCCCTTCAATGACTCAAAAAAAAAAATCCAATTTGCAAACTGGAAGGGTGATTATGAAGAAACTGAATAAACCAAGGGTCCATGATAGACCTTATCTTGCAACAGCAGCACAGCTGTTTTACTGTTAACACTAAATTCAGAAGGCTTCAGATGCTTTCTCTGATGTAATGGTTCAAGCTATTGTATTCAAGCAGTGCTCTCATTTGAGCTTTTATCTGGAAGTTGATACAGAGGTCTTGTTCTATCACAGGTAAACAAACCTCACGTTTATCGCATGACGTGGAGAAGCTGAAGTCACACCTCCACATAGATACAAAAGGACGATATAGAACAGCTGTAACACCAAATCCAAAAAACTCACAGCGCAAACAGCATTCATACGTTATTGTCTTTCATCTCAGTCCGGTCTCTTTTTACATTTTTTACTTGCATCACTTTTCTCTGAATGTATACACTAACAATAGGATCAATATAATATTGTCATTCCATTCAAAAACTAAACCCAACCCCCCTCCCCTGCAAAATCCCCACCCAAACCAAAACCAACCTCCCCTTGGGTACAGAAGAAAAACACTGATGTCCCAGTCACTGCTTTCATGAATATTTATGTGAAATTGGTGACACAATTCACGAGTGCTGGCTACCTGAGCATTCTTCTGTGATAGTAACAGGGTATTTTCCCCATAAAATAGCATATAGTACTCTTATCACTATTGTGTTTCATTGTATAATCTCTTTTTCCTAGTTGATTCCTCCCCAAGAGTTTTAGATGACAAACTTCATGTTGAAAGCCATCAACAGTTATGATTTCTATTTAAGAATAATATCTTCCATTAATTATGCAAAATAAATACTATTTAAATCCTGAAGTGGTATAACACCACCCCTCTTTCTCTAAAAAAAAGAAAAAAAGAAAAAGTACCCCAAAGGAAATTTTTTGATAGCATTTTTATTTGAACAAGTTAATCTACCAAACCAATACACACCACTTGACTGTACTCCTCTGCATGGACACTGTGGGAAGATTAAGAACACGTGTCGCATATTGATGGCCAAGCAATCTGCTCTCCTAACTTCCAGCAGAAAAGCTTTTAGTTATATAACTGTACAGCTCTACCAATTATCGCCCGCCCCCATTTGCTCCAACTGCAAAAACCTGAAGTTGAACAAGACTGAAAGATTTTTAAATGGATTTAACTTTTGCTCTTTCACTAAAGCACAAAGAAACAAGATTTTTTTTTTTTTTTTGTTATGCCGATGTGTGTGAGCAGGTAAATACATTGAGGCCATTACAGAGAAATCAAGAAGGTTAGAGAGCTTTCCCCAAGTAGCTGTATGCCCATGAAGTTGTCACAAGTCAGAAAAGCAGAGAGCAAACCAGTAAAGAGGACAGAAATAAGAAGTGCAGAGCCCTGCAATCCCATGACTTGCAAAATTCTGAACTGGACTTGAAAATCAGTACTCGATGGATATTCCAGGCACTCTGCACGCAGCAGCCTACTCTTTTTATACTTGACAACAGATGCAGAAATATATCCGGGGGAAAAAAAAAAAAAAGATGGAAAGCTAAAAAGCCCTCAGACCGAACCTTGCCAAGCAATTAAAGTAGTTCCAAAAGAGAAGCTTAAAATCAGCAGGTAAAAGCAGTGGGAGAAGACACTCAAAATTAAGAGTTTGAAATTAAATTGAAATTTAAATTATTATGGTCAGATCCCAGAATTCCTACTGAAAGACCACAATGTTACATACAGTTAATCCAATTAGTATTTTGCCTGGAATAGCATGGAATAGCTTAAGGATCTTATACTTTCCAGGTTTGTGTGTATAGACCTGAAATGTCCTTGCAACATAAAGCCTGTGTACTCACATTCTGATGGATGGCCTTGTTTACAAATAAATTAAAGGGCAATTTTTTATGTATACAGTACAATACTCCATTTGTAGTTTGAAAGCAACTGCTTCTAAAGCTATAGTTCTGCCGTCTTTCCTTTCCTACTCTTAAGAATCTCAAAACTGGAAGATTTCCCAGGCAGCCAGATAAATGCTTTATCTTTCATTAGGTGGGGGCAGAAGAGATCCAGCATTATATTTCCATTCATAAAGGCAGAAACATCCATCGGTCAATAACTCTGCCATACCCTTCATGTCCTGTCTTGCAGCTTCCCATCACTGACAAAGAGCCTTGCAGCACATTCAACGAGATACGAACATTTTTCCACCAAAAAACAACAAAATAAAACCCAGCACAGTGAAGCAGAAAATTCAATTCTTAATGAAGATCTCAAGGATCAACGTACTTATGGATTTAAAGTATGAACACAGGGAACATAAAACACAGTTTGTATGTGTGTGGGATGAACATTAAAAGCAGCTGTGTTCGTACAAAACAAATTTATCAAAAGGAGGAATACCAGGTGGTATGTCTTCTATCAGAAATTCACCACTGGTTTCCCAAAAGTGCCATCAAGTCATGGCCTTTTTACACTCATCAATTTATGATTACTAAATAATCTGACAGTATATTTCTTTCCCTAAAAAGACTGCTTAATTTATCCAGTGCTTTTCAACTTTCTTTATATCCTTAAATTGCCAGCTGGGCAACAACAAAACAGTGTTTCCACTGACTTACCATTTCCAGGGATCAGTTCAGGCACCAAACTTGTTGCCCGTGAATTTGTCTATCTGAGCCTGTCAATAGTGTCTGCTTACCTAACCTCTCAGGGCAGCAAGCTCCAGAACAGCATGACACGCTATGTAAAGACGTTTTTTAAGCTGTTTTAAACTGATCTCCTACTGAATTCATTGGTGCAATCAGAAGGTTTAAGAAACACTGGCTGTTTGTGGACTCCTTAGACATTTCTCTCTGTTGAGGAAGTTTTCAGGGAAGACACGGGCCCCTCCAAAAGATTCAAGTTCACAGGACTGCCCATGTAGTTACTGAAAAATCCTGTTTCTGAGCAGCTTTTCCTAATTGTTATGATGGGTACTTTGATCCACTACACCATCTTACACTATAGCACCAGAACTTTCCCAATGTCTATAAAATACCATTTTATTATATATAATATATACATATATATTATATAAAATATAAATATATAATATATAAAATACCATTTTATTATAAAAATAGAAATTGGACATGGGGGAGAGAAGGGAGAAAATTTTTTTGTTTGTTTTTAGAAATCGTCATCCTAATAGAAATTATGTTTCTGACTGCTTCGCTGGCAGGATCTCCCTCTGATTTATATCAAAGGAACAAGCAATATTGAAACAGGAACCATTAAGTTCAAGTTGTACTAGCAGTGAAGGAAACCCAAAGCTTAGCAGTGGTATTGCCAGCTTATTTATAGAAGACAAAGCAGTAGAGCAGTGATTTAGATTGCAATGATTATTGGCACAAATAAAAGTCTGAAAATGCTCTTCAGATACCTTCCTTCAGATAACTAAATGCTCTTCACTACATACAAACGCAGTCCAGAGATTATTCTGTGTGGTTTCCCACTCCAGATGGATACTAAGAACAAAATTTATATTCATAGTACATTAAACACTGTCAATTCAAAAATTTTCTATCTGCAACAGTTTGGATATGCTGCACTTATTTTCTCATTTATCATGTATACACTTAATTGGTGTAACATTATAGTCTGACAGTAAAACACCATTAATGTTTCAAGTGAATTTACATTCCATGTATCACAAGATTATATTCCCATCTTCAAATGTCATCAGGGATTAGGAACAGATATGCAACACTCCATCATCAGCTTCAGAAGCAACATCTGCAAACTCAGACATGTATGACAATTAACAATAATGAAGCAAAGACACCTTTTAAAAAGAAACTAACACTGTGTAGGGAATATTATCCATTGCTTGACAACTTATTCTTTACATTCACTGAGCTAGGGATGTCTTTGCACTGAGGTCCAAGAGATTGTGCTTCAGCAAAGCAGCATGCAATACTGCAAAACCTAAGGGAGAAAAACACCCTATTGAGTTACACTGCAAAATGCAGACTGCAAATCGCAAAGGGGTTTGTTTTGTACAACGTTTAGGAAGTGTTTAGCTGCTTACCATTCCACTAGTTAGCACATGCTTCCAAGAGCTTACCATTTTCCAAGGACACCCGGTACTTACAAAGCCTTACTGGCAAAGGGACAAGCGCACCATGTAAACCTGCCCGTGTCTGAGTTGACTCCTGGATGCTCATTTGTCCCGGTCTACGGGATCAGGTGGTAAAGAAGCTTCATACCCCAATGAGAAGTATGTCCCAACCATTTCTCCAGGGAAGTAGTCTGGAGCAATTAAAAGTTACCAAAGGCTGAATGAAGAAGCCAAGTGAGGAAGGAGTACTTACAAGAAACAGTGGACACACAAAGGCAAAGCAAAAACAACTAGATGAACTTCTGCAGCTGAGGAGTTAAAGACTGGCCTTCCTTAGCCAAGCAATAAATACAAGGGAAAACACCTGCAATAGCTATATGCATGAAATTCTCAGGTGTTTCAAGAAGAACTACTGCATTGCTTCTGAAGGGCTCAACTATTAACCAGAAGGCTCTCGTTTTCCCCAAGATTGAAAAACAAGGTCACATATAAAAGTGACATGTCTTTGATTACACAATCTTTGAGCTTGAATGAGCTTTGTTTCCAAGCATACGTGTTTCTGAGGAACAATAGATATTGCCACAGTAGTATGAAATGTTCAAAATGCCACGTTTTTTTCTATGCCCTTTTTTTTATTGATTGCTAAAGATTGAGCCATTTTCTTCCTTATTTTTTGGAGAACAAGGAGGAAGAAGTAAAAAATAACAGAAGAAACTCCATAAGTTTTTATTTGTAGCTGCTCACTAAAGCGCTACTCAAGACACAAAGTCAGTGGTTAAGTTCCATACACAGTTTTATAGTCATGCAGTTTTGTTTCTGTTTATAAGTGAGATGTTTAAAGAACTAGCAGACTTCATTACTTACTCAAATTAAAGTCAGAATCATTTAGACCTCTCACTAGGTAACTTATCATCCTAAGAAAACATCTACTAGACTCAACATAATGGGCTTTCATATGAATGTTATACTAAGTATATTGAACAGCACAGCTCTGTATTTCCAAAAGAAGCATGATCTCATTCATATTCATATCTGGTTATCTAACATGATTATAATAGGCTTTCATCTATCTTTTCCCTTCAATCACTGCATGCAAATTGATGAGTTTATACTACCAGAGTGAATTGGCATTAACAAAAAACTGCAATTACGTATTTTCATAAAGAGGCCTACTTCATCACAGATAAAGCCAGAAACCATTAGCCATAAAGGTATAACAAAGGAAACCGCAAATGGACCATCAACACCACATTTGACAATGTTGTTTGGTTGCCGACGTTCCTTCTTTGTACTGAGGAGAGAGAAGAAAAAAAAAAAAAGAAATATCTTGGGAAAAGCTGTTTTCTGTGCAACACGCGAGGACACTATACTGTGTTCTGCTCTGCCAACACTCGAAACGCTAGTGTCTGTAAAGATCAACCCACGCTCACTCCTTGTAATAGGAGTTAGTTTTCTCCCACCATCCCCTGAAGGCTAGAACAAATTAATGACACTTCATTTGAAGAGGTAGAGTGAAAAAGAGTGGGGAAGGGAACATATCACATCAGAAAAGACCTTCAGGACAACAGTCATTAACATTCTCTGGTGAAGGAGGAAGGAAAAAAAAACCCTAAACTACGTGGCAGCAAGCCCTTCAAGATGTTAAGGCTACAAAAATATCTTCAGCACAAAGTTTTTAAAAATAGCTCCACAAAATTACTTTTTGTATCACAAAATTATTTGCAGTGTCTCAAAACAAAATAAAAACCATGTACATAAGCCGGGCCAGCAGAGGAGCACCTCTGTGTATATAAGAGATACCAAAAGCAACAGTCTCAGGAAACAGCCTCTAGCAAGTACTGTAAAACCTACACTGGCAGAGAAAAATCCCTTCCCTCCACACTCCTACCCTGGCTGAATTTTTCAGGAGAGTAAGCGGGTATCACAGCAGTGAGGTGCCAAATGAAAACTTTCAATTCCAGGTCAAAGCAACATGGCAGAGGTGTAGTAGAAAGGGGATGGCGATCTAGTGAATATTTTACAGAATTTTTCCAAGATCAACAGGGAAAGGTGCTCTCATCGCATACACCAGAAGATGCTGAATCAGGTCACGGGGAGAGAAACAAAACAGGATGGGAGTAAAACAGCATTCACTCCCATACACATCAAAGAAACAACCAGCTCTTCCCCTGCCACCCTCCAAGGTCAGCACTGCCCCCGAGCATCCTCCGTAGCAAATGGAAAAGCAAATGCACTGTCATTATCTCCTGTTAATGCACCTTCGGTATCAGGGAGCAATGCTTATTCCAAAAATAACACCATCAGAAGGATTACTTGTGAGGAAAGTGCTTCATTGGTGTATGGGCCAGGATTTCCAGCTCATATCCTTAGACCAAGGTTATTTATAGCAATAGGGAAATTCTCTTATCCTCAGTTTTACAGATGTAAAAAACAAAGGCCTGGGGAATTTTAATAATTTATAAGGTCACGAGTTTGGTCAGTAGGAGGGCAGGGATAGCCAGAGACGGAACAACACATCCTCACATTGCTCCATCCAATTCAACACACCAGAAGGAGAGCCCTGTCAATGAGGAAGGAAGGTCTTGCACAAGAAGCAGGCAGAGCCTGGCTTTACACACGATGGTCCAAATGAAATTTAGGGAAGGTGAAACAAGGTAAAATGGGAAAAGGGCTTTTGAAGACAAGAAGCTCAAATATGCTCAGCTCCATAGAAAAAAGAAGCATAACATTCAGTGCTGTGTTTTATTATGGGAATAGCTTTTATTTGCATAGATTGGACTGTAATAATACCCACCTATTACATACAGGTTTGTTATTAGAATTACTCAGCGTTACATCTTTCTCACTAATCTTCATTAGTTTTTTGCTATACAACATTTTTCCAGAGTCAACAATTTGCCATTAGAAGTAGTTTGTAGCTGGTGCTTCACAATTTAATGTGATAATTTTTTTTGTTTATGATTTAATTCAACTCTTAGGACCAGGTTTCTTTACAGTTAGTACTTCTCTCAGCAGCACAAATCCCAACCCCAGTGAAGTTAAAACAAAGGCACTGGTAGTACGTGGATACAGCGATAGTTGCATAAAGCCTAAAGAAGCCCTCAGTATTTACAAGGGCTTGATGGACAGTATCCTTGTTTGCTCTTCTTACTGTAGAATTTTAGAACAGTATTACCCTAACAGACTGCAATCCAATTACCTCCCAAGCACCCAACAATTTACAAGATTTTATGGGTAGCAGCATTAGCATGTCGAGATTCAGTATATGAATGCCTAGCATCTAAAAACCTAACCACAAAAACTGGACGTCCATGTTGACTTGTAATATATATTTTCCATTTTCACCTGAGGATAACATTTGTTGCCACAGTTTCCTCATTATGTGCCGTCGCAGACCTGCTTTATGCCCCATCCCACCCCTAACTTAGTCTTTTATTAAGAATCAGAAGCATTACTATATAACTAAAAGCATCCTCCTTCCTTCAGCACAACAATTTGTCTTATCAGTGGAAAACAAACATTTGCTCAACACAAACAAATGCATTTGTTCATTACCTTTGGATCTATAGCACTCTGCCTGTATTTCCCAGAAACAGATGTTAAGGGAAAATAAAAATACTATTTCTCAAATTCCTGGGCTCTTAATAAGCAACTGGCAGTATCGACATGGATACTTGCACGCACCCTGAGTGGAAGGAGGCAGCACAATTAGCTTCAAAGAAACGTGGTGAAGTTCAGCATTTGGGCTTAATGGTCTATATTCAGAGCCGTGAGTGAAAAGAACCAGCAGTGAAGACCTACTGAGCTTTAACCTCAGCTTTTGCACCCACGTCTTTAATGCGCTTGAGCTATTATTTTAATCTAACCTTTCTGTACCACAGGTGTTCATGTGCTAGTATACGGATATAGGGTCAGGGAAAGCAAATAATGTGCAAGTTCCCCAATTCTAGCTCAAGCCACATAAGACGACTTTTTAAAATTATAGAATCTAAATTCCATAACCAAAGTCTTATACAAATCTAATTCTCAGTGAAAAACCATTAACCTTTGAGGAAAGTGCTTTTAAGAGAAAGCTCTCAATAGTAATTTATGTCCTGGTAAAAGCTCATGTGACAATCAGTTAGGGAGCCAGTGCAAGGAGGAGTTGACCACATTAATTTCCTCTTGCTGAAAACATATACCTAAACATGATCTTGAGTATGTGGTTAAATATGCTGATCCTAAATCAACATCAAAATCATAGAATGGTTTGGGTTGGAAGGGACCTTAAAGATCATCTAGTTCCTGAAAAAGCTGCTATCACTTAATGACAATTATGAAAATGAACACAAAGAAGTCACACTGATGAACAGAATAGCCTTAATTAGTTTCTTTGTATAATCTTGCTATTAGGAATATAAGGAGTGCACACAATTTAGACAGGACTTTGGGTAGCATTAGGGGTGGCACCCAGGCAGATTTGGGCTAGCTCCTGCACCATGCTCCTCGAGCAAACTAAGCAGTCTCTCCCACTATATTGAAAACTGTTTTCCCAATGGCTGGCTGAGTAGGGAAAAAACCCAAAAACAAAGTCAGAGAAGGGGAGGGACAGGGAGAAAATATTCTTGTGGCAGACAGCCACCAACCACATCACATGCAGTAAGTTGTTCTGGGAGGTAACAGAGTACTGCTATTCAGAAACAGAGGTAGGAAGAAAAGGTCACCATCAAAAAATAGCTTGCAAAGGCAACATCAGGTGAAAAAAATGGAAAAAAATATTCTGTTATACTGAATTGGCATTTATGGCACTCTTCTGGTCTGTAGTCTACGGTAATCTCAAATATGACATCCTTTCGGATTTCTAATACAGACTTATCAGATACATTTTTAATAATTACAGACCAAACATTCCAAGGGGAGGTAAATAAATGGTTAATATCTTACCAATCAGCCAAACAGGATTTCATTGGCATTTGATTAGGTTAAATTTGATATGGGAATTAAGTGTATGTGAATTCAGTATCTCCGTCCAAGGATCTCCACCACCTTACTTTTTGCACTTGCAGGATAAAGGCCTCCGCTGCTTGAATCAGCCTCAGCTGAACGAGTCATACAAAAGCAAATCATGCAATCAGAATGTACACAGCCTGAAAACACCCCCAGCTACAGTTTCAGATGAGAAAAATAATGTCACATACTTGGGATTTTAATAAAAAGTTATATGTCCAGATATCAAATAAACTCTGGAGTCAGCTTTTTATATTGTAAGGACAAGATTTTCAGGGAGTTCAGAGGATCTGCCTACAGACTTCATTCACTCTGATGGGAGCTATGTGATTACTTCTTCTACAGCACTTCCCAGATTATCTGGTTTCAAAGAATATGGAACACCATAATCCCGGACATACATACACAGAATCTAAATATGAAACACTGCTTATGTGACCTTACGAAATTTTGTTTTAAAATATAACATACATCCATTTAAATGCAGCATGTATAATAAGGGAAGTATCTGAAAATACAGTGCATTTCCTCTTAAAGCGACAACATTAATAAGGACGTGCTTTTAACAGAAAATACAAGAGGTGAGACCATCAACTGCTTCCCTCAAACACCAGATCATTTCTGAGGGAGCAATTCCAACCCTAAACATAAAAGGAGCAAATCCCATCAGCAGGACGTAATGGTGCCACACACCAGAAGAAACAATTACCATCCTTTAATGCAAAACCATGCAAAGTTTCTGACAAAAAAAATTGCATAAAACTCCTCAAATACAGGTTTTTCCAAAATACAGTACTGCAGCTGTTAGGTGTGCATTACTGTTGGTGGAGTAGCCATACCTGTATGGCTGTACCAAAAGACTGCCGTATCAGCATGAAATAAAGCTTTGTGTCTGATGTGACTTTAAAGATAAGCGCCTGGCTTTGCACGCTACTGCTCTGCTGACTGCTGTAATACTTCAACCGTAAAGTGTTTGGGCCAACTTACTGCTACGCAATGTCCATTTTCTTCCTGCTCACTTAGTCCTTGACTTCAAAGACCTGAAGATACACAGCTTCACTGGGTAACTACTGGCATTGACTTCAATCACTTGCTTAGGCCAAATTTGGTTCTGCTCCACTCAGCTAACACAACCTTGTCTTCTGTTGTTACAGACCTTCTGTTACAGGGATTTCCAAACTGCTATGAAGTAGATAAACAAGTTACTTCCTAAATTTGCATTTTGCAAAGTCATTTTGACCAAGAAAAAGCTATTTGATAAGTAAGTCGGTATTTAATCTGGGTTGCAAGTAAAGTTTCTTGACTATTCTCAAAAGACTGGGAAATACCTACTGAACTCTTTCTCCAGATTTACCTGTCTGTATTAACGCCATATCTCATACTCTTCTCTCAGCATGGGGACAGTATAAACAGTCTAAACTTCAAGTCCTCCTAGTTCAGGGAGAAAGGTCAATCTCTTACATCTGTTAGTTTTAATAATGAGGTGGCACAAAAATAAAAAATATGACAGACAAGGAAAAAACTTGTCTTTTTTTTCTTTTTTTTTGGAATAACTGAAGTCACTTCTGAAACAATGTCCCTTGTGCTTGCTCTTCTTGGGAGGTTGGTGTGTGAACTACTACTAGAGACAAACATAATACTTCAGCTCTGTAAGACATCATGCATTTAAGGAGCAGAGTACTGCTAAATTACTATTACTTCCAGTGAAAAAAGGCAAATCTGTATTTTAGCAGGAGACTCGTATTGTTCCGAACCTTACTGGGCTAGTATCAGCTGTACTTCCACAACATACTGGGATAACCAGAGCTGCGATCATTATTTTAGACCACAATCCACATACTCCTTTGAATATTATATGTAATGCTATCCTGTCAGAGCATACAGCAAAATAATGCTTTAATAGGGCACTAAAAGATGACTGTTTCCCTGTTTCTATTCCATGCAAGTTGTGTACTGGTGATATTTTTTAACACAACACTATGTTCATGCAGAGACTGAAGAAGTTAAGCCCTTCTTTCAGAAGAAACTCTTTAACTCTCTTGCTCTGCAGAATGACTCATTTTTCAGAAAGAACATTGTCTACTTTTGGCTAAGATCAAATACATTATCAGTTTAATTCATTCCAGAAAGTGTTCTTTCCAACTACAACTACTACAATACTAACCCCAAATCCAGTCATAGTTTATTTTACTTTTGTCCTGCACAAAAAAAAAAAAAAAAAAAAAAAAAATCCCTTTTCATCATATTAAAACAGTTGCATTTATTTTTCTCATCTCTCCATTTCTTTAGCATGCACTTCCTGCAGCTTTGAATTCAGCTCACAGCTGTAGGAAACAAGGACCACAAAAATGTTTATGGTGAAAAATTATTTGGCAAAAGGAAACACTCGGAAATGCTCACAGCTACAGAGTATTTCTTTTACTTGAAACTCTCTATCTAGAGTATTATTAATCTGTGGGGTGTTTGTGACTGCTCATTAACACTAAATTTCAGAGGGAAATGCCACTTTCTGCCTCATCTTACAGGCTGTGAGGTTCTGTCCCATGTGGGCTGGTGACAAGCTGACCGCCGCAGCACATGCTTCTGCTCAGCAAACCTGGGCAATCTCTGGTCAAAGCCAAGCAAAAACCCATGGAAGTGCTCAAAATCACAGGCCCTTATCAAGGCAGCTACAGGAGTCACTCTGACCATAATCTTTCACTAGAACAAAGAAATCATCAACTAAAACAGTGAATCATCACGGCCAGCTGAACATTCATTAAAACAAAACAAAAACCAGTACTATAAAAAAAAAAACCCCACCAAACCAAAAACCAAATGCCAAACAAAGAGAGTCAACTTTCTCACACATTCAGGGCAAATGCACTAAACCCAGCATTTTTACAAATTTTCCTGCAATAAAATTGCTGTTGCTGGTAAGGAAAACAGCCAATACACAAGACTCCATTGTCTTTTTTTGAGCAATGATGTTTTTGTCTGCATCTACCCTGGGTTTATAAGCCTTTATGGGTCAATTGATACCTCCAGATGATTAAATTTTACATTGTTGCTAATTAAAAAAAAAAAAAAAAAAAAAGAGAGACATTTTCAAGAGAATCAAAATTGGTAGTTATTGTCTGAGAGAGCTGATACTACCACTAGTCACATGGTGTCAGCCAGAAAGTTTGGACCCCAGCACCTGGCAAGAAAGCATAACTCCAACCCGAGTTCAATAGACCTTCACTACAAAAAGTGGGTCCACTCAGCTCTCCTTTATTTACTATTTCATTCATTCTTTTATTTATATCCAATTCCCTTTATTTTCTATAATGTGTAGGTAGCTTAACTAACTGGCTGCTTTATAGGAGAACAGCTGACCTGCTATCTTCTACATTGAAGACACACTTTCATGATGGAATTTATATTATTTCTTTTAAGCATATTTCTGGCTATTCTATTCCTTGCTTGCAAACAAGCAAGCGGTCTTATTCCCAAGAACACGTTGCCTTGATTCTATGAAACAAAATCTTTTGCCCTCGCTATAGATTCCTTTATGAAGCACAGATTGCTGCTGCTGCTTCTCCCTTGTATTGGTTAGTACAACTGATATTGGTCAAATTTGGCTCTCAGCAGTCCGGCAATTCAAGGAAAACAGTTCTCTCATGGATTTGTTACTGTCAAGTGAAAAATGTGTGCTAAGAAAAAAAAAAAAAAGCATTATTTGCACTTCAGTGACTTTTCAGGCTGCTTGCTACTCCCTCTGGATTGCAATAGCATGGTTATTTGAAGTGATTGCAAGGCAGAAACCTTACAGGCACACAAAAATAATAAAATTCTAATGTATTCATATGTTTGTTAAAGCTTGCCTGTGCTTAACTGAAACTGTAGAAACTGCTTGGCAGTCTTTTTTTTAGCCTCCTGTATCTGTCCAAGTAATAAAAAAATACCTCTTGGATCATAAACCTGTACTTATTACACCCAAAAGTCTTCCTGTACTCTAGAAGTTTTATAACCTAGATTTTCATTGAAAATGTTATATGATTTCCCTGTATATATATATATATATTTCAAATTGAAATATTTATGTTATTGAACTTTGTAGAGAAAATTCATTAAAGACCTTGAACGGACAACAGTCTATCTACCGTAAATAGCCTGCTAGAAAGCTGAAAAGCATGTGACCAAAAGAAAGACAAAAAAAAGCCAAATCAACAGAAGCTTCTTATGAAAAGGAAGACACATCATCATGACTAAAAATATGAGTCAGTGCAGACAGGATCTTATCTTCAGAAAACATACAAGTACAGTAATCAGGTTTCAGAAGATCATCACCCACAAAAGAAAGTAATTGTGGGTCTGTCTTTTTGGCGTCCGAGGGGAGCAGGGATATCTGCACACCACAGGAGGCTGAGCCGAGGAATCTGCTACGAAAAAATGCAAGTCGAAAAGAATGGGCTTTCAACCCATTTTCCTCCTTTTTCATGCAGTCTCGGACAACACACAATTCTAAAATACAATCCAAAAAATATTAATTCTCTTAACTCAAAAGAATGCATGCAGAGCTAGGAAATATTTGAGTTTCGCCACCAAAGAAACTAAAAAGCTATATAACAAAAAGCCAGTTAGGTATGAAAATACTGATAGGGAGGATAAGTATACGTTCTCTGGAATAGCATCTTATCAAGACTACAAAAGATGAAATTAATCTCTACAACTATTGCTAAGAAGAACAGACAGTGTCACCTTTCATAAATGTTAGTACTTTTTTTAAGAATTATTAAAGTCTAAAAGACTATTTTAAGAACTAAATACATGAAAAAAAGTCATCTTGGTTCATTTCAAACACCTGTTTAGCTTTGATTCAAGTCTTATTTAAAAGACTGGACCACATAAAAAAAGATCTAAAACGCTGGAGCTGTTTTGACAATTTCTTTTAGAGGACCGACGATCAGAAACTTGCTGTGGACAGTATTACTGTCATCTAGTCCATCAAGGACTGACAAACCAAGTACGCAGCTACAGGGGATCCCAGGATCTGGGAAGGGTCTAGAAGATCCTCCTCCAATGTAGGGAGAGGCTAAGCTGTCCCTCCCAAGCTGAGCAAGGAGCAGCAGGGAAGGACTCGGGACTTTCTTTGAGCCCCTGTCATTGATCTACCCTTACAAACAAACAGCAGCAATAAGGCAATCCGAAGAACAAAGCCGCAACAGACTTCTGCAGTCTAGCAAGGCTTCTGCACCAGGCACAAGTCTTGCAAAAGTCAAGAAAGCGGTTTTCACTTCTTTTCCTGTAAAAATTGTTACAATAAAGTTCTACCACAGGTATTCATATCTCTGCTAAAAACAAACTGTTTAAATTGCACATTCTTAGCGAGCCATCAGCAGCATGGGTAAACGATAAGGATCAGGTGTGATTTGCATTGGATCAATGATTCTTAATATTCACTGTACTCCTTTTCTCAAGATTGTTCCTTGGCTGGCTTGTGGTATATAACTGAATACAAATAGCTATCTTTTATAAAATTATCTCAACTAAAGAACGTAATTTTCACCATTTAAAGAAATCGGTGGGTAGTTTATACCCAAGAAACTTACTAGCATTCAGCAATCCCTTCACAATAAAATCTTTATCCGCTTACAAACTGACTCACATAGATCTCCTTAACAGGCTATTGTCTCTCTTCAGATAAACACACCTCCAGCAATATTTGCAAAACAGAAAAAAATGCCCAAATAAACACTTACTGCTTGTTTTCTGGGTAGGTTTGGTACTCAAAGTCAGTAAATATGATTATCTCACTTGCCTTTCTTTAATTATGGCGTCCTTTCAGGCACAGAAGATGATGATGTGAAAAGTGAAGAGTGTCACACCCCTTAAGAGGCATTACAAGAAACAGTCATTAAGAACCAGACTAACCCCGTCTTTTTTCTGTAGATCATTCATATTGACTATTTGTGGGATTATTTCATAACTGACTAGCCAAAATCCTTTTTCATATTGAGGTTCTGTCTCTATCAGAGGTTTTTATTTGGCACCTACAAGAACAGTATTTCTAGGAAACTCCTTTTTAAGCAAAAGGGTAAAGAGCCATCATTTAAGATAACGTTTCAGTGGACTGCAGGACTGCTGTGCTTTTCAAGGCAGCCCTTGAACATGGATGCTCTAATGATCTAGGCTCATTACCTAGAAAGATATAAATCATTATTACAGCAGGAAACAGACTGCAACATTTAAAACTCAATTAGTGACAATGCAAGCAAGTGGTAGGCTGCAAAACTGGGCTTTTCTGTTGAATCAAAAATTTAGCAGAAGAATCAGCACCAGCCTCTTTTGCTACTTTAGTTTGCTGGGAAATCAGGAAATAATTTCTCCATTGTAAACTGCAACAGTAAGAGAGTTTATTGGGTAACTTAAAAGGTCATTTCTATTCCCTGTAGCCTCACTTTAGTTTTTCATCATTCTTATGTACAGTATTCGAATATTCATTATTGGCTGATGCAGTTTTTGAGTCATTTTGTTAGCATTTGTGAAAAACAAAAAGCTATTTCATACAAGAGTGCATCTTGGTTTTTAAAGTGCATTTTAATTCCGTAAAACTCTAGAAACTGAAAATTCACATTTTGGAATTGCTGAAGGATACATTCCTCAAACTAGAGAAATAGTGTAAGTGGTGGGAGAAGACAGGAAAGGTCAAGGTGCAAGAGGAGCACCTTATGAGCTGGAGGAAGTCACCTTACCTGTCCCCCAAACTTCTGTCACAAACAGAGTGATCATTCTGCACACAGAATGGTAATTTTCTGCATTCAGCAGAAAAAAGGAAAAAAAAAAAAAAAAGACTATATTTTTCTTCCAAGGCCGGTGTGTATCCTGAGTGAAATACATGTAAAATAACTCAAGCAAAAAGGTTTCCTTCTGCTACATAGGTAATCATTACAGGAGGAAAAGGGCTGCCTAAGTACAAATGAAGGGAAAATATATTGATTTAATCACACAGTTTAGTTGTCTGCTGTTGACCTGACTGTTCAGGAATACAGACAGTGAGAGGCTCAGTGTGGCAGATGCAGACTTTGTGAGAAATTACAGAAAGAGCAACACCAAAGAAAAAAAATACGATCATGCAAAAGTATTGATACATTTCTGAAATAAAGTACAGGCACAGTGTTAAAATTGCTCTAAATACATGCGTTACAACTGTCTTAATTCCTACTTTTATTTTGCTCTTTCCCTGGTGCTTTGCCTCATCCTATTTTTCAATACATCAGGACAAAGATGGCAGAGGTGCAGCAGGAGGGAAAGAAGGGAGCACGGCTTTCAAGGCCCCTGCTTGTCCCGAAACCTGGACTGCATCAAAACCTGGGACGCTCAGAATCGATTCTCAGTCTCAAGGCAGGAACAGGGCTGCACTTAGGTGACAGGCCAAGAAAAAAATGAAGTGCAGATGTGAAAAAAAATTAATTCCTGAAGAGAATTCTGAGATAACAGCTGTCATCTAATAATCCATTACCGTGCTTTATTTTTTAAATGATGTGAGCCAGAAAAAAATCTGCCATTCTGAAAGGCATGAGTAAACAAACCCAGTGTACATTCTAAGTTAGAATCAAGTTTCACACTTAGTTCAATGCATTTTTTACAGAAAATACGTCCTCTGTAATCATCAGTCTAATGCTACCCATAAGCATGAGTCATATACAGATTTTGCATCCCAGATAAAAAAAAATTCTCCCTCATCGCTTTCTTCATATTATTAGAGAGTTTATTTCAACAGAAAACAAAACGAAAGAGACGCATGTCATTGTTTCCATTGAAAACCATCAGGAAAACAAAGTGGAAAATAGCAGCTTCGCAACACAAAAAAAATGTACGTGAGGCTGGAAAACATCATTGAAGTTTAACCATCTCTCCAAGCCTTTAAACTCTGCTGGGGTCCTCCAATTTTCATACTTTATCTATCAACAAGAGCTGCATCAGCTCGGACTCTGATTTGGTATGAATCAGGCATCCTGTGTAAGAGTCAGCACTAGGGCCTCGTCATCCCTGCTTTCTCTGGACTTACACTGGAGCCTGCTTCTGCAAAGTTAGCGGGGCAGCTGATACACGAACGATGGCACGGCACCAACTGGTGTGGAGCCAGGTCAGCCTGCCTCGCGCTGCCAGGCTGAGCAAGGACCGGAACGGTCGGCCAGTAGGTTCAGGTACTGCTGACGGCCGGCCGACAGCTTACAGGAGGTGGTATTCCTTCCCAGGAACTATCTATGTCTCTGTTATTTTTTGTTTAAAAAAAATAAAAATACTGCTTTGGAAAGATTTTGTGCCCTTAGTTTCTCAATGCATAGTCCTAACAATGCAGAACAGCTGTCAAACGTTAGGTGGATATTCTACAATAAAGTAAGGTAATATCTGCTGGCGGCACTTCAAATTCATTTTTAAGGACTGTGAAGGACCGGGTCAATAGAGCGCAGGGGTAGGCACCATGCTATGCTGAGTAGCCACAGTTACATTAGTCACTAAATTAAGCAGTTTTACAGCCTACAATACAATACGCTCAACCCTCACCTCGGGAACTCATGCCAGTTCTTTCTCTCTCCTTCTCAATTCAGCTTTATTTGATTTTTCCATTCAAACCTAACTCCATTTCTCCACACCTTCGGGGGAAACAGTTGCTGCTGTATTAGGTGTAGAGAAGGTGTGCCTGACATTAATACTACAGGCATGGGAACACATCTGATAGTCAGACACGTTATTTGAAAAGGATTTATAGCATTCCCAGTTGAAAAGAAAAAACATAAACCAGAAATCACAAAATCTAAACAAAACCTGTTTTCAAGCTGCCTGGGCATGAACAAGAATTAAGGAAGACATCCATAGTACAACCTATTTTTACAACTAATTTCCAACAAGTGTCATTGGATCTTTATCCTTCACCTCACCTGTTCATCTCAAGGATTTACCTTTGCCAGGGTGACAGCAAGAGAGAACAAAACGAAGCAAAAAAACTCCACCAAATCTAAGACTATAGTCACTTAAGTCAACTTTTGTTTAGCAAGCAGAAGTCCACAGCTCAAAATAAAATCTACTGTGTAGCATAATAAACTAACTTTAGAACAGCAACATTATTTTACGTGGAATAGTAACGATTACACTGGGGATGACTAAAACTCCCAGAAGGACCTGAGACACTATAAGAAACAACATCTACAGATTCGAAACAAAGGAAATGAAAGACCTATACAGTAAGACTTTATTTTCATAAAGTAAAGCCTTAACATCATCAGTGGCATAATCCACACAGGATTAAGTACTAACCAAGATGAGCTGTTACAAACTGAAGAGGGACCAGGAGACTGTACAACTAAATGGAGAGATCAGAAGAAGTCACCACCTCCTCCTCCTCCTCAAATCTCCTTTGTCTGGCCATTGTGCCTCAGACTCTCTAGTCCACGGATGGACATCCAAGCCGTATTTGAGATTAACACCAGCTGACCTGCAGGAATAAGGAAACTCCCTGAAAAACAATGTAAACGAGCCCACGTGAAGCTCCAGGCTATGCAATCAAGCTAATGCAGGTGTCCATGCTAATCTGTTTAGCAAATGACTTTGGGTTTCTCTACAGCAGATCACTGCAACTGCAGTAGGAAGCAAAAGGTTTCCAGGTGTGAGCTTTCCCTCGGCAGGTGAGGAGGGCCATGCTGAGGGAGGCATCTAGCCTGGAGTATTTGGCGAGGGGGGATGTTTTGGTTTCAATTCCTACCCATACTTTGGGTTTTAAAGAACAAACACAAGTTTAAGGACATGGTCCAAATCAGGCTGCCAGCAAACTGGCAAGCACCAAACAAGCATAGAAGCAATGCCTGGAGAAGACTCGTTCCCCCCCGTCTTATGAAATACTACCCCTGTAACACCAGCTTTATGGAAATCTGGACAGCGTTACTGAATGGTATGTTGCCCTTTGCAGCTCACGTTGCTCTCACACAAAAATCTCTTATCAAACATTCTGTAAGATGGAGAAGAACCCCATTAGCATCTCTATTAAAAGGGTCTTGAAACCAAATCCTGGAGTTAACAAGCATGACACATCAACCACAAAACACATCTAAAAAGCTTTTGGTTTCCCAGGAGGGTTTTGGCTTTTTTTCTTGCTATTTTCCTTAACAGCAAATGAAATAATAATAACAAATGGTTCTGACAATTAAATGCCTCCACATGTTTCTGGAGGCATTCATTTCTTTGCACTACATACAAGGAAAATAACTATATGGTATGCTGCAGCAGGATTTATTCTTCAAGAGTATTCCTTATGTACTCTCTCAGGAAAGAAAATTATTAAGTCACCAGATGCCACAGATATTGACATTTCTCCATCATCAGGATCAGGCCATAACATAAAGACATTCACACAATACAAATTATTGTATACTAAACTAAACTCTCCTACATTAAAGAAAAAAAAGAGCTGTAAATTAAAAGAGGGCTGGGTAGGTTATGCTGGCTTTCCAAAACAAAAGTCAGAAGATTCAAGAAAAGGTCACAAAATGACAGCATGTTGCCTCATGACTCCAAACAGATGACTAGACAGGCCACCATAAGTGACCAGAAAAGTCTAAGTACCAAAGAAAACATGTCTTTTTCCCTAATACTAGTGTAAGAAAAAAAAAGTCCCTGTGACCTTATGATGCTGAGAGTCACAAGAGGAGAAAATAACTTAAACCTGGTTTCATTAATTTTCAGACAGGGTCTAGAAACATGCAATGACTTTGGAAACCTTATAAAGCTAATGAAAATGCTTCAGAAATATCAGTGTCCATCTTCTTACTACTCTTAATTAAAAGTAATTACTCTTAATTAAAAGTAAGCTATCTTATAATGGAATTTGTCCTCTATTTTCCATCTTACTGAACTCACCAAATTAGCTACCGGAACTCTAATTTACTCTGTACCTACTACCGCATGGGTTGCGGAAAGCTGACTACCTTTTCAGCTATGACAACTCTGCATCCTTCTGGTTCATGACAGACACATGGTGCTAAAATAAAAAAAAAAAAAAAAAAAAAAGAGCACAGCACACTTTTGCAGAAATGAGTCTATATCTCCTTCAAATCAGCTCCCTGCAATTCAGTCCTCCAACACGTAATAGCAAGGTTTATATCCTCAGCGGGAGGTCACGTTAATAGCACTGCATTTCCCACATGGGAAGAGTAGCTGTAAGAACAAGTGCATTAGCAGATCCAAAACAGGCAATTATTGGTTTGAATAAGATACCAAAGTGTTAAAAGATCTTAATGGGAAAAAGCAAAAATCATTTCACACTGATGTTGAATGATACACAGGAAAGACACCTTTTTTTCTTTTTTTTTTAACTCCCAAATTGAGAGTATCCTCTTCTGGCACAAGTTTATGTTATTAGTCACAGAAGCTCTTTTAAATTTTATTTATTTACTCAAGTTTCTCCGGCCAAGAAATCACAGGCATGTAACCTCATCAGCAGGGGGAACAGATGGACATTCCCAACAGAGTCTCCTGTCCCCCCCAGCCCTGCCTCCTCTTTCCAGCATACTCGATATTCTTAAGTGATGGGATAGAGGTTTGGCTGCCAGCACTACTATCCATGTGCTCAATTTGCAGAGTGCCCACTCCAGTTATCTGGCCCGCTCAGCCATCTCGCAGGTGCCAAATATTGGTGACTTATGATGTTCAGGATGCTCTCCTTTTCTGCTGACAATGCACTGGTGTTCCTTCACTGGATACGTATTGCCAAAAGATACAAGCATAAATAAAAATAATGCAATTGACTTCGTCTTTTAATATTAGCTTCTCCCCTTCCATTTGAAGTGAAAGTATAGAACTTCATAATTTTTTTTTAACCTCATTAAAATTAAAAAAAAAAAAAAATCTATCCTTGTCTACATGAACCCAAACAACAGTACTAAATTGTAGGCACAGTAAAAGAGTTAAAAGAACACTTTAAGGTTGCAAAGTCAAGCATTCAGTACCAGAATTCAGCCTTCTTTCCATATGTGTTATCATCATCTTCAATTAGAGACCACAGTATCACCTCCTTTCTCCCCAGGAATCTTGCCACATGCAGTGCAAAAGATGGACTGTACCGATTTTCGAAGAGCAATGTTCTGCTTTTCTCCTGCTTCAACATATGGCTCCATGCTGAAGCCTTGCACTCTTCCTCTCTCGCACCAGGATTCAAGCTCACAGACGCTTAATTTCCCTGGGGGTTCTTCCAAGGCCTGCAGCACCAGGCAGGCACAGGGGGGCTTCAAGTGGGACATCATAACAAGCTTTTCACAGAAGCTGGATTCCTGTTAAATACCTATCAACTCTGCATATCAATTTGAGACACACAAGGCTAACGCAAACTCTCAAGGGAAAAACCCAACAAAACATTCAGCATGTGATGAATTCAAGCACAGTCCCCAGCAACTTCATGTGCCAAACTACGTAATCAGCAATTCAGCCAAATCATAACCCAGGTTTTCAACTCAGGAGCTCAATATAATGAGACAAACCTAATGAAGAGCCAGCTGTAAAATGTCTGGGTTGCACTGACAAGCAGCCTACGCTGCTGGCTCTGCCAGGGGGAGAGGCCTGGACAGGCAGCAAGATTTCAGGAACAGCAGAGGAGCTATAAATTCACCCCTAGTTTGTGGTGGTGTGTCCTTTTTTGGGGCTATCTGACTTTAAATCGCAGTTCTTACAATTACAAGCTCAGCCACAGACGTGTACATTTTCTACGCTGTAATTTTAACAGCATTAGTGGGAGCTCCCTAGTTCGTACTACACAAGTGAAATTGGAATGAGATAATGAAGGTTAAAGATGACTCTATGGCTAAAGTTATCCCAGATGCCATAAGTTAATGTCCCTGTCATTTGTACCAATGCTGTACTGCAAAGATTAAGCGTAGCAAGAGATGTCTGGTCTGATCTTTACAGCCTCCATGCTGCAAAATCTGACAAAATTCCTTTTTGACTTCTGCCGTAATACCTCCAATGCCTTAAACTACAATTTACAATACAATAAAATTTCAATCCTCTAAGTATGCCAGCAGTATTTTGAAAAGGAAATATTATTTAATGAAATAGATAGCTCTTTGACTTTTCTGTTTTGCTTCTTAATTCCGCTCCGTGTCCAGTGAACCCCTGTAAATCAGGCAGAAGCACCAACTCCCACCAGCACCAACCACTGGAAGTGTTTACAAGAACAGACTTGTGCTTCTAAATTTTCAAGATACTGAAGCAAATTTTCTTTGCTTTCAAGATTTATTGTTGTTCTTTACTAGGTCCTTTCCTCACCCTACTCTAAAGCTATTTTACAGCTACTTTAAAGATCGGCTTTTGAATTTATTTTTCATAATCCACATACACTTCCATTTTTATACTGCAATATGAAATCTTAAAAGAAACCACCAACTGGAATTCTTGCTCATGCGTTAATAAAAAAAACCAACCAAACAAACAAACAAAAAAACAAACCACAACAAAACATGTGGCTACTTCTGCCCTAAGATTTTTTTTCTGAAGCCCTCAGAGGAAAAAAAAAAACTAAAGACCTTCCAGTGATACCATACTATGGGAAGAATTCATTCGTGCACTGAGAACAGCCCAGTCGATGACCTATGCCTCTTGTCAGAATTCAGATACTTTTTCCTACAGCAGTACCAGTTCAAGACACAAGTACATGTACAGATTAAATATTTTAAAATTTAAAAAAAACCACCTTTAATCAGTCAAGACATCATGTTAAACACACACATAAACACTCAATTATGATTTTCAGAGGCACTGCAAGATAGGATTGAAGGGGATCAAAGCCCACAGTCCTCACATCCTGATAATTCTGCTTATGAATCCTTAAAAAACAAAAACAAAAAAACCACCCCAGTTCAATTTTAAGTGAATTCATTCTTTGTCCTTACTAATTCTAGTGGAATCCTTCCAGAACATTTTTGCTCTGAAGATGAGGAACTTTTCTTCTAACTCCCAGCTGACTTCTTATCTTTACTAATAGGTGACCATCCATTCTTATACCAAGAAAACAGGTCACCTTCCCTCCAGCTTTTTCCCCTCAACCTTTTGTTTTCAGTCTGCCCTGTTCCACCACTTCTGCACCCTTCATCCTTGGAGCATTTTCTCTATAGCTGCTACTGTTTAATTTCATCTTGAATACAAACAATCAGAAATACATGTGTTATTCCAGACAAGTTTCACCAGGGCTTTGAACCACACACTGATGAAAATCAGCTCAACACTTCTCTGTGGTTATTAGAAATGCCTTTTCAGACAGGACAGAAATTGTCTTTTTCACACCTACAGCCATTCTGCAATTAACTATCAAAGCCAGGACTTTCTCGTCCAGAGACAAGCTGATGAGCAACCTGCTCGCAACAGAAACTCTCAGCTTCACATACAAGACTAAGGATTTCATCCCATTTCTGCTACCGTGGCCTTTAATACATTTCAGTTCTTCCCTCATTTCCAGTCCTCCTCTATTTGACAGTGCCTCCCACAGAGTGTCCTCAGCAAAATTTATTAGCACATGCCCACTCTCTTATGCCAAGATAATTAATGAAAATATTATATACAATTTGTCTCCTGATCAACCTCCAAGCCTTCTGGAAAGAGACAGTTCCTTCAGCAGTGCTCTCAGGCCACCTCATCTTAGCATTACAAGGTTGACAGAGTTTTGGTGAGAATCGCAAGCCTGGTGACCTCAATGATGACCAGACGACCTAGATGCCCAGCCTGCAGCCAGTCTGCCCTAGAACAAACTGACCGCAATATTACAAAGAGAATATCTTTATCCTAAGTTACGGTATCCGGTGATATTCTCCTGGAGTAGATTGTTATCCCCAGTGCTAAGTTCCAGCTTGGAAGGATGTGACTTAGCAGCCTTTTCTATTGCTGTTGCCCTTCCTCAGAGCTATCTCCCATCTCCAACATCTGCACATGCAGACCAGCAGCTGCACTTGCACCTGGAGAGAATGGAGTGGACAACTTGCAAAATGTAATCTATCAGCCACTATGCCTGCTCACTTTTCTTGCCTGGCCCCCCTCTTCTTTCTGATCAATCTCCTCGCATCTCCCCTGCTACATGTTGAAAGGGAAATAATTTCCTATTTAGCAGGAATGCTGTAAGCCAGCTTTGTAACGGACCAACCTGATGGCCAAACTCCTACATATACACCTTTCCTCCGTAACTCTGCAATCTGTGACCAATGTTGCCCTCAGCATCCCGTCCTTGGTTGAGATGCCAACCGCGCCCAAACAACAAAAGAAAAATCAGATCACACAAATGTGTTCACTGAAAGCAGACAATACAATCAAGCAGTCAGCGCAAAATTGCTGGGTTGTCCTCCCCTCAATACATGACTTAACAAGGACTTATCATCAGGATAAAGCCTTTAAGAGGTAGCATTGCATCAATTCTGAAACTCTAGGTAAGAAACCTGTAATTCACACAGCTATTTACAAGCCACAAAGGTGGTTAACCTCCAGTACCTAATGTCACCATGAAAAAACAGCTATGCACAGTAAGTCTTAATCATACTGAAGGGAACAGAAGATTGCAGATGCATAAATTGCTTTTACAGGACATTACGAGACAGGTTTGCCTTCTTTCTCGTTCCTTTTAGGTGCCAAGGCTCTCCCAGTCACACAACACAACCCAGCCAACTGTGCCCATGGCTACGTGGCTGTGCATAACTTGGCTTCATTTAGCTTTCTTCCATACATGCTGTTTGGTCCCGCAGGTCAGGACTGCAGGAGTCAATATCACACTGCCTGCAGAGCTGCCTGTGTGTTTCCTAATCACACACTGTGCCTTAAGTTACAGCCTTAGATCCACAAATGTGAGTAGAACCAGAAAGAACAACTACACTTCATGACACAAATTAAAACCACAATTAAACAATTTCTAAAATGGTAGAGGATTCAGTCACTCTCACAGAGGCTGTCATAAGCCGGGAATGTGCCCTTGCTGCAATGAAGGCTAATGGTTCCCTGGTTGATGGAGGTGATCCTTCCCCTCCGCTCAGCACTGGTGAGGCCACACCTGGAGTGTTGTGTCCAGTTCTGGGCTCCCCAATACAAGAGAGACATGGGCATACCAGAAACAGTCCAACAAAGAGCCGCAAAGGTCATTAAGGGGCTGAGCATTTCTCCTATGAGGAAAGGCTGAGAGAGCTGGGACTCTTGGAGAAGAGAAGGCTCTTGTCATTGGTGCCCAGTGACAGGACAAGAGGTAATGGACAACAAACTGAAACACAGGAGGTTCCCTCTGAACATCAGGGAACACATTTTCCCTGCGAGGGTGACTGAGCACTGGCACAGGTTGCCCAGGGAGGTTATGGAGTCTCCAACCTTGGAGATACCGAAAAGCTGTCTGGACGTGGCCCTGGGCAACTGGCTGTAGGTGGACCTGCTTGAGCAGGGGGTTGGCCCAGGTGACCTCCAGAGGTCCCTTCCAACCTCAACCATTCTGTGATAACATGTCCTTGGTCAGTGTCATTTAAGAGAAAGCATTTTTCACAGGATGATCTGAACATCTTAGAAATCCCTAAAATTTTGCCTCTCAAGCCCTTAGAAAAGCTCTCCTCCCATTTGCTCTAGCAACATCGTACAGCTGTAATATCTCAGGTGCATAACAACTGGCAGCCACAAGCCTTCTAATTACTGACCATCAGTTCCCTTTGTCTCTGAAAACAGCACGCAACTGTCATCACAGCTTTGGCTCAATAAAAAGCCTGTAGTACCATAACTAGTAAAGCTAAGTACCATACATTCAGGAAAAAAGAAAAATAAAAAACAAAGCAAGCCTAAGGAAAACTTTAGCAGCATCTATTAATTCTGGTGAACCACAGCAGCTACACTGAAGCACAATAAAGAAGCTCCTCTTTTTTCTTATATGCCTTCCATGAGTTATACATATACATGCTCCCAGAAATTACTAACAGCTTGCTTTACCTCAGTTTTACTGAAAGAAACCACATGAAAAATCAGTGATTGTACCTTGAAGACTGGCAAGGTCTAAAAGGTGCACTGACAGCACCCTCTCAGCAGTAGGGCAAAGCTCCTCCCCAAAGAGTCAATGTGCCTGCACCCAGTTGGTTGCTAATTGTTCATCAGGTAATGGTTCATTAGGATGGCCAAAGTTCAGCTGGCAAAAGCCCAGACAGACAGCAAAAGCCACATACTTCTTCCAAACACCCTGCAAGGTGGTCTCCTGTTTGCATGTTGCTGCAACATCTCGGGGCAGACTCTTTTAGTATCTGCAGAGAAAGTCCTTGGTTGTCCCAAAGGTTTTAACCCAAGCGCTCCAGATCATCCCAGGTTTGACTCATACTCTGATCCTGCCAATCAGCACTTGTCACAGGGCAGAGGCTTTGCCCAGGAAGATGACTACAACTCTCCACAGCTGGTTGTCCCTTTTAACCTTATTTTCTTTTTGGTGCAACTTCAGACAGGAGACATTGCTGCAGACATTACTGCCAAAGCTGCAGGTCAAGTTCCCTAGCGGCACATCAGCCGTCTGGCATGACACGGCCACCACACAGAAACAGGGCAAACATCTGCACAACAGCCAAGTACTGCCCACGATTAGCATGGCGAGGGAGAGTACCGTTTGCCAGCAACGATCCGTTACCTATTTGACAAAAGCACCAGCTACACAACAGGAGTCAGATCACCT